>NC_064599.1:46236467-46556304 GCF_943734845.2 Anopheles funestus
TCAAACGAAAGCAGAGAAAGTGTAATCAACCATACAACATCTCCCGGTGCCATCAAAAAACGTCGCCACAGTACCTTCATTCGAGTATCGTCCAATTTATTTGATGAACCTGCGGAAAAAGCACAATTTGCAATGCTGAATAGTAATCAATTCGTGCGCAACATTGAATCTCTAACCAATGTACCACCAATGGCCACCATTCCGCGTTTACCAGTACTTCCACAAGGCCATAGAGTGCAGATAGTTAGTAACCCCCAGATAATGATGCCGTTCAATTCCGCTAACGTTGATACCATGAACCAACGGCCACTATTCCCAACGACTTCTCAAAATAACAATTTAAGGCAACCGATCGCCAGCAACTTCGGAATCAATTATGGCACGAAATTCCTACCAAGAGCAGTAAACACAACAACTTTTGTTCAATCACCATTTACATCTACTACGTCAACTCAACAGAGTAGTGCAGTGGTTAACAGCAGCATTGGCAGCTACTACTCTAGGTACATGCCTAACAGTCAGCTCAGTAGTAATATTGTTGCGAATAGAAATAATGTGTTCGTATCTTCACCCAGTACTTCGACTCTGCAACGTGCTTGCTTCAAATGCAACCTTTGCTGCTCATATTATCTGTTAGAATCGAATTTAGTAATACATTTACGCAGAATACATCAGTTGGAAAAAAGCGACCAGACATGTTCGACAGTTAACGATCCCGAAATTGTCAAAAGGTTGGTTGCCCGCACTCGGCGCAAATCCATCGCTGATCCGCTACTGCTAAATAATAATCGTACGTAAATAAAATGATTTGAGAAATTCTTGATTTATCTCGAAGACAGAATTGATGTAATGAATTGCATTCGTAAATGAAAATCTTGTTACTACTTTAATATAAGAACTTTATTCCACATTTAACATTCACCAATGCAAAACATGCGAAGTGTTGATATTCTCACGTCTTACAAATGAGAAAAACAAAAGGTTTACGATATGTCTAAATTAACTGCAAAAACAATATAATGGCAGATACATATATATGGACATAATACAATAGCGTTGAACATCAGATTGGAATTAGTTTCATAAAGTTTGCTTTTGGTTTTGGGAATAATTTGAATTATTGTTACCTTGTACAATCAAAACTAAAATAGTTGCATATGGAAGCAGCAAACTCATTATCAAACGAAATGCAGTAGCTACAGTGTAGCTCTCATTTTTATACTAATTATGCATAAACAAAAAAAACTAAAACTTCTAAACCAGCAAAAGCTTAAAGGACGTAAGTGGTGCCTCCCAAGTGCCTTCAAGACTAAGCGGCATTGCGTGGTGGACCGTAAAATGAAGAACGGCGCGTTATGTTGTTAATGACTTTGAACTATGATTTTGTACGGCGAGTTATATGGACGTGATTGTAGGTTTCTAGGGTACTAGTTTACCGTTAAAGGGCTTTAGTTCTGGATGGTTATTGGTGTTACCAAAAAACCTTGTTCCGGAAGGTATCATACCGTGTAACATGCAACCCGTTTTAATAAATTTACTTCATTTTTATGTACTTTAATTTCGTGTATGTGTTTCCTTCCTTCTGGTCGATCACACAAATCGGATCAGAATAAAACTATATTCTTATACTATATATTCATGATGATAATAGTGCCTAAGCTAATTTACTGTTCTCAGTTGTCTGGTAAACGACACACGAATGATTCAAAAATTCAAATAAAAAAAACTGTGTTTATTTGTGAATAGCTTAGCTAATTGCAATATTCATTGCAATCTATTCCACATCAAAAGTGTTTTAAATCCTATAAAGAATATGCAAAAATATTCCTTTGCAACAAGAATTTCCTGCATGTGTCGAGCTACAAATTGATCATATTTTGCCTCGGATGATCGTGGCTGAACGGTATGTAAGTTAGAGGTCTGCTTTTTACACGTTTTCAAAAAACAAGTAGTGTATTAACTAAACTTCAAAAATGTTAACGTCCGTGACAAAAAGAAAACAAACCCAAAACCAAATGCACGAGAGAGCTGACGAGATCAACAGCAATGCTCGCTCAAAATATCAACACCCGATGCAAGTAGAAGGGAGAAGCAACAATATTCACTACACCGTGGAGGGGACTCGGAACTTTAGGTTTAGTCGGGCCTGAGTAGGTTTAGGCCGTTTTCGTGCACGATCGTTGATTTTAATTCAAGCCATTGCGGCGTGAGGACATGAGTCGGTGTTTTCGATAAGTTAACCAAACCAGTGCAATCTTTGAAACTGTGTCAGCGTGGTGAAATGTGATGGAAAATTGTTGAAAATCGAATCAAATGTGTATAACATGGTGTTCGTAATTTTACGACACAGGTGTATTATACAGCAGCACGGTGTAGGTATTCTACGCTACGAAGGAGCGCTTCAATGAAACAAAAAAGAAATTAAGGAAAACCCCCCAAAAACGCTGGGGAAAGTACGTTACAATGTGAAAACGTGGTGCAGTGTAAAGAATTGATGACGATGTAGTTAGAGTGTGACATATTAAAACCAAATCACCTTATTGCAACACACAACCGAGGCAACAATACAGCCATATTTATGATTCGGGTGTTTAATAGCGTGTTCTGGTTGATCGTATTGTAAAATTGTATCCTTGGCGCGTCTTAGATAGGCATCGCATCATCGAATCGAATCGCATCAATCGAAATTGCAATAAAAAAAGAGTGATTATTGATTAGTGATTATTGATGTGTGTGAATGTGGTTTTCTCGTTTCTGCGAAGAAAATGCTTTACTTGCTACAATTTTTTAAATAAGAAACCAACTAAAATTTGTAGTTACTAAAGCACAAAAAAAATGCTATCTGTTTTCAAAGTGTTCGTTAGTTTTCTTATCGCAGCGAGTAATTGTATATTTATACCATTTTTGTTTTGTTTCAATTGTTTCGGTGACCTAGTACTGCATCCGGTGAAAGGATTGGTTGGCGTGTGAAACCTAAACGTGTGAAAGAAATCCAACCGAATCCTTTGCACAAGATTGACATCGAAGATAGAAGGATTTACAAAGAAGTGGTAGAAGTTAAAAAGAAGTTTTTTTTTTGAATTTTTGGTAAGTTTACTAATTCTTTGCTATTTATCGATATTAAGCGTTATGCGCACGTTACATCACTGAATGTAATTAGTCGGGAAAGGAAGCAACCTTTTGCAGGAAAACATTGCGCACAAATACACCTGTTTCATCATGGTTCATCGGCTGTCTTCATCGTGAGGCTAATTCCTTAGCGCCAAGCAAAATATTGAAGCATTGATATTAATACATAAACGATACTGCATAAGTATATACTTTCGAACCAATCATGCGTCATGAAACGGTTGCACACTATTCGTGTTTAAGTTTTGTTTTTTTTTTCTTTCTTTAAATCAGGCCAATTGACCGAAATGCAAAGGTTATAATAATCACGTCCGAGTGCAGTGGACATTCACTTTTTTCACTGAACTGAACCAGTTTTTATGTATTTTCGAGCGTTGGTTAAGAGTGAGAGTGTAACAGTAAAGTTGAACCTATTTCTGGACCTTTTTTTTTAGTTCATTTTGTTTAACAAGCTTATTAATGCTCCTTAAATACGTGATCTACAGCACGGTTCGGGCTCGGGTTGGTTTCGGGTTTAACTCCTTCTTTGCGTGCTCCTGTGTATGTGCGCGCTTTATTCAGTTTTGCTGCGAATGACAGCGTAATATAATTGTGACGGTTGCATAAAACCGGCGATTATGAATGAATCATATGCGTGATTCGTACGTTTCGGATCGGTGAAATGTTATCTAGCTAAGATCATTAGGTGACAGTGTGTTTTAGGTTTTGTTGTTAACGCAACCTTGTTTATAACAATAGTTAAAAAAGGCAAATGCGATGCATGTTGTTCTGTGCGTTGGACAAAGATGTTTTATGAAGTTACACAAATTGCAAAGGATACCGCCAAAACCGCCAATTGTCTGGTTATACAATGTACAGAAAAGAAAAACATAATACAAAAAAAATTGTTGATCTGTTTACGATCCTCTCGTCCTACGCATGAAAAAGCAGTTCGTGCCTTTATTGGCTAGACAAATCTTTCATTTCGTATGATTAGGCTGTAAATGAATTCGGTGCTGCAGTCTTCTGTTAACATGAAATTAGGTTAACTTACATTAAAACTAAGTAGATAAAAAACAAAATGCATCTTAATCTTTTCACAGTATCTGTGCATTAAGTACAAGTTATGTTGCAGATGAAAAGTTTGCGTACAACAAAAAACATAAACGAACAGCATTTCTTTTTCGATCTAACCCGCTAGCTTATCAGCTAAAAGTGAATGAATTAGGGAGAAATCATACCGAAAGGTTATTTGGATAAAACGTCTTCTTTGACGATGATATCGCTTGATTGTCGCCAGCTGGTGAAAGCTTGCATCCAAAATTTGAATACGCAGAAAAGATTGTGCCGTCGGAGCGTCAGGAGAGAGAAAAAAAACTATTTCACAAAAAAATTGGCAGGTTTTATTTGCCGTTCGACTGTAACTAAAAACTGGAGGCGTATGCAAATATCGTTACGCTATGGTTGAAAACGTTACGAAATGTTTAGGCCCCAAAACGTCATGACGAGTAGTACCCCTTTCAACGAGTTTTTCACACAACGAGCAACTCGAAATGGTGCGAAAATATCCCTTTTAAAGAGCTTTCGGATGGGAACACTTGTTCTTTGCTGTTCGATGCCAACCATTACCAAGGAACCAGTGGTTAATGAACTTGTGTTTGTATTGTTTTAAGTATTGCTTCCGTTTGAAACGGATTATTTCACTTTTCATATATATTATATGAAAAAAAATACTCTAACCTTTATACAAAATGCATAATTTTATTTTTATATGTTTAATGCGTTGTATAAAATGTTTCGCCAAGAACTTCAAATATCTTTGTTGATAATCTTTTCCATAAATAGCTCATAGAAAAAAGTTCTTATAATACACCAAGTATTCGAACATTACTCATTAAAAACATTAATAGAATTATGATGATGATCAGACCAGTATGGTATAATGAATTATTGGACCGAAATATACGCCATTGTCAGTAAGCGTTAATATCAGAGTTAAGGAGAGAGAACAAAATTAGAAAAGAGTCTCTCTATTCTAATAGGTTTATATTCTTTTGTCGCTAACAGGTTGACATACCAGAGGCTGACTCATCCGACTTAGTCATATTTGTTCTTTTTGACATAATGTATAACAAAAGAAAGAAACTAAATATCACAGAGAAGATGTAACTCGTCCAGCAGTTCCCTATCAGTGACTTTTAATTATGGAAAGCTTTATTACGTCATTTATTAGCGAAACAGTTGCACGATGTGAATTAATTTTTGGCCAAAAATTAACTGTTGTTACGACGACTGTTTCTTAGTAATAATCGTTAATTAAACGTGCTTTAAATGATGTTAAATGAAATATCGGTTTCACCGAAATATCTTTAATCCGTTAGTCGGCGATGGTAGGTTAAAACGAAATGACCCATTTTTTTTTTGTAAAGACGATATGCTTACAATTTTGTTGTACTCGTCGATGGATGTATCAAAGGGTGAATACCAAACGATGATTTGTTGTGAAACTTGGTGTTGTGCATGGTTGTTGTAGTTATTTCGAAACATAACTTACCGTTAGCATCAGTTTAAGTGAGTGCTTACGTTCGTTCTACAGAAATAATGAACTCCATTAAATATGAACCATGACAAATTGTAAATTACATGGCCTGTGCATCATACGCAACTGAAGCAGTGATGATGGTCAAGGTCACAGCTTAATGAGACGGGCGTATAACACTTAATTAGTGTCAAATGTGAATAAAAACTGTCATTAGTGTCTAACAATAACAAAATGTAGAGTGAAAGTAGAGCTTACTGCAGGGTGTTATTAGTAAGAATTGCTAAATAAATTCACACGTTTAGTTACTTTTTTTTAAAGATGCTATCCAGATACACGACTAATACAATATATATTTTTCCATTTTATGCAGGCTGGTTGCAGTGCTCGAGTCCACAAATCCAGCGGAACGGCCATTAAAGGGGCTGTTTGGGATTCATAGATGCGATGAAGTGGAACAACCGTAAAATAACGACATTGTTGTCGTTATTTATCATCACTAGTTTATGGACGTTAAGCGAGGTGAGTAAAAACTCAATAAATACAATTTCTAACCTTTAGCTCTTTTGATATGATATTTTGTGCATTGGGTTTGGATTTTGAGTTTTGGATTTTACGATGTTTTATTGCAATTGTATTGCGAACACGCGGGCATACTCGTGTGATATGAAATCGCCATCCACGATTGTCATTTGTGTCTTTGATTTTAGCTGTTATATGTTTTTGTATTTCACAACAGTACGACTAAAGTTTGTTACTGATATTGTTCATTTGCTTTTGCGAAAAATACTGCTGCGTCTTTGAAACTGATCGATTTTATTTTAATCAATGAGTTTTGGCGAGAAAACAGATTCGTTCAGCTTCCGACGTTCGATAAATGAATGTTCCATGAATAAATTTAGCCGTCACTCATGAATAATTTCTTTTCAATGCTTTTTTTCCTTGAAATTTAGGTCAGAAAATCTGTTAACGATTAAGAAGCAGGAAGCTTGATTTGATTTGATGATATAGAGATAGGTATATCTATTTCTTATATGTACGTGAATCGTTTCAGTTTTAATAGTTATTACATATTTTGCATTTGTATATTTTTTAACAATTTTGAAGCATTGAGAATTCTTTGTGTACCCATTTCGAGACCCTCGCAGGTTGTTGCACGTCTCTGTGAACCACTAATATATAGTGCTAGTGTTGTGCTTGGGATCAGTTTTTTAAGGTTAACCCCCTTTAATTTCGATCAGCTAGTGGTTTATCGGATTGATTAAAGCATTGTAGGGCTCGTAAAAGTTTGTCCATCGAAAAGAAAAACAAGACAAGAAAATTTATTCACCGTGACCAAAAGAAAAAACGCAATAAAGCCCCCAAATGTCATGGTGTTTGTGAAACAAACCAAAGTATCCAAAATGAACTTATATAAATTACATCAAACCTTCGGCCACCTGTAATGTCCGATTTGTGTGTTACCATTCATGCGGAAAAATCTCCGAAAAATGGTCACAGTGTAATGGAACGACTTTCTCGCAAGTTTCTTTCAAATCATATAATGATATAAGCGTGGTGTCGGAATTAAGCTTTCCTAATGCGACGGTTTTACGGAACGAGTAGTACTAAACTTTGTTCGCGACTTTGTGGCTCCTCCCGGGGTTCGCAACGGAAGGTAGTGGTGGAAAGGGGCGATTAGAGGGGCCCTGCGCATTTATGTCCCATTGTTGTTTTCCGCCTCATTCAAATCTGCTAACCATTAAGATCGGAACAGTATTTCTGGCTGGTGTCGTGAACAAAGTTTTACAAAGTGGCAACTTGGTAAAATTGGATTATCCCTCTCGCTGGCCTGGGGCAAACTTCGTATAATTTACTCCATCAGGAAGAATGCGTTTTTGTTCCTAAACGCATGTCCACAGCGTTGAACATCTCACTTCTATTTGCAACACTGGAATCGATAGTGAAATTGTTTCACTTTCCATGAAGAATGGAGCTTGTTTGAATGGGAACAATAAGCGAAGTAAACAACTACTACAACAACAACAAAATCAAAGTTGTAACTGGCAATGTAATCATGATCAGCTGAACCCAATGTATATGAATTATCTTAGTTTAAGCGAACTACGTTGTTTCGCGCTCTACGAGAGAAGTTATCTGCAAATTCAAGTAATAATTTTGTCAGATTATGAAGTGTATTTTTTTCCATTGTTGTTGTTATATTGTTGTATGTTGTTTGACTAAATAAACATAATCATTTGTTATGCGTATGCACACCACAGTTGTAAATAAAAGTTGCTTTTTTTGATTCCTAAACTCTATACAAATACTAACTAACTTTGAAAAATTTTCTCTATCATTCATGCGTCTTTTTCTTTTATCTATGAATGCAATTTTTGTTCTAGAATGCCTCGTTTATCTTTTTAGTTTACATAAGTCAAAACTTGGAAGAAATCTGATATCAGATCACAATTGACGCACTTTGCATCCGTTTGAAAGATGTGCACTAAAACAAACATAAATAATTTATATATTTTTTTCAACACGAATTACTCAAAATAATGTTGAAAGTTTCAGCTTGAACTATATCTTATGAACTATAAAATATAGTAAAAAATTAGTGCAAATCCAACTAGTGCAATAGACTAGGCAATTGAGTTTATAAATATTTCAGTCTGTTGTTAGATGTAAATAGGCATAATATATTTTTTCACTCATATATCGCACTTACACTCATATATTGACCAAACATGAATACAAAAATTTTAATTTTTAATTTAAAAAAACAAGACATAACACTAATCACACGATTGGAAGACTTGTTAAAAATGTAAATGAAATATATGGTCGAGTATATGAATAAACTTGAGTATTGAAATATACAGTTAGTCAAGTTGGACATGAATTTGATTTGTCTGGCATGAAGTAATTCGTTTATTTGTTTGTGCCACTCGTAAACATTTAATTTTAAATAAAAATATTTTAAAGATTTTTGATGGATGCATGTTTGTTTGTTTATTTAATTTGTTTGCTTGCTTATTGTTTATTTTCTTATTCATTAAGTTTAGCATAACGGTTATACATATAACCGCATAGTATATGCACTCTCCTCTTGGCTTAACGACCTCTTAGGTCATGCCGGCCATTTCTTACTAGACTTACTTTTACCACTAAGCCTGTGGGGATGGGTCTGGATGGGATTTGACACCCAGTCCTGTCGTGTCGAACCGGAGCCGTACACCACTGAGCCGCACCAAAGTATACGGATAGTAAGGGGATAAATACACATATCGTCTACTAGTATTGTTCTTCTGTTTTCTTCACTCCAAATACCTTGCACTAAAGATTCACTTTGAATGCTGCGGTTTGTTGTGAAGAGAGAAAAAAAAAGATAAATTATTACGGATGCGGTCAATTGGAACCGCAACCACCGATTAGAAGAAACATTTTCTTAAGGAAGAAATTTCTCGCTATTGGTTGTTGCTTACAGGTACAAACTGTGATTTTCATTGAGACATCACGTTTTGTTCCAGTTCCCAACTGGTGGTACAAGGGTTAGTCAAAATGTCTTACTACATTGTTATCTACGCAATGCATTGTACCAAGAAATCAATTTACCTGCATTGACAGTTTATGTAAGCTCGGTGTGGTTGCTGAATTTGTGCTAGTACGGTACAGATGTAGCGAAAGCAAACTGGGCATATGGGTGCTGTTTCATAAGTATGTGTGCCGTAGCCGCACGGATGCAAACCTACATCCTTCAGGAAGCTGGTACGTAATGAAACGAAACGGGAAGTATTTTTCTTACCGCAGTGTTGCCCGCCGCCATAAGGTGCCAGGAAAATGGATACGGTCATCTACCGTGAGCGAAAGTAAAAGCGCTTGGCAATATGTGTAAAAGAAAAAAAATAAAAAAAAGATGGAAAAGTGTTATGAAAAGGGAAAGAAAGTGACTGGTACAAGCATGGCACGACGTTGTGCAATAATTGTTTGGCGTACCAGGTTTTATTGCGTGCGATCCTTTAGCGGTGCAATGCATAATTGGTTCAGTAAGTGTATGCTCCAAAGCATAAGTTTTGCCAAGCTTAGCTTGACGACATGAGGTGGACTACAAATCGGGAAAAAAGTGTGCCAATATTGAACAGTTCGTATAAAACAAAATGAAAACTGTAAATGGTTTAGTGATTAATCTAAGCTAAAGAAAACGGGAAATAGCGGAAGAAAATATTCGATTTGATTTTCATCCTGTAGCTTTTATTCTTATTGCTTCTGGCACAGCAAAGCTGATAATTAAAGGCTGATTACGATTCATCGGTAGCTCAGTCATCAATCATACAAACATTTATAATCACCTCTAGGAGTTCATTGACGCGTGGTATTTTGCACAGCACGGCAAAGCTTTAAGCATTGCCGATCGATCAACTTTTCATCGTAAATAAACAAAACATCAGCGTAACGACTTGAGATGCGAACGAAACGAAATCGGAAAACTTTAGGCACCCTTCAGGAGCTACACGATAATCAGTCATTCCACAAGCAAGAAGAAAGTGTAAAGACATGATTGGTGCATTTATTGGCGAAGAGAAAGGAAAAACGTACCGGAAGATGGTGAAGTGTGAAGGCATGATTTTAGAAGTCATGTGAGCCTAACAATTGATTCTACCAACCAGTGCTCTGCACCAGGCAGCCTAATTGTTTTTCCTCTTACGCGAACCGATCGGTGCTAACGCTAATGGTGACGGTGTAAATTATGCCATTAAACGCAAACATAATCACGGATCGCAATGTCACCTAACCATGTACCGGTTAGGTACCTGGTACGATGGCGAGTGATCGAACGAGTTTAAACAATTGAATTAAGGGAGTTGGTTGTTCTGCGTATCGTCTTACTACACCCTGAGCAGTAGTGTACCGTACACTAGGCAGTCTTTTGTGTGCACTTATTATAGTGTCTCTACCAAGGGAGTAGTAGCCAAGGAGTAGTACCACGATGCCATGGCACGATTTAATTGGAATCGAACGAATAGCATTCCTTTAAATCGATCGACTGGAATTTTCTCTCGATGCAGTCGTATGATTATTTCACTTTTGTGTGTCATTGTTCAAGCCGATCGCCATAACAGCTAAATGTGTTTTCATCCATACTATCGTCATCGCGCTTTAATCAATGACTGTATGTTTCATGCTCGGCACACTAAATGACACTTGAACGGTGCGGTGATACCGACGCACAACACCATACCCTAACTCTAAGATGTATGTACAGCCTACGCAACAGCCTTGGCTTTTGTACCTTTTGTGAAGTAGCCTAGATAAGCGCGGAGCTTTTGCTTGGAAATGGGTACATCGGGCAATTAGCCAGCGAGAGATAAATTGTCTTTGCTTTGACAATACGTTTCGAGATAGGAAAGTATGATACGAAAGCTTTTGTTATGCATGATGAATGTTTGGTTTCAGTAG
Source organism: Anopheles funestus (assembly GCF_943734845.2). Classification (NCBI taxonomy): domain Eukaryota; kingdom Metazoa; phylum Arthropoda; class Insecta; order Diptera; family Culicidae; genus Anopheles; species Anopheles funestus. The sequence continues at coordinate 46,247,554 of NC_064599.1, forward strand.
GTACCAGACACGTTATGAATATGTGGTAGGGTAGGAGTACGGCAAATTTGTTGAAGTTTAGATGAATCAACATTACCTGGTGTTTGGATCAAACACAGCGTGCTGATAAATGGTGAAAAGACATTATTTAAATTTACAACACAACCAAACTATGATATTTAGCTAATGCTTATTAAATTTTAGACATTTTTCACAAACCGGATACTTCATAATTGTACTTTCATCACCCAAAATGATGCTACACTGATGAAAATCAATGTCATGACAGGTGATTAGCAGCGAGCTAGAAAGAAAAAAAAGGAGGAAATTAACAATGTTTTCGTAACAGGATGCTCATTAATTTATGCTGACAAATTATAAGCAACGAGCGATAATTGATTGCATCAAAGCAAAGACCGAGTAACGTTCTTCCGTGAAATATTTGCTTAGGATGCGGGTGGAAAAGCAGTGCAGTTCAATAGGAAGAACATTTTGACTAAGACGATGTAAAAGAGATGCGAAACGACAGTGTTTTTGAGGATTTTTTTATTGATTGATTCTTTACAGCGGATGAATAAGTACGCAATGCTGCTCTAGTATCGGCGCTAGTATCATAATGTTAATAAATCAGTGTAGACGTCTAGGCAGTATGTTAGCTGTTTAACGCTAATGGTCGAATATTTTCCACTTGACTGAATACTTTGATATAGTCGATTTCGTCGAGACCATGCGCCTTATCTGTTCAAGTGGGTAACTACTTCCGAAGAGAATGTTTCAGAAATGTTTTCGTTTCAATTTTAAATTAATATAGAAAAACAATAATCAACATAATTTGTATATGGTGAAAATATTTTCAAGGAGTAACCTATTTTAAGGAAGAACTGGCGGTCTTGTGACTCAGCATTCAGCCAAATCGTCGATTTCTTGCAACAAAGATCAACCATCCGGTTAAGCCTGATTGACCTCATGGTCGTTGAACCAAGAAAAGGAAAGGTTTTCAATAGTATGTTAAAGCGTTGTTAAGGTACTTACTATTTTCTATTCACTTTCAAGTATACCATTTTTTAATGTTGTTTTCTACCCAGAAACGTTTTCTACCCATTTAACAGTCCGCAAGTAATATTACCATCAATTGTGTGGAATATATAAAAAGAACTACTCATCATTCCCCAGTACATACAGTAGCATGTTGTATATAAACCTTAAGAGGAAAAAATAATTCACATGCTGAAACAAAAATGCCTTCTTCCAGTATATATTTAAACTTAATAATGGTAGACTGCTTCAAGTCTGGATTCCCAACCATGTTCCACGCGGAGATGGGTGAACACATTCGCATTCAAAAGTGAAAGGATTGGATGCGTGGTTAAAGCTTCGACCACTCTGCGAATGCTTCGAACAAAGTTGTGTAGCAGGTATATCTCTTGACGCCACTCGCTGTGACCAGAGCTCGTTAATCAAGGTATCATGGTGTCCGATCGAAAGTGCCAGGTACTTCAGTTTACGAAATGTGATCTTGTTTCGAACAATCGATTTCATTGACTCGCTTTCTGGTAGCAAATAGGCGCGAGCGATTGATATTGGCTAGAAGTCAGTAGCTGGCAAAGAGCACTCCTCGGCCAAAGTGTCCCTTATGTGAATATGCTCTAGGGTATCTTCTAATGCCTTCCTAATGATGAAACGTAAAGGTGCTAAACTGAACATGATGTCTTAGTTGAAATAAGGAGGGACATGTGCAGCATTGCACCTGAAATAATAGACTCGAGTTGGAACGTACACTATTATGCAAATTGCTTCCTGTATCTTTTTTTTTACTCCATCGACATAAAACTGGGTTTTCCATACATCCTTGGGATTCTGCACACGTCGAAGATCTAGATCTAGATGATATTTACGTTCTGGTTGCTGCACTTTCATTTATCAGGTATTTGTACGGACGCAGAAAACCAGTTGCCAAGTAGAATGCCAAGGTCATAGAGGATTTCCTTATGTAAGTCACGCTGCGCTAGGTAGCGTTCTTACCGGATCAAAGTGTATCAAATGAAGATTTTAAAACGCTACGTTTGATAGTTGTACAACTTTTGGAAAGTGAAGCTGCCCAAAATTTGAGACTAATTTGATTCATAATATGTCCTGTTGACATTTAAAAATGAGAATGTGCGAAAATATCATCCAGATCAAAACCGGTTCCACATTGCATTAACCTTAAGCAAAAGCTATTAATGACCGGCATTTTGCAGGATTTATTTAAAAAAAACAACAGCTGCCTTCGGTGGTTTATTATATGTTTAGCTAAATGTCACGGCAGGGATTATGATTAAAACCTAGAAATAAATCACTAACGTACAAATCAGCATAACGTACAACAAACTATTCTTTAGCAAAAGGGATGGAAATAAGTGTAAACAATATGTACGATAATGTTATGCTCCAATATTTTAATAACATCAATTTATTATAATATATGTAATATATTATGTAATATATAATGTATATGTAATATATAATAGATGTTAAAAAGGCTTTGCTTTGAAATAGAAACATATTTTATCGAATAATTTTTATTTCCAAAAACCTTGTTTTTGAGGGTATATCTTCTCTTGGACATGTTTAGAATGTTTAATTAATATACGGTATGTGCTGCTTGTAATATATACTTGTATACAAGACAATACACCTTCAACAAAAAAATCGTTAATTATAACATTTTATAAAGATTGCAAAAAATTAATTAAATTATAAAAATTTCCTTTTGTTACATTACATCACACATAACAAATGGTAATATTAAGACCAATTGCAGTATCATTGTTTCCAACGAAGCAGTTGCTACGAGTGTTGCTAAACTACAAACAAAAAAATCACAAAAGTCATTCTTGGGCTAACAATTTTTCTTTAATACTAGATGGTGGCCTGTGCACAACAATAGCCAAATAACGAACTATTTTTCAGGGATGTGTAATATTACAGTAGCTATTAGATGAATGGACGATACATAAAGAAAGCGTAATGTTGTTATCATTTCAAGATTTAATTTTTATCATTTTGTAACCTTAAAGATTCGCGCATCTGAATCTGTAACATCGCAACGTAAAAATAAGTGACGTAGTACAAGATATCCCGAATTAGATTTTGGCGCAGCAATTTTTCACGCGAAAGTGGATAACTTCAAATTTCATTGCAACCATAGCCATCAGCCATCGTGCCGGGCTGGCAAAAGATGGGAGAGAAGATGGCTTGCAATGAGGATTTATTTGTTAATTTATAATATGGGATAATCCGCTTTTCGACGCAGTCCTAATTGTGTGTGTGTCTTGGTGGCGGAAACAAAACAGAGCACGGGCGCGTAACATTTACTCTCGATTGCTTTGTATTAGCGGAGCGCGGCTGTGAGGATGGTTTGTTTGTTTTTTTTTTATTTTTTCATTCATTCTATTCCAACACCAATTAAGAGGCTGGTAAAAAAAAGTATATACATGTTATTTATACATAACAAAACATCAGCACATTGTACCATTAGTACATCAAGATGTGGGCCACATTTCGTTATCACGTTTAAGAGCAGCACTTGGAGCACTGCAAATGGAAGGTTGGCACGCTGTACTGGCTTTTTTTGTTGTTGCTAAAGCGTCGCCGTTCGACAGGAAAAAGTGCGAAAATTAATGGACGGAAATAAAACTAAATAAAAGTGGACCATGCCCTATAGCTACTCGCGCTACAATCGTCGCGTCCTTCGCTGGTACCGTGCAACTTTAGAAGGAAGCAACACACCAGCCCAGTCCAGTCTTGCCCTCAATTAATGCAGCTGGTTGGTCAATACGTCGGCTGGGCTATTCGGATACTGGTACGACTTTTCCGACGGGTTTGTTTGTTTTTTTTTTATTCCTTTCTTCGTCCTTCTACGTCTCTTAAGCCTTGTTTTACCGCAGTGCTTGAGCTTATGTAACAGAGTTGAACTGATAAACTGGTTTATGTTGGACGGAATACCGCTAAATGGTCGTACATCAACGTTGGGACTAGAGCGGTGAGCTAGTGAGGTGGTGGCCACAGTATAAAGCGTGTGTGTGTGTGTGTATATATATAATAAAAAATCATGCTGGGCCTCAGCTTCAATGCGAAAGAAAAACGATCGGACGGGTCAACAAACCGGCTGAAACCAGAGCACAGTCGCTGTGGGATGCTGTGTGGAAGGTCTGCGAAACGTCCTTCGAACTTCCACATAGGTAGCCCGGCATAACACCAGAAGCGAGGAAAAAAGGGCTTCATAGAAACTTGGATTACATGCTGGAAAGTGCAAACAGCAGTTGCACTACAAAACTGTGTGAACAAAAGTAGGGCCGTTAGTTAAACTTTAAACAAAAAATAAAAACAAAAAAAATCGCCGCTGGAGGTTTTGCTTCCTTTCGTGTTACGCAGCTTTATTGAAAACTATATAGGGAATTTTTGTTTCCTCTCATGTGAAATTTAATAAGAACACTTTATTAACACTTTACGACTGACGAATGTTAACTTTTGTTCTGTTAATTTTTGTTATAAAAATGTACAATTAAGTTATCGCTTTTTGTTGATTATACAGTACAAATCCCCGCACAGGTGACCGTTTTATGCTGATTTCTTAAAATTTGTTGCACCTAAGGTTATTTGTCGCAGTGGCAATTGTACATTCGAATGTGCTGGAAGGAGTTCTTGGGCAAACTGTCAGTAATAATAAACTTGATCCGGCTTAGCGAACGCGTAGCCGCAAAGTTCCGGCTTTGTTTTTTACGTTCTGGCGCCATTGCAGTTATAATTCTCTAAAGAGATTTCGGATGCATGCTCCATGGTTGGCGTTTTGTTTTGTCGCATTGTTTACGGTGTGTGCGTGTTTTTTTTTTGAGGTTGTCCTTGTTGCCTGATGTTGAGTTTCGGTTGGCTGGCTTTTCAAAGCCTGTGCTTAAAAACATGCAAAATGACACTGTTTCCTTCGTATATGACTCTTTCACATTTACACGCGTAGCGAAGGGTGACAAAAAAGCATGGTGCACATGCAACCAAGTGCATATCAGTGTGTATGGTGTGATTCTGTGATGTTCTTTTCTCTGCGTGTGTGTGTGTGTGTGTGTGTGTATTTTTTTTAGGTTTACATTTTTATTTTTACGTGAACAAGTTAAGTTGAGTATTGCAAGCGGTCACTTTTTTCAACGGGTATTTGGTGTCGGATTTTCACTTCCATCATATACCTAGAGAATGTAATAGTTGCGGAACCAGTTTTGATCGGTACGTTGTCTGTGTGCCGATGTTGCACTGGATTTGTTGATTACTTTGGTACTTTCATTTTCATCCAACGTGACAGTTGTGCAGTTGGTAGTGCACCTAGACGTTGCATAAAGCAAAGGTACATTACCATTATCCGTATTGTGTACCGTCAAGTCAGTCAATCGACGGACTAGAACGAAATAAACATAAAAATAAATTGAAATAAAAGTAACACAAATTTTAACATTTTAACAGATATCAGTTTTGAGATAACAGTTTAAGAAAAAAAAATGGAAATATCTTTTATGAGTTCTGTGTGTTACCATAATTTTCTTTTTGTTGCCATGTGAACATGACAACTATCACTTACCTCTCTTGTATTCTTATGTTAAAGACACATTTAAAAGCAATGCGACCGTCATTATCATTTCGTACACGATTGTTCCGATTAGCGGCACAAAACTTTCGCTTCCGCGCCGGTTTCCACAGCCACATATTGAACTTCTCGTTACCGCTCTTCTGTATGCAAGCTCTTCTACCGTTTAAAAGACAACATTAAATTAATTCGCTCAATAGGCAAAGCAAATAAAGCAGCAAGTAGGCTTGCATTTCCCCACTGGAACTGTTTTGTCTATTCCCAAAAACTCAACGCTTTTTAATGTATTCGGTTCGGAGCTACTTGTTAGCTGAGCTTTTGTTAGTTTGTAAAAGATATTTTCCTACGTTGATCGCACCTTATGGTGCGCATATTCACACGCAGGTTGGAATAGCGAAGAAACCCGAACGATGTTGCCCAAACAATTCGCTTTGTAATTTTGTTTTTTTTTTGGCATTTACGCTGCGACGACTGATGGCCATGAAAAGATACCGGGACTTTCTTCTTTTATGCAATGCTCCCCGAAAAAAAAAGGCACTACCACCACCACCACCACTACCAACACTACTGTCCAAACTAATCGACTCTGACGATGTAATAGCAAGATTGTGTGTTGAAATGTTTTGGCAGTTTGGCCAGTTGCGGCAGATTTGGGAAGGTAGAAAATTTCGGAGTTTCACCGGTATCGGCTTTGCTTTTCCAATGTTTTTCCTTACGGTTTACACAATGCACACTGTGAAGAAATGCAATTAATCAACGCTCTGGGAGGGGATCGAGAGACCTCTTAAGAGAAAGGGTCCCCTTGTAGAAATTCTGCAATGGTGGATATAATGACAAAGTGCTCGAAACATGGAAAATATAGAATGAAATATACTCTGGTTCGTCAACACAATAGTTACCCATTTGAGGTGTTGGAAAATAAATCATCCCAAGACATAAGGTTGGGTCATAGCGAACAAGCGTCATCTGTTAAACGGCGCTTTTGCTATGTTCGGTACTGTTACTAGTGCAGCCATAGCAAAAAAAAACTTTGAATACTGCTCCAATGATCAACACAAAACATGGTCTATGAGTCAAATATCTACAAACAGGTAAATCTCCACATCGTGTGAGGAAATCCATTACACCTTGCATCGCAACGTCAGATTCTCTACCGTTCGATCTGCTTTAGGCGTATTATTATTAGTAAAGTATACCCTTTCGCCCGAATGGTCGCTCTATTAAAGCCGCGCAGATACACACTGCCTAACGGGTTTACGCGGTATTAATAGGGTGAAACTGTGACGAACAGGGAAAAATGGAGAATTAATGGTTGCCTGCATGCCGAAGGCACTGCTTCCGCGTTAAGTGAGGTACCTTTTTTCACTTTAATCTCTTTACAACAGCAATACAGTTATAGGCAGTGGGTCGCATAAATTCGGTGAAAATTTCGCAAAACATGCGAATCGAAAAAAAACGGTTCCAAAAATGAAAATTTTAGTAGCAACATTAACGGAGCAATGTATGTATGTCGAGTATGTGTACCGCCATTGTACCTGGTTAATGATTTGTCCGCAGGGATTTTGCAATTTGTGTCGATAGAATTCGTACAATACAATGCCACGGGTGGTTGCCCGCTTCAGAACATTGGTTATGATAAATATTTCTTTGTAAGTTTCACGTCAATTTAGCGTTGTAAAAATATTATTACAATTGTACTGAAATGTAACGAAATTATTAGTGCATTGAATTGCCTACTGTATGAATTAATCAATTGAACATTGTGAGTCTACATACATATGTTGCAATATCCTAAAATTTTGCAACAGCCTGTAAAAAGATCCTTAGATATTGCACATCTAATATTATAATATAAGCTCACTGGAGATGTGTGTAGCAATTTACATTTTTGTATTTTGATTTGACCGCTAATATAACGTTAGGTACTCATTACACAAATCTCAAGAAAGTCACTGAAGGGTAAATGTTATATTATTGCTTTCTGCGCTTATAAATATTAATAATCGATCCTTCGTATACTACAAACCACGTACTCGGATGTGGAACCTTTGAATGTGGTAAGAGAAATCCTTCATGTTTTATTTGCACTTTTCAACATTAGATCATTCTTTCGCCATTGGTTTGTGGCCATCTCTGCATCGGCACATAGACCACTAATGAGTAGGAAGCTATGATTGTTTTCCTTCAGGAAACCCATGTGTCGGTATGTTTCAACCGGGAACGAGGCACATATATGTATAATGCAAAAGAGCTGCTAGTAAGCAACATTTTCCTTACAAACTGACCATGAAATCAACCCAAGCATCGTGGAAATAACGTCGGTCACAATGGTACAGACATGGCAACTGCCGCAGGAGGAGATTATGCTTTCCAATTAGCATTTTCATACTCGGGACCATCAACCATCAAGAGAGATAGGATGACCATAGGGTATTAGCAGTGCTGGTGCTAAATTCCGCTCACTTTGAAGGGCACTTGAAGAAAGACTAGGCACCGGACGATGCGTCCGGGTGATTGTACTGCACTACGGGATCTCATACCGGGATAGACGACAGTCGGGTAGACGATACTTGGGTAAAAGGCAATCTTTGTCTCTGTCTATGGCACAGCAGTGTTAGTGAGGTTTTGTGGGAAAGGTTTTGTTGAAAATTGTTGGTTTGAAGTGAGATTGAAATTAAACCATCGAAATCTGAAACCAACCGCAATCGTCCGATGTATGTTTTAAGTTTCTGATGCTATGTTATGGTTATGTTACGGCTAACAAGGGAAACATAAAAATGTTGCTTAAACAGGTTAGATTGTTATGAAATTAAGTAAGTAATATTTAACTATAACACCAAACCGTTCGTAGTTCTATAAGAACTCTATTGAAAGGGCGTAGTTTGAATTAGCAATATGCGGTCCAGTATAGCTGTGTCATGTAACATTGCTCAAGGGCCGGTAGTTTGTCTGGTTGATCTCTCGTCCGTTTCTGTCGGTACTGATGTTTCTTCATGATAAGCTTCTTTTTGTTCAGTAATCCGCTCGTTACGCATCACAACCTGTAGACGTTATATTTTGGGAAAGGGTGGTGACATGAAAAAGCATCTCTACAGTTACACAGTTATTCCTTGTACAGTTCCAAGTCCTCGCAATAAGTCACTGGATCTGTTGCGTTTAGTTGGTCTTGTAATATCTTTGATACTTTGATACTTTGATTGAAAAGATTGACGAATTGATTAAAAACAGACTTATTTTTTTTTTTTTTTTTGCTCGGTTAGAACGGCCTGGCCGTATCAAGACTTATTTTACCACGTAGCAGGATAGTCAGTCCATGCTACGGGGAGACGGTCCGGATGGGATTTGAACCCGGTCCCTGCCGTGTGGACGGGCGCCGTTTTTCACATGCACCACCGGGCCGCCCCAAAAAAACACACTTATAAATAGATTTTTATAAATTGACTTATAAATAGATTTTTTTTTAAAATAATGTGTGTTATCATAGGCTCGATTAATGACGATTGATGAGACTCGATTAATGTAAGTTGTTTATTAAATATAGAAAAAGCTTTACGCATAATTGATACTACATATAATAATTGTTTTACTAAGCACCCACACCTATCGCAAAGCTTATGGAGCTTATAGCTTAAATAACTTTTTGCACTAGTTTGCATTCCGCATTCCTAATCCTTCCGAAGGGCATTGAGCGCCTATCGTATGAAAGAAAGTGGTAATACTTACGACGCCAGTGAATACGACACGTGGCTAACATGTGCAGGTTTTGAGGTAAAAGTGCGGAAGACTGTACGCCACTGTACTGGCAAGATAAATGCACAAGCAAACGCAGTGAATGCACTCGGTTATTGCAACGTTCGTTTGCATAGTTCGGTCATTCAATCGTACGTTTGTCCGTTCGCTCGTTTAGTCGTCCATTCGGTTATGCAGGTGCAGCGATGCAAAACGATTGCAAAACGAGCAGCACGTGTCGATGTGCATGTGCGTCTAGGTAAGCAAAAAGAGCAATGTTGTAGAGGGTACCAAACTTGCTTCCTGCTGCTTTATATCACTGCGAAATCTGAACATTTTTCATCCAACCCATAGGCACGGGTCCGGTACAATGAATAGAAACTTTCATTTTCAATGCCAACCAATGTGTGTAAGATAAACCTGATAGATGTTCAGTGAAGAGAAATGTTACGGTTGAAACCCAATAAAAGTGTAAGAGTATGATATTAATGATCATTGTGGTAATGAAACGTCATCGGCGAAATACATTTAGTTAAATTGTGCTTTATCGTTGATACAAACGGTTTTACAATCATTTATTTCTTTTTTTCTATTAATCAGGCGTACCGGGGATCCGTCCGATTTACATCTCGATCCGAGCACGTGGAACCAGACAATGCACATGAACTGCCATCAAATTCCGATGACGAACAACCCGTTACACTTTCAAACAGTCGTTTTGTTCGAAGGCGTTCTACATCAACAACAACTACCTTACCTCTGGATTCATATACGAAAGCGTATGGCAAGGAAAAGCGACGAGGTTTTAGAGATGGACCAACTTCATCTAGAACCAGCATCGAGATTGCAGATGAACACGAAGCGAATAATCGTGCAACCGTTCCGAATCGACGAACGAAACAAAATAGTGCTTTCTCGTTGCGAACGGAAATCATTGCACAGAACGCGTTTGAAAGACGTATTGATAACGATAAAGAGCAAATTCTAACAAATGCGTTAGAGCCTGCAAAAAAAGAGAATCCTTCTTCGCAGCGGCGTCGATCCAAGAGCAGAAATTTGGACCAAGAACCTATATCTGCGATTGCGAATAGCGGTGCTGTAAACGACCGGGTAGCGAAAAGAGTCAACCCATTAACAACATTAAGCCCGAACCTTTCAAATGAAGTGAGAGAAGAATTAAAAGGGTCGGCTCAACGTTTTACCTCACGAGGCGCAACCAAAGGGTCGAATCTTGTTGCATCACACAAGCGTGAAGAGGGCTCTTCGGAGGAAAACTATCCAGAACAGTTTAAGAAGCTATTGAAAGCGCAGCTTAATGATGATAAATTGAAGACAGCGTACGTGAAAAATTTGGAAAGCACAACCAAGAAAAATGTACATGTTGTGCCCGAACGAAGGAAAATTCAATCTGTACCATCAACTACGGAAGCCACTGTGACTGCTAACAAATCTAATCAAGCTGCTACTCGACGCGTGGAACTGTCGAGGGAAGCCGTCACGAAAGAAAACAAATTTCAACATCGAACTGTAGCGCCAAAGGCCAGAGAACAAACGCATAGAAGAAGTTCGCAGTTTTCAGAAACAAACAATACATCTTCCGAAACCGTTCTACAATCGTTGCGTACCACTAAGAAAAGCACCTCGTCAGAATCGTCCTCGGAGCAGCTTCTTTCGGTGCGGCAGCTCAGCATACGCACGCGGTACAGCGAAAGAAATGAGCAGACTTCGAACGAAAGATTAAGCACTCCCGACAAGACATCCGTAGAAGTTGCGGATGAAAAGCCAACCAAATCGCATGTCCGACCGGCAATCGAAGCTAGGAAGCGGCTTACAAATCCAATCGAACGTCAGTCCCGTGGCAATGTGAAGGTGTTAAGTACGACTACTCCAGGACCAACGACTACGGTGAAATTGATCACGCCCAGGCCCGTTCGGACGTACACGCGAAAACAGAACACATTGAGTTATCTTACTTCGACTACTACCGAGGCAACGACTACAACTAGAAAACCGTTCTCACCTGCACCAAGGTCCGGATCCTTGGCACAACGTAAGCCATTAGTAGCGTCAGTTGAACAGAGTGCGTTAAGAACCAGCACCGAAAGAAGCTCTACGGTGTGGCGATCGCACACCAGGAAGCAACCGCCAGACGAGTTTACAAATGATTTAGTCAACTCGCGTGAAGCAACCCAATCGGCAGTAAACGATATTGAAGAAGGACCTCAACAAATCTCACTTCTATACACAAACCCGGTGGAATATCTGAGAAGAAGACAAAATTCAACCAAAACAACAAAGAGTTCTGTTATCAAAACCACAACAACAACTTCTTCAGCAAGATCAAATGAAAGCTTTACAAAGGCACCAATAAGGCATCATTCGCGGAAATCTTCACTAACTACAAGGCCAACAGTTTCCAGCAGCAGCAACGCCAATATTGGGGTAAGCTTTCGTGAATGTACACATGTGCACAGAAATTATGGTAACGTCGTGTCGTACGTGTACAATTATTATTTTTATTACACCAGTCTAAACAGTCTAAAGAGAATAATGATAATTTGTTTTTAAATTGCGTTTTTTTTTACATTGTTACAGTTCAAACGGCCCCCATCTTTTTCATCCATTCGGTCAAATAAAAAACCTGCCGTATACACGCCAACGATTCCAACATTTACGACGCTATCGACGGTATGTATTCAATGGTATAGAATGACAGTCAAACCTCTCCTTAACTAAAGCTACATAAATGAATCCGTTAAATCCTACATGAAAAATCAGCTAGTCAAGTCAAAAGCAATAAATAGTCAAACAACGGCAACACCCAGTAGAGTACAATCGATATGTTAAATACTTATTTGCACACGGTATGGTTCACATGTAATGGCGGTCAAAAACTGCTTTGTAAAATGCTAGAATTATAACTGAGTTATGCTGAATTATATGTAAACTGAACAATTTGCTATGCTGCGGTGTAATGGCACGTGCATTTAACAGAAACTGTATTAAAAAATCAAAACCATTACTGTAAAATTTGTAAATGTAAAATCGCTTATACATTATATGATGGTTGGATATTCTATTTTTCTTTGGGTTACTGTTTGGTGTTTCGCTGGAAGGAGGCTGGTGATGGGAAAAATATTTGGCAGCATGTCGAACCACAACACATCTCATCAAACGGTGGTGAATTGCATGCGGTTAATCAACTTTTAAATGTTTCATCATTCATTGGCTTACCATCTGCTGGATTCTGTCATAATACGAAAGTTGATGCTACAGGTGACACCAACGATTCTAGCACTGGATATGAAGAACCGATGCAGTATCCTATCGGAAAGAATGCTTCTACATTAGCAGATTGGGTACAAATTGGAAGCGCAGATTTATCATCAATAGAATCTTATAGAGCACAAGCACGATATGCACATCCAAAGACATTGATAGCAAAAGATTCGACGCCAATTCTGGAAGAATTATCAATGCGATATTCTGTTTTGCCATTTTTTATAAACCTTTAACAATAATAACGGAAACAGTTTAATACAGAGCTCGCAGAACATGCTTCACACAAATTGGTGCTTGAAATTTCATTGCTTTAGGCCACAAACAAAATTGGTACAAAGTATTTTAAATTATTCAAAAAAAAAAACAGAATAAGGATGTGTCTTGTGTTTAAGCGGATATTACTAACATTTTTATTAAAAAAACTTAGGATGCTTCCGGTGTTGGTTTATTTATTAGATTCATTTTAATGTCTATTTTTCCTTTTCAAATACGTTGCTAAGTTTTTTTAAATCTGCTTTGTATTTATCACTTTTGATCGTTGTATCAATTATTAGATGTATAATACATATTACTAGCATAGTTGTACCTTTTTTAAGCATAGTCTGAATGAACATAACACTTAAATATATATTTTTTTCGGTACAGTTTTTATGTTTGTGTTTGACATAATTGGCACTACGAATAAATCCATTGCCTGCCAGAAAGCATCAACCAAGCTTACTGTGTGCTTGACATACAATGTGGCGTTTAATTTAATTTTGTTCTTCAAATTTTCTTCCAGCAGATTAACCCTTTAACGATCATCCAGATAACAGTGCGTAATTTTTGGTACAACCTAAAACACACTCTGTTGTACTACATTTCGTCCGCATCAGCATTACTTCCATAAATCGAACTCATATAATAAATCCATTATCATATATGCTTCCATAATTGTATGTTCGTATGTTCTACAGCGTTGATTGTTACTAACACGTAATTAAACGATATGTAAGACTTTTATGGGTCTTACTCCATGTTCATCAGCATACATCCGTTATATATCCATAAAGGTAGAATAGGCAAAAAAGCATAACAATAAAAATTAAAAAAAATCATTTATTCAATAAGTAAGTAAGTAAAAGTATTATTACGAGAAAATGAAAATAACAATCAAAGTAAAGCACTACAGGTAAGAGTACATTTAATCGAGAAACGTTGTCCATAAGATGATGTTACCATGAATGTCAAACCTATTTTATTAACTGCTGTTTGACTACATATCGCTGTGGCGTTAGCTGATACGAACGAGAATAGTATCGATGATGTTATACCGATTGGAAGGAATGATCATCTCCGCGATCTGCAATGCTTTGTAATGAAGGTTTACACAATTTTCCCTTTCTCTCGCTAAACAACACAATTAAAAGTGTGAATGAAACACTTTGTACCATGGACCAGCCTTGAAACGCTGCGTCACCTGTAGCAGTCGCGAAAGTTTAATATTTCTTTTGGTTACGGGATGGACACACACACACATGATATTGCACAAGTCTGATCTATTTCTACCTCGTTTGCTATTATATTTTCTATAACAGTTTCTGTAACATTCACATCTAAAACTGTAACTCCCTTAATTCCAGGTAAAGGTTATCCCCGATGGTCAAATTATGCAAAAGCCTGCTAACTTCAGCACAAAACTGCCAAGCCGCATCGCTAGCCTATCTTCCTACTCCACCACCGCTGCACTAGCTAACGAAATCGATATCTATGATGATGATCACAGAGCCGCGATCGAATCAACCGATCAGTATGATAGGGAAGACGCCGAAGAATACGTCGAAAACGAACTCCAGTTGGAGGAAGCCCAACGAAAGGTGTTATCACATCATCAGGATCCTAACGTGGCTATCGCAAGTGGAGAGAAACGATCCGGAGGCACCGAAAAACAGATCGCTCCAGTTTCGTCTGGCTTGACCCAGAGCCATATCGACATTGACACACCGAGCCATCGGGTCCAGGACGTGCCGTCCGCCGTGACCGTGTCAATATTCAGCGCTCTGTCCGAGATCCTTTCGCAACCTACCGAAAGTTTACAATTTTTGTCCTCCAGCACTGATGCACCAACCTCTACGTCTGCATCTACAACAAGCACCACTTCAACTTCTACCACCACAACCACCACAACCACCACCACTACCACCACCACTACTACCACTACGACTATATCTCCGCCTCCTCAATCACCAGAACCGTCTTTATTTTCTAGCAAATCCAACGACAAGGTACTGGAAATGGTGGGCAACAGTTCTGCCTTTGCTTCCAACGTACTGCCTGTGAGCGCGGGCGATACGTTTGTACATACTGCTAGCTATCAGGAATCTACCGATAACCCGAATGTAAATAAAACAGATCTAACCATTGCAAGCACACGGATCGCGGAGGGGAATGTGACGATTAGGCAAAACTCGTTAGCAAGTTCTGGAGAGACTGCATCGACACAGGCTACGCCATTGTGGACACAACTATACGAGCAGGAAGAAACGAACAGTCACGACTGCGTCCTGTGTGCAGAAAATGATATCGAAAATAGAATTCTCACGGATGCATTCCCTTCTGTTGAGGAAAGATCGATTGGCAGTACGATTAGTGATTCGTTTCTTCCTACCGTTCCCGCTGTATCCAGCTCTTCGTCCGACGCCCGTGTCCTTAAGGATACCGCTGATGCTGATGTTGTTCCTTTATCCATTACACAGAAACCGTTAGTGCCTGCAGCAGAAACGGAAGCGATGGAGACTGCGACACCGACACCGACTACCACACTGCTCACTACTACTCATGTGACTGAAGAACGGGACCACCTCACCGAAATGACTACCATCATTCCAATCTATAGTGCCCCATCAGTGGACATGCTTCCTAGTACCGCCACTACCATCACCGCTGTAGACCACTTTGAATCCGTGTTTACTGTAACAGCTTCAAATAACGATGCCTTACTAATAGAGGGTGCTTCATCGACGGTGCATCCGTTTTCGCCACAATTCGCTTCAGAACCCCTTACTACTCCTCACTACGAACATACAACTCAAACACAATCTCAGACTGTCAATCCCCACGATAAAATCAGTGCTCTTGAACAGACAACTTCAACAATGTCACCCTACATTACCCAGTTTACTGAAGTTAGCGACTTGATGGATACTAGTACCATTTTGTCAAGTGTCAAAATTGGAACCGAATCGTCAGATGAATCCGTTCTCCCTGCTTCGACAACCATTGCTTACACTAACCATAATTCCACATCCGGCAACAGTAGCAATGCCATAGTAGATCCACGCCAACTGTCAGCGACTAGTCCACCCGACCAGGCCACTGAACGGCCTGCCAAGATAATGAACAGTACACCATTCATCATCACTCCCATCACCCCAATTGCTTCCACCACTGGTTCGCAACAGACGAGCTTCACCGCATACGTTACGTCACCACCAATGACCGTAAGTAAGACACCTCACTCTTTCCCATCTGTTTCCGATGTCACCACTCGCCCATCTTCTTCCGATCTGCTGGCTCGGCTCGGTTTTGCCAAATCTCTCGAAACTACCACCGACGAGTACCGATCGAGATTCAAAACGCGCATACCAGTCTTGCCAATTGGCTTCCATGATCCTGCCCCTGTCTTGAGGGCGGACTCTTCTTTCAATCGATCTTCGCTTTCGTTTACGACTCTGACACTATCGAGCACAACTGATACTGTCAAGGCTGAACCGATTCGTTCCACTGTTCCCGTGACGTCCACAACCGCAATTCCTGCGGTGAGCACAACCGGTTATCCCACGGTCAGCAAACGATCCCGCGGGATTGTCGTGTATGGCATACTGCCGAACAATACCGTTGTTCGGCGGGTGATTGGTGGAGAAGATGAGCATGTCCACACAACGACAGAGAACGTGCGGGTCGTGTATGGGATATTTCCGAATGGTACGGTGGTGAAACGCTATCCGAACGGTACGATCGTGCCCGAGGTCAAGCGCCATAGTCCCGTGGAAGTTACCAACATCGATCCGCGTGAGCTACGCAACCCGAACAGTCTCATCTATCGCACATCAGAAATTCCGCCACTATTACAGTCGTTGGGTGTCGCTCCACCAGCCACTAGCACCACAGCCTCTACTAGCACTACTATAACCACCAAGCCAACTGACAGCACGGCATCCACTACAGAGAGTACTGTTGTCTATAGTACTACTGCTCTACCTTCTAGTATCACTTTTTCCACCACAATGAACCAACCCACGGTACTTGAATATTCATTCTGAAGTTCCTTTCCCTGTATATCGAATTTTGCTAGATACGCGTCGATCTTTCTCATTCTCTGCTACTAGCTACTAGCTATCTAAACCCAAACCTCCCGGCCGCATCTAACAGTAGTTTAAACAAACGTGTCGCATCTTTCAAATTCCTTCCCCAAAATGGTTGTGTGTGTAGGTATAGTTTTGGCGGAAAGAAATTTAAGGGTTCAGATCTTGAACGTTGTAAACACAAAATTAGTACAAAATTAAAAAATTTACATCAAACGCTCCTGAAAGTCTTATCCTCACAAACACACATAAGCAAAGGCTAGTGTTTATGCATGATTTTGGTGGTTGCAACTGTTTTAAAGTTTTTTTTTCTTTTCTCTATCGCGCTCCTTCTGTATCTCGCTCGCCTTCCTCTATGAGTGATTTTTTATCGGCTTTTGTGTTTTTTTTACTGCTGAGCTATATTTGTAGATACGAGGCTTAGTGAGTACTATCGCTTTTGCACGTAACTGTAGATACGAACTGCTCTAATTTGTAGTACTGAGAGTTGATTTTAAATAACATATACTTCGCTTTGCCATCAACAGGGTACGACAACTATTATAGAAATATTGCGCAAGTACAACGAAGCGAACCAGTTGGATGCTAAGGTGAAATCGGATAATGTCTTTAGCCTAACAGGGGGCAAGACAAAATCAACGAACAAAACGAATATTACTGGTACTACGACACAAGTTTCTTCGGTGGAAAGTTCCAATGTAAGAAAAATAAAACTAATGCCTGAATTCTGCTAATGATACTAATACGGTGTTTTTTTTTTCATCTCGCAGACTGGCAACAGAGTTCATGAAGATGTCAGAGTCTCACGACCAAATTCACCCGACTTAGTGTATCGATGGAAACCGATCATAACATCAAGCACAAGTACGAACGATAACGAATTGATTCCTACAACGAGTGAGCCAAAGACCACAACGGCATCAGCTACACCGAGTGTGTCCGAGAATACCGTACCAGATATGATGGGAGTTGGTAAAGGAAATTTTGGTTCGGTAGGATTCGGTTTAGATAGTGGTGAGGAGCCATTTCCTATAAGCAACAGTTCGGAAGAACCATCCGCTACGATAAACCGGAAGAAGAGTGGCGTCATAAGTGTTAGAAACGAAAATACCGGGTCGCCTAATTCGGAGATTAACCTATTTTCAACATCAAGCGTACCTACCGTGGATGACACTACCATATCAACCACCGGGAGGGTAATTATAGCATCAATTGTTGAAAGTACAATGCCTTTTGAACGGCCTACAAGCACAACGCCTTCAACCACTACTAGACCAACCACTCCCTGGACAACGATTGTTAGCACAACTCCTAGCACTACGAGCACTTTGAGCACAACAAGCACAAAGGCGTCTACATCTACCAGCACGATGGTTCCAACTACAAGCAAAAGTACGTTACGCAAATCGACAGCAACTGTTTATCCTGCTACCACACAAAGAACACGTACAACAACATTCTCCGATGCGGATGATTTAGCATTCTTGGTAAGAAATATCGCGTAGAAATAGTCTGCAATTGAACAAGGTCAAATAATATTGTATGTTCCTTCAGCGTCAACTAGCAAGATTCCTGAACGGAGGGCAGTCACCAAGTAACAATGGAAGAAAAACTACAAAAAAACCTACCACTACTTCAACTACTACCACTACCACCACTACTACTCCGAAACCTACTACGACTACAACAACGTCGACTACTACTACTACTAGCACAACTACAACGACTACTACGCCCAGCCCAACAACAACGCCGAGTTTAAGCACCGTCATCATTGATAAGGATGATCCAGCCTTTCTAAACGATGTGGTACGTAACAAGTTTTTCCTTCAAGTGAAGCAATGAGTCTAATCTGAGATTTTACTTTCTAGCGTAAATTGCCCAACTTTGCAACACCAAATCCCCTCGTCGATACACCGCTGGCTAATAGAATACTTCAGCTAGCAATACAAAGAGATCCCAAGAGCATCGCACGATTACCCTTGAAAACTGGGAATGAGTTTCCATCGTACGAAAAGCCACGCACCGAGAGTCAGCCGAAAGAAATCTCTAAAGCGACTACCCTGTCTCCGGAGGAAATAGAGAAAACGAAAAAGCAGCTGGATCGGGAGGTACAGCAGTACAACAATGATTTGAAACTTCTTTCGAATCTACTGGGAAGACCCATTACCGAGAAAGATATTCCGAGTCTTACCAAGCAGCTTGGAACAGGTGGCTCCGGACCATTGTTCGCAAATACTGGACTATCGGCGACGAGAACGACGACAACGACGACAACAACGAGCACAACGCACCGGCCAACCTCAACAGCAGACGGTGAGCTGTTGAAGCAGCTGCTTCTCACGCAACAACAGCAACACAATAGCAGCCCAGCAGTTATTGAGCGACCAGAGTTTTACGGTAAAACTAATGAAGCAATTTTGGCAGCCGTACTGAAGCAGCGTGGCATAGGACCGTCAAATACGAACGGAAATATTGAGGACATTTTGGCGCAAATATCGCCTGGCGCTCGGACGTCTACTTTACCTCCGATAGTTATCACAACACCGCGGCCCACACCGAGACGCGTTCGTCCCCCACAACCACCGCCATTACGATCACAAAGCCCAATTCTGGACGGCTTGAGTTGGTTGTGGCGTGAATGGCAAGCGACAGCTCCACAGCCACGTAATCGAGTTCCTGCTTCTGGAAGTAGTGCCGCCACCAGTGTCCGAACGGGAACGTTTGGACTGAGTGGTGGTGGTGGTGGTGGTGTTGGAGGTGGTGGTGGGGGTGGCGCTGGTGGAGGAAGAACAGCGTCTCTAGCACAATCGTACGGAGATGAGGGACTAGACCCGGATGCGGTAAGAAATTTCCTTCCATTGGATCCTAAAAGCAATTGAATAGGCATATTGAAGTGAAACTTTTCTCATTGCAGAAACCAATCAACCCCAGCGTCACTGAAGAACCACCATCGTTGTTTGGCGGGTTTGGCATCAATCCCGGAGGACAACTGTTGAATGCAGCGATCGGTGTGACTCGTGCTGTATCACAGTTCCTAGGCGTAGCGCTACAGGTAGGTCGTGGACAAACAGTTTTTTTTTCTTTTCACCCAAACCAAAAAAGTTGTTCCTTTAAACAATGATCACGAATCGAAAACTTTCTACCAATGATTCCTCTTTACGCTACCATTCTTTTTACGCAGGGAGCAGCCAAATCGTTTACTTCCGCGTTTCGCCCACCACCAGTCGCTAGTGAACCTGCGGACGACCTGAGCTACTACCGTTTCAGTGGTAGATAATGATTCAGATGGTTTACAAAGAATTCTGCGCTTCGCATCGCAACTTTCTAGACAGCAGAGATCGATACCGCGAATAACGATAGCGTTTTAGCAGATTCTTGGCGCAGATCTTGCCGTACCGTTGCCGTTTGGTGTAAATAACTTTCCGTTGCGGAACTAAAAATTTAATTAGTAGCAGTATCTGAATGAAACCGTTTTTTCTGATATCAATTCAATTAACATACGGTAACTGTAAGTCGTGTACCTCAATAATTTCAGGTTAGAAGAGTCAATAGATTAAAGAACCTTGAATAGCTTATGGTTGATAATTTTCGCACTAAGTCGGTAAACTGTCTAGTAATAGTCTTGGGCGGGTGTAATGGAAAACATGGTTATAGATGAGAGAAATGAACCCTTGTGAGCTCATAATTGATAAGACTGTATCGTGTGAAAATTTAGTTACTTGTTCGCTGTGTGTATTTTCTATTTATTTTACTTTCTCAGGAGGACGCGCTAAGATTGTTGAAATCGTTATGCTGAACATGCTGAAATGAACCTTAGACAATTCAACAAGGATAGGATAGAATACATAAATCGATTCGTAGGAGTATTGAAACAAACTTGCTGTGGCTGAAATTGGCCCGAGAAACAGAACTGTTTGTTGGAAAAAAGCAAAATTGCTCAAGATTTCTCAGTTTGTTGTTGGAAAAGCTTTCACAAGTAAAACAAATGGGGACATTACGTAGCGTAAAAGGTGATTGTGTGCCATTTCCGTGCAGCTTCGGAGACGGCATTGCTAGGTAATTGAATTAAATTCGATGGGCTCTCTACACCAGCTGTAATTTTATATGTAAATTATAGGGAAGCAGCGTCTTTTTCAATGAAAAGCGTAAAACTAGCAAAGGCACACTGAAACAATTTGTACATACATATGGACATAATAAATATATATTTTACATGTATTGCCTATTTCCTTTTGCTTCGTTGCCCGTTCGTGGTGTGTTACATCGTAGCAACTTTTATGGAGTACCTTATTCAATAAACTAAGCACATTTAACGGTTATATGGTTCCTACCTCAAAAGTTAGTTTGGTGAACGTCATTAGTTGTCTGACGATGTCTAATCTTGCACCGTTTTCTATGTGAATTTTTCATTTTTTTTAATCTTTACATTTGAAACATATAATTTGTTGGCAATTTTTTGAATGCAACGTATTATATCGCATACGTTCCTTTTGCTGTAGGCAACTACTTATATAAGTTTACTTTAAACTGTACTTTATTATTTATGCTGCGCCTTATCAGTAGTTTTGCTTTGCAATAACCCCGCGCATGAAATATAAGTTATTTGGAAATGTATTACTGTTTTTTAAAACACTAGTTACAAATTTTCACAAAAGAAATGTCACAAAGTTGATCTGTCTGCCTACAGCATATTCAAATGCCGCGTGACTAAAGGTAGCTATGTGCTTATATTATGTTCTAATAGCATCCTTTCCCACTTGCTATCCTATTGCGATAAACATTATCGTAGTCACTGCATTGCATATAGCTTCTAGTGTGTTATTAGAATGTTTTATTCAACCGCAGCGTTACAAAAAATCCAAATCGCATTGAAACAGGTAACGTGTTACATGGCTTGATTGCTCCATTATACGCGCTGATCGTCGTATCCATAGATAAGGCTGATGTTGTCCGGGAGCGGATCCATTAGCTCGACTATTGGATCCGCTGGCTTTTGTCAGTCGAGTACATCTTTTAGTTTCACGTACAAACAGCAGGAGAGAACCATACCGAACACCTGTATCACGCTCAACCCAAGTCCGATGGCACCGAGAATTATCAAATGATATTTTAGGTCATCCGTCATCTCGTATATGCAGCCCTATCAAAGAGATAGTTTCGAACGTCGAAAGCATGATTAGAAAGCAGGCCAACAAGCACTGTCCCAAACTGCTATAACTCAGCGTTATTGGCGAAATGGACATAGCCGGTCAAACATACCGTATAGTGAATATTGCTAGGACCATCACGTAAACCACACTTTGCAACCACGGTTATACAGCACGAATCTGGCACCAAACGACCCTCGGTTGGTTTTATCAGATCTTTGCGCCGTGACCGCAACCACACACTATGTCGCCAATCTTCGAATCGTATAGCACCACAGCAGGAAAACTGTTCGGCAGGTCAATTCAACAGAATTTCCGTGTTCCGCGTGCGGCACGGATGGCGTATTGGCACACAAACGGCGTGTCGCGCATTGTTCCGGTGTTCGATGTTGGAAGCGGATGAAAGAAAGAAGAAAACAAAAATATGCAAAAAGGTATTTAATTACTGTCAAATAGTTTATTTTTTTTCAGACAAAATGTTATCTTGTCCAGTTTTAGCAACGTTAGCAACTTTGCCAAAAAACGGGAACAGGATGTTATGTTGTAATGCGTACCTCTTGCTGCAGGCTGTCGATGGCTTTTGTTTGCCGTTCACTCACACCGTAGTGTTCCATGAAGGTTGCGTTGAGGGTGTACTGCAGCTCCGTCTCGATTTGCGTTTCGTAAAGATAAGCTAAGCCGCCCACAATGAATTCTAGCAGGAACACGATCAGCAGAACGAAAGTATACTGAAGATACACAAAACAGAGACCACAACAAAACATGAAAATATTTGCTGGACATGAATTTTTACACAAAAATACCACGCTATAACATTACTGAGTGAACACATATCTCACTCCCGCCATCATATTGTTTTGATCGCAACAGTGTATTAGGAAATAGATGGAAATTTGTATCTGGATTCAATTATGTCACTCTACCGAATCGGCCAAATGAAAACAATAAGAGACTTTTAGTTTTGGACAATCATAAATCGTGTAGCGCAGAGGAAAGTTTTACGCCAATCGTAATCTATTTCCTTATTATTTAGGTATTTATATGTGCATTTTTAACTGATGGGTCACATTTGCTAAAGACTTGTTTGAGTCAAGTCATTATTCCCCTTTTTTGTGTTATGCGTTTCTCTAGAAAAGACAAGGACCGATTATATCTAATTGGTACTGAATTCTATAACTGCAATAGTTATGTTTATCAACAAGCAAATACAAACATATTTAAAGAATTTAATTCAGGAACACGAATGGATCTTTTGTAAACAATTGCTTCTAATTAAATTGTGCTTGCAGAAAGGCAAAAATCGATACTAATGTGCAGATGATTTGCCGACATCACATCGACATTCAATGCACGATCGGATGATGCAGATTATTCGATTGACGTATCAAGGACGTTGTAATGGAAAAGATGATGCATCGTCATTGAACGTTTCGTTATTCTTTTCACCACCAATAAATAGCATCACGTTTGTGTCATGCGGACCGTCGAGCATAGAGCAAACGGGAATAACCTAACTAATTCTTATGGTGGTAGAATCGGTTAGTTACGTTCATTAGATGCTGGTTTCGACGCTTTTCTGTTCGTAATGTAATTGCAATTAAATGGGAATCGTGACTGCGTGTGCATAGTAATCAAATTTAATTTACAAACGAAGAGCTACTTTCTTCCAAACTAAATGGTGCTGTTAGCACAATGTCAAGAGCGAACGGTTAACGTCGTGCTGCGCATACGGATACATAGATTGTTCTTCATACGAAGTCACTGTTTATTGGATAGAAGAATTTCGGAAACACAAAATATGCGCTATACAAATGTTAGGCTTTCGAAAGGCAAACATTTCCCGAGGCGTAAAGCGACGTATGTTTAAACATGACGGCCTTTGTACACAACGCACGGGTATGACCATTGCATATTGTCACATTAACGCCGGTGGGAATTTGAGGTTATGTAAAAACATTCGAAGTATCGAACGTGACATTGTTACAGTGTTGGAGATAGCGGAGGACAGAAGCAATGAATGTAGAACGGCCATTTGGCCATCGAAGCATTCAAGAGTGGCATAACATTAATTTATCGATTATAAACTTGTCGCTAGCATGTTTAATTGAACATACATCAATGTGATTAACGTCGAACGTCGGGATCTTTCCTGTCACAACAATTATCAAAGGTGAACCTAGCGGCACATAATGCGAAGCACGTGATGTTCCAAACATGATCAATAATTAGTTGTAACAAAAATTTTGCATTTCTTTCATTATTAGAATTATGCTGTTTTATATAATATTATATCAGTTTTTCCTTATTATATGTCAAGCTTTCAAAAATATAATTCGTTATACCTGTTTTAAAAGCAAGTTACTGATAATGGGGAGCCGTACGGCTCGATAATGTAAAAAATGTATCGTCTGAATTTTTAGCAACTTTCATCACGGTGTAGAGTTAACTGCAAAGTGTGTGAATAATAGCCGGAAAAATAATAGTGCAGTCAACAAACGTACTTTTGTCATGATAAATAGATGTAAGCCGATTACAAAGTTCTAAACTCAATTGGACCGTGCTTATCATAGTCGGGTGGCCAGTTACCTAAGTACGGGAACTACATTAATAAATCAATCCGATACACTCGATTTGATCTATTCAGAGCTCGTGAAGTGTAAAACGTAAGCTGTAACGATGTTGGAGCATAATGTTGTCTATTCGTGTTCAATGCTTAAATGTTTAATAAAAACAAAATAATTTAACAGTTCTCATAACTACCATTGGTGGCATAATGCATAGGAGAGTGAAGGAACACGAAAGTTATTTCATAGAAAGTGACACGCAATAATAGAAAAAAATGATGTTTTTCTAGACAATCGAATTATGTGGAGTGTATAAATTGATCAATTCGGTCCTTGTTTCTTTTCTATTCGCTTCATAAGATTGGTACCACTATAGCCGTTGAATGTTCATTACTTACCAATACCAATACTCCACGCTGCTCATGCCATACTCCACAGCATCCAAGAAATCCACCAAAAACCGCAAGTAACCCCGCGGCCAATAAAGCGTACGTTCCGATAACATAGTTGGTAGTTGATAGAAGAGAAATGTATTGATGTTTCCAAAATATCGTCCAAAGGGTAACACCAACTATTACTAATCCGGATATCTGAAATTGGATTAAAAAAACACATTTTTGAAACATGGGAAAAATAAAAAAATCGAAAATCTTTTTTTCATTAATATACCAAACTAAAGCATTTATTACAGCTATTCGTTTTACAACATTATATCATCGATGAAATAAACAAATACAATTTATATACTGTTTAAACTCTCCAAAGATTTTAAAATTCTACTCTTGAGTTTTGACAACAACTGTGTTAATACAAAAATATACTATTATGCTATTGTTATGTCGCATTCTAGCCTTAATAATAAAATATATATATATTTTTGTGTATTTGTGTAATGTGTATTTAGTTTATTAACGCTAATAGTAATTATTTTGGTTGATCTTTCTTTTTAATTACAGTGATGTATTATAACATTACAATAAAACTATACAAATGAAAACAGCTACAAAAAAAACCAAAAAAAAATATTAAAATTAATTAACAGCAGCACTAGAATTCCTAAACTTAATAAATATTTCAATAGCAAAATAGTACGATAGTATTAGAGTGGAGAAAAACTCGAACTTTCGGCGCAAATTGAAGAAACCTGTAAAATATTTTGAAACGTTAAAGCAGCGAGAAATGGATGGATTTAAATTGGTTCATTTATATTTGATCGATAATTGATTGGATCTTAGTATTACGAAAACATAAACTTGGGGATGAACGATTTTGTTAAACACAAACTTGTCTTAACTTAGCCTTAAAAATAATTTGTCATGTTTAATGAGTTAGTTTTTCAACACTTACTATAACATTTTTGTAAGTTATACATATAACGGAAATATGTTGATCTTTTATGTTCCATTAGAAAATAATTTCTCAAATAAGAGTCAAAGAAACGAGCACCGATAATCGACAATCACTTGATGCTTTTCGTTGGTGCTTTAGACTGCTCTCGTTCATTGGTGGAACCTTTTCTTCGCGACTAAGTGTTGCCACGATTTTCATTTACCAGCTGTGGTTAGGAATGCATCTGGTCTAAAAATGTTCTGCGTTCGTCCTATGTGGAAATGATCGTCTTGCGATAGCTATGACGTCTGGCAAGGAAATGGACGGAGTCGTATAGAAATCAATTAAGATAGCGATAAAGACGAGCTGTGCGCACTAGAAACGTTTACATTACTCCAACTTGCACAGCATGATGATAAAATCTGAATGAGCTGAAGGTTTCGTACCGCTGACCACATCAGTCTCAAGTAGCAGGCAGTGAAGCGTGACGGTAAGCAATGGAAGGCTATGTGGAGCAATAGTTTGCTTTCGCTTGGATACAGATGCTGTATTAATCGTGAATATACACACGACGGCTCTATCGATCCAATGGGCTCTTTCGAATTTGCTTTGCGAAAGCCTGTGGACAAATATTTGAACCAGCTACGGTCGAAAATGCAGCTAGCTGTAAATCTAAAGTGGTGTGTTATTTAATGAAACGTTTCCTTGAATTGATGTCATTATTTGTAACGTCTTTCCCAATATCATAACATTTTATATGTTTTTTTCTCCAAATTTTATACTTTGTATTTAATTATTAGTTTCATAAAGACTTTTGATGCCAATTAAACAATTTTATGATATATCATAAAAGGCAGAGTATTATCATGGTAGTACAATATTCCCTTTAACTCTTTTCAATAAGTTCAAATGTTTTAATATGAAATTGATCTGCAGTTACAGCTCTTTTGAAGTGCTATAACTAGATTTAAGTGTGTTTTCTTAAAGATCTCTGCGCTGCTATGCTTAATATCAACGCCTGAGATCATCTTATTAACCAGATGCGATTGCCGCTGCAAACGTAGGGTTAGGACTTGTATTGTAAGTAGAGAAGATAAGTAAAGAGTTGGGACTATCATTAAGTTCTAAGTGAGTCTACAACGCCGGTTTCGTTTTAGTTATAAAAATTTCAAATAGCAATATTTTTGATACGACTATGTTGGGTATTTCGAGTCGTTGAGAGCTGTGAATTATTTGTAGCAAAAGGATTTGCATTCTTTTAATGCTAAATAAATATAAATGATGTAGAGTGGATGTATATAACAAAAGATAAATTTTCAGCCCTAAATGCTTTTCAACAGTGTCCCGCTTTTTCATTTTGCTCATTTTTGTTTTACAATATTAAAAACCACAAAAACCTAAAATTTTCCATTGATGTCGCTGACATTGAATATGAAGAATATGATGAAAATACAAGAAACAAGGGATTAAATGTATCATTTTTGTTATCCTTTCGTCCATCGTTGAATTCAAGTTCCTTCAAGTAATAAGAATGGGTACGTCGGGAACTAAACTCTTGTGATATTCGTAGGAATAATCAAAACTCTTCACAACAATGCAAAGACGCGTCTAGAAGTAGTATATTGTCTTGTTCTGTTACAATCATGCTTGAGCGTAACGTTATTTACAATTCGAAGAATTATTGAAAAAATGTAATGAAATGGATTGATGAAGTAAAACAAAGTGAAACAGATGAATGTTTTTTTTTATCTGATACAAAGTTGAATGTTTTATAAAGCTTTGATTTAGCTTTGTTTATGACTAAATGTATGTTCTTCTTTTCTAGCTCGTTGTTTTACAAAAATGAAAATTTTCCAATTTTATTGATGTAACATTATCCTAACAAATTTCAATACTTAAAGGCTCTCTCTCTCTCTCTCGCTCTTCTTTACTAAACTATTATAAGGTTATGCCGGCTATTTCTGGCTTTCTAGACTTAAAGTAGTTTTAGGTGATATAATATTTTAAACTAAAATGACATTAATATCAGTAACAAAATTTGCTACAACCACACCCTGTTCATGTATACACAGATTGTACTATAAGGGCAGAACAATTACAGGGATTAAGAAACTAAAGAAGAACTTTCCTACTCATTCGTAATTTACAGCCATATTGCCCTACGAGTTTGTTTCATTGTGAACTAATTAAGCGTTAGTTTATGGTCGACTGGCTTCTGAGTCCTGGAAATTATAACGTCATGCAGTGCATGTCCATAACTACGTGGATGCAATTTCTTTTACAATATAATATTTTAAGGACACTTTTCACGGGCGTTAAAAGTGATAATGGTGTACAACTGCACATTGAATATTAAAGCAATAAATCTTCATTAATGACCAAATTAGAAAGATTTTGCTTCGTGCGGCACATAAATTTAGAAAATATATGATACATGTATCTGATTTATATTTTACAATCCAATTCTGTTGGTTTGTTTTATGTTGTAACTAATTAATTAGTATGTAATTAGTGTGTTGTAGTCCATGCAATTATGCGTGATTTGCTGCATGTTCTTATCAAGGACTGTGTTGTCTTCAATAGTTCACATCATTACCTTAAATGCAAGAATGATCTTAATCATGCCTAAATAAAACAATATCCTAATGAAGCACTGTTACGGTTCTGTTTCCTATTTCTTTTGCCAACTTTTTCCTTTAAAATCCCCATTTTAAATAAATTGCTCAACAAGTTTTACAATACTTTTACACACCTTCAAAAAAGTATGTTGGAATTGAGACGCTAGCGATTATTTCAATCGATGGAGTGATTGGTAGACAAACTAGTTTTCAAGTACAAGTCAAACAAGACGTCCGCAGTACGGTGACAGAACTAAACCAGTTTTCTTCAAGCATTATCAACATACCGCTTTTGCTTGAAGAAGCACGATAAAATTCCACGGCAAAAGGAAAATAGTTGCACAGCGATAATACAATAGTGCAATGTGTGTGATGTCGGCTCCATGAATGAACCCGAATAGCATTCCGACACTTGATTCTAGTACCTATCCGAAATTCGTAGAAGGGAGAATTCGAATGTTCGAAAGCATGGAACACATGCGGCAAATGAAAAAAAAACCATCAACAAAAACGAATATCTTTAACAGCTATGGGGAAAGTATTTTCACACTGCCATGCTATTCTATTTCAAACTGTTCCTTTTATTTGCAAACCAATTTTCCAACTGCTGCGGGTGGATTAAATGATAGATTTGACAGGCACATCATTCACAGGTGTCCATGTGTGCCATACAGGGTAAGAAAATTGATCGAATGAACAAAAGCCATAATTGGTATCTTCATCTGCTTTTGCCGTGAGCATTTGAACCTATCGTCAATGGTAGAATTTATTTTCCGAAGCTATTGCTGTTTCATTGGGAAAAGAGATTTCGGTGACTTTGTAGTTGTTTTACGATGTACAAAGTTATGGCGGGATTTAAAAATGAAACTTAATGACTTTTCACCAAGGCGTAGCAATTATCAACAGTCATTTTAAGTGAGCCAACTGACTACCAACAAACGAAATAAAGTATCCGAATTGGTTATGTGGATTGTGTTCTCTTCATACTGAGCTAACTAACCCTATAACATTTTCCACGGCCATTACGTTCTGCTAAGGATAATGGCTGCAGAATAACTATTATTGTTATTTTTTTAAACCCAAAATTTAATTTTAGTTTAACTCTACCATTAAGGTATTTATGATAATGATTAATTCTTTCAAATATGAATTTGGGTAGATAATGTTCTGTGTATAATGGTTAGGATAACATTAAAAAATCATTTTCATGTTTTTGATTGTATCAACGTACGTTTAAGATGAAATCAACAACAACCCCTGATTCAATATGATTGAAAAAAAAAACACAATGATTTGTCGCGTGCTGTGAAAAAAACCTCTCAACGAAGAAGACACATGGCTAATATAAAAAAGCAAGGTCAAAACATTTAGGACAACTGTCATTTTGATAACCAGCAAACATTGTTCAGAGAAGAAACCGGTCATACAGCATTCGAATGTTCATCAATTACGTACCGTCAACAAGCTTTTTTAACAATGAATATCCTAGAAAAGGAATTCGAGGAGTACGAATCATGTTATATTAGTGTTTTTGCTTCGCCTTTTAAAAATGTAGTTCAGATGATTCTTTGCAGGATCTAAATTAATGTATCTGACTTACGTTGAATTTGATTTTAATGGTTTCTCATGCTTTCTTTTTGATTATTGCACTTTTGTAATTAGATTCGTGAGTCGATCAACAGTATTCGTTTCTTCTAATGGTGGTTCAATGCAGGATTGAATAATAATGATTATATATTCCCTTATATATTCCTTAAAAGTATAGCTCCACTGACATTCTTTAGATTCCATTGGCGTATATCGTACCAGACATACGAACCAAGCAAAAGTTATCATAATATATGTGAGGTACGGATTTAAAATATCTACCCACAACTCTGCTCCAATTTCATTTTCATGTCGACATTTACAAATAACTTTTTGGTATGGGTAAGCAAATGGCTACGTTTTTAGCAAACTTTCAAGTGTAGCTTCTATCAAATTTCACTTTTAAATTATTCTGAAATGTAGATCCTACCTGCGACACACAGGCCGTGAGTAATGTATCTCTGAGGTGAATCTCAAATAATTGACTTTTTTTTTGTTTCGGCTACAGTTTAAGCCACAGTGTATATTCTTTGAAAAACATTAAGCAGAATTATAAATAGTTCACTTGTGCCAACCTATTTTTGTGATGAGTTCTAGAAGGTTGAGAATATAAGCAAGATTTATGCCATTTCATACAGTGAATGGTTTGCTAAATGCATTACATTTTCATCTATACATTTTATGTTTAAGCGAACGTATTGCTGTTGAGTTTAAAATTGCAAAAAATTATAAGAAAAACGTCCAACGAATCCAAGTGAGTTCCAACATGTTTTCCAACAAAACAAAAGAATATCTAATCGATCGCGTACTTACCAGAAATATGGTGTTGAATATGTGCAACGAATACTTGATAAAGTTAATGCTGCAACAATCAGAATCCCGTGTTTTCTGCTTTGGTTTTGTCAGTTTCTTATTTTGGCTGGTTCGGGAAGTGCTTTGGCCATTGTTGTTACCAGCCTCCGTACTGCTAACGATGGTAGGATTCTGTTTCGTTCGTCTACCCATCATGGATGTCGTGCCCGTCGCTGTAGACCCGGTGTAGATTATGCTCTCGGGTTCGAATGGCTCGATTTCGGATGTATCGTCCGGTTGAAGAAAATGCCCCATCGGCAAAGATTTACTCAAAGTGCGAAGTGTTGGACAAAGCAAAGCAAACGATTTTCCAGAAAAGTTACTTTGCCAACATTATACAATTGGTGTGGCAGGCACTCGGGGATGGTTCGTACGGGTAGTTAGTTATCGGTTATTTATGGCACGGTGAATAACATAACCCAAGTATAATCGATTTTGGCTCGGCTCACAAACAGCCAAATTCTAACGAGTCCGTCGTGATGGTATCATAAATATTCTATCGTGTGTGAACCTGAACCTCGTGGCTATTACAAAGGCGCAAACGTAGCGCATGTTAGTAATGCCCCCGATAAACTGCGGTCTACGGACGTTTTATTTGTCTGCTTTTAAACTACTGCCACGCACTTTTCGAACAGCTCTTACTACGTTACGACCACACTCCCTTTGGTCATGGAGCACCAAGGTAGTGCTGTTCCTTCGTACTAGATGTTAGCTTCGGACACGGCTACAGAACTCAAGATTTGAGCAATGGTAACCGAGAAAGGTGGTCAATTAAAATCGACCATCCGCAATGGTCGACTCAGGTTGATATTTTGGATCTCGTTACTTTTGCAATCCGTTAGATGTTGCTACCTTTGGCCAGTTTCAACTCGTTGTTTGCGTCAGCAAGCAGTACTATTCAACCAACGGCTTTGGTATTTTGTGACAAATACACTCTTCAAATTTTTCCACATTTTTCTTCGATTGTTCACAAAACTGATGTGATGTTGTTTTTGTATTACACAAATACATTCAAAACTGAATATTCCAAGCAATAGCAATTTTATCTGATAACAACAACTCGATGGTATTGACAGTTGATTGAGCGTCCTGTACGTTGGTTATCTATTGAGTACGATGGATATTGATTTGGGTTTTTCGACTGTTTCAATAATGTTTGAAGAGGGTATAAATATTGCTCAATGCTTTTTGTGCGCGTAATTTTATATCAAGTTGCGACAATTCATTGTTCGTCGATCTCAATTTTGGATGAGCTTTGCACCTGAAAATGAAAAACAGAGGTTGTTGTTAGAATTGTAAAAATATGTGAATTTGTTTCGTTGTTTTAGTAACATTTGCATGAATTTTTAAGGCATACCCTATACATTATAATACATATTATATAGAAGCAATTATGATTGTAGAGCGACATAAAATAACTGTTTGAGAACCTTTTATACTCATTTAACAGCCTGACGGTGTATACCATAATATTACACCCACGGTTTGTGCTGATTTTCGTGCAATACATATCAGGAATGTGTCATTCATTATATTATTATGGCTTTCACCGTATTATCGAAAAAAATTCAATAAAAAAACGCTTTATAGTTTAATGCCATCTACTTTCAACAATTTAATTCAGAAATATATTCAATATGCAACTGATCAGCGCGAACCAACAAGCATATGAAAATTTCCACACTTCACGTTTCGGTGAATCAATTCTTGCATGCTGCCTGTAAGTCGAACACAGACCGACTGTTTTGCGCTAGCAGCAAAGTTAAAAAAAAATGTTGCAATGCAAAATTGAGCATTACTAGTGTCCATCAGCAAGTGCTCGGAAAGAAACTTTGTATAAATTAACGTTTATCACAGATAAATCTGAAAACTTTCGCTCAACAATTCTTAAAGAAATCATCCAGAAAACCGTCGCCGATAGCGCTGATATGAAACGAAAAAAACTCGCATCAAAAAATTCTTAGGCAAATAACGATTTCACGCCTTGTGGCAGCACCTAGAAAAGCGTAATACTTGGTATCGGATATACCGTGGAGGGAAAAATAAAATAAAAAAAGTTTTCAGACGAATACAACTACAAACGAAAACCTTCCAAATGGCTAGGAAAAAGAGGCACGAAAAAAACTTTTTCCATTACCAAGATAGCGTACGACTTTACTGTTGTTGTTGTTATTCATTGAAGAAAATTTCCGTATCTTAGTTTAACATTCTTACTATGGATTAATGTATTAACGAATTCACACCCTGCTTAATTTGTTTTTTAGAAAAAATACACGAAAATATATATGAAACAAACTAAGTTTTTGACAACTATTGCAAAATATTAGTTACTACTAAAATAAATAACAGTTTTAAGGAAGAATGATATTAATGATTCTTGATTGCATAAACAAAATAAAATTAGATAACACTTTTCGTTTCTGTTAGTTATCAAACGTAAATGTTTTTTAATGAACTATTTTTACAATTTTAGTAGTAGATTCTAAGTAATCAGGTATAAATTCTCCAGTTTTTACTGTTCAGTAACTGCAGTCTTTTTCTTACTTTTATTTATATACCCATAGCTGAATAATAAATCAATCTTAGAACAAAATTTTGTATCTGTGAATAATTGGCATATATAATTTGATAGTGTTACTCTTAACGCCTCTGATGATCATTTTGCGATGTAAAACGTTTGGTCTGGTTTTACCATGTAACTAAATCTTATGGAGAACAAATTATGCGATATTTCCCGGAAGATACTTCTAAGAGATCTAAGAGATATTAATTGTTCACTTGCTGGAAAAATCTGCTAATTATCAGATTTAAAATAAGCTACCAGTTATTTTGGTAACTGTATAGCTGTAGCTGTAGTGAAAGGACTACAGAACGGGTAAGTCTGTGTCAGAATGTTGTCAAGCATGTGTGTACAGATTGTACACTTACTGATTCAATAGGAAAATTACTGCAAATGCAACGAAGTAACATGTTCATGAAAATGACTAAAAGGTGTATTCTGTTTTGATGTTTTCATGTCCTTCTGACACATACCTTTGAAAAATAGGCACTTGTTTCTAGTCATAGACTTTCTTGCTACCCAAGAAAATATAATCTATTCACAAAGAATGTGCAAAGAATTAGCATGACAGTAAGTGCGTTAGGCTGTATGCGAGTTCTGATTTGGGATTGTGTTCACCCACACTAAAAATAGCATCAAATAAGTAACAAGAATTCCAGCGTACAGCTTACTGTAAGCTATCTAACATGTCATAGGTCACCAACATGGCTTGAATGATGACAAAATGACTGCGAATGATATGGCTAATGGATTACGGTCCCAGGACGGATAAGTAGTCCTTCCAAGTATGTAGAAAAACAACAACAACCAAAAAACCAACTACCGATTCATGAGACAAACTGGAATGTAAGTAGCAAGTTCGTAAACATTTGTTTGGACAGGAACGTTCACCTTCGTTGTGTTGTCTGACTCCTTATCGTACGAATCTTACCGAAGCAAAATTTAATGTTTTAGAATGCTTTATTATGTTTTATTTTGTAAATTCACATTGAAAAACAAACAATATTACATAGAGAAACAGCTTCACCTGTATTGCCCATTGTGTTGTGCTTTAAAAATTAACCTCAAAATAAATCTAACCTTAAAGCATAAAAACAATGTACAAGTACCTGTAAATATATTGGATAATACAAGTTAAAAGGTATACAAGCGCTTATTAGTTCATTAAATATTGTAAATTAAGTTTGTTTCCATATAATTTTTTACATAAAAAGTTGCTCTAAGCTGTTCCACACATTCAATAACTAAAGTTGTAAACGAATATCGATGAATACATTCATTGTTCATTTCCGTTTAAAGTTAATATGTAAAGGTAACGGAATGTTCGCAAAACGTACTGCAACAATTGAATTTCGTATTAAACCATTATAAATCTAAAAGGAAGGAATAATGCTACCAAGCCGGTGAAATAATAATTCCAATGAAGTGATTGTTCAACCGACGATCCTATAGAAGAATGCAAATTTGTTTTTCTAAATAAAATCGTCAGTAAATATTTTGCCTTCAGATGGTCTCATTCATCAGTCTTTTCTTTCATGCTGTGATCGTACTGTTATTCGTATATTGAATTGAAAAGTTACAGATGGAATACCAATTTTCGAATTATGATGTTACGAATTACAAAGCTTTTAAAAAGGTAAATAAAAAATTACTGACACATAGCAAAAGCCCCGCTACATCCTTTAGTACACATATTATGAAAACTGGGGTTTGCTATTATATTACTTTGAGTTCAGTTACATCACAAATATAAAATAATTTTAGCTTGAAATTGTTTACATTGCAGTTCTCGTTTGTTTCTGCCCTGTTCCACGTTCAGGGTAATATGAATCCGGAATTTAATTTGCATGACCCAAAAGCAACCAAATACATATCACTAAAATTTTGTTTTACTTCAGTATAATTTGAATTTCAAATATCAACTTCCGTTTCACTTTTTCGTCGGTCTCCAACTATTTTCAATTGGTATGGTCAATCCGAAAAAAGCTTACAGGGGTCCCGAGTTAAAGTATTTTTATAATTTAAGTGTCATTATATCAATACGCGTAGAATATACCTGTAATGTAACTGAGCAATGAAAATCTATTCCAAAATACGTTCTTCATCTTTAGCTTTTTTATACAAAATCGAAAGCATATATGTAAGTGCGAATGAAATCCTTAAATTTTCTTTTAGTAATCCGAGTAATCTTTAAAACAGTTGGATTATAATGATAGCACAAAACTGTTTAAATCTCAAAGTTTGTTAAGAAACGTAAACTGCTGAATGGAGGAGACTTACTATAGGAAATGCCAATAAGTTAGCACAACTATAAAAAAAAGACTCTATTCTCAACACATATTTCTAAGAAATGGGAAGAATACTTGTTCGGCAAAACTAAAGCGTGCTTCCAAAGTAAATGGTAATCGGAAGGCAACATGGTTTCTGTTTTTGAAATGTCTATGGTGCATTTTGAAGCGAACGAAGTCTTGGATAAGGAACACGTGAAATATATGCGGCAATGTAAGCGAAATGTAAACACAAATGTCTACAATGCAATGAAACATGCAATGCCTGAACGTGACTTTACTTGCAAAAACTCACACGACGGGAAGAGCAATTGAACGGTTTTCAATGTTTACATTAAACTCAAATACAGGCTAGAACAGGATACATATCAATACATATAATAAACTCCTTTAAAAATTTACATTCTTTAACCAGTAGCAATACTTTAATGAAAATTAATTAAGTTAAATTGATTTAGACGTCTCTATCTCTCTTCTTGGTTTAACCTGTAAGGCCATGCCGGCCATTTCTGGCTTAATAGCCTTATTTTTTACCACGTAGCCGGTATGTGCTCCGCATGGGATTCACAAATTGATTTAGGTTCCGATAACATATTATACTTTCGGATAGATTTTAAAAGCTTATATAAAACTACTAAAAACATGTTGCGAGCTGAACATGTTAAATAGATTGATATCATACAATATGTGGTATTGCTTCTATTGAAAACATTCTAGAACTCAATAAACAGTCGTGTATTTCGAAGCATAGCTACTCCACACATGAAAGCAAATAGCTTAGTTGGAGTGAAAGGTGTGATTAAAAGCAAAGCATAATTAACATAGTTTTAATTTGGGATCGCTATTTTTCATGAATAATTCAAAAATAAATATTAAGTCAAGCAGAAGCGATTCCCATTTAGCACGATGATGAAACGATGATTCAGCCAGAATAGCTTTGCTGCTCGCAAAATTGATACTGAGCTACCCAAAATACATTCCAACGATATCGGGGCCGTTTGCGGGAGTGAAATTTATCGTCTGCACTATATCAATATCAACTTCAGCGTGAAATATGACAGTTCCGAATTCGAGCTGGGAGCAATGGCGAATGGATTGATTTCTCGCATACACTCACTTCTTGATCTACCGCGGTGCAGTAGACTTGGGTGTTTGTATAACTGCATTATTTAATCGCCACAGTACCAGTTATCCTAGAGTCATATCGTTTATACCCATTTATAGATCTCTAATCGAGCCAGCTTTTATTTTATGACAAATAAAAAAAACAGAATCAGTAAAGAGGAACAAACAATTTTCAAACGTTGTACAAAAAGGCTGTCAGGTTGATTACTTTCCTAAAAAACAAAACAGAATATTGCTTTATCGGGTTGAGATGTCCATTCAAGGTTAAAACCGTTGCAGAAATCTTCGTTTCAACAAAACATAAGGATAGAAATTGCAACAAAATTGAAGGTAAGTTTAAAAAATACTTAAAAAATTGTTAGTGAGATGAAATGATTTTTTTTATTCAAACGTCATTGAATTGCAAAAAATCTTAGGTAAATTTCAATAAAATTGAGGAAATGCGGTTATAACTATTTTACGACCTATATGGTACTTGAAAGAAAGATTAATAAATCTATAGCAAAGCGAAAAGATGAATGCTTATTTCCTAAACAAATGTTGCTGTTGATCATAAAATTGTAATGAGTTCGGTCCTTGAAAATGGCTTACCAGGCACACATTTTTAAAAGCTTTCAATTTGCAAAACGTGACAGTGAAGCTATGAAAACCTACAGGTAGTCCAATTTTCGTGTAAGGTACATTTTTGCGAATGTTCCCAAAAAATCGATCCACATCCTAACCTGCCTAACCTCAGCGGGACGTGATGACTGTTACACTCAGTGCCCAGATTGTCATGACCCTGATTGCTTATGTTTACGTGTATGCGTGTGTGTGTGTGTGTCTGATTTTTTGTGTCCTCAGTTTTACATGCTTTTTCATTTGGCTGTGGACTTGTATTACAATGATGAGTTCGCAAGGAAAAGGTGATCGTCCATAATAAACGTTTTCAGACCTGAGCCTCCATAAATTATGGTAAAAGGGATACCACGTGTTTGTTATTTCGATTCGTGCTCAGTTAACATACAGCATAAGATGGTCGATAGAGCCCTTAAATCATAGAACAGAAGAGGAGGACATTAAAACGGTAAAGGTAAAACAGATTCGAATAAAAAGAAATCGACTGGATTTAATAGTAGCGGTAAATAATGGAACATACAAAGAAACATTCTATTACCAAGTCTCTGTAAGAAAAAGAGGTTAACAAAATTGAAAACAACTGTGTTAAAATTAAATGGCTGAAGTGATGCAATATTTACGCACGAAGGCTGGATTTTGTATGAATCCATGTCGTTTTCAGCACAAGCATAACGTGGAAAATTGTTAATATAACGATTTTTTAGATATTTTAAACTTGTAGAATATTTGGATCACATTTTTGTCAAGCGAAAGATGAATCAAATAGTTTAGTTAGCAAACTCGTGTCAACATCATTAATCAGGATCATTTGATTGATCTCGACAGAACCGCAACCCTGTATAACCAATAGCTTGTAGATCCGATTAGAAATATTTGAACTAATTTACTTTAAAATTCTTTAAAAATGCTTAAAACTAGTAGAAAAACTCTTACTCAATGATATACGATTATGTTATATACATCACCAACAAAAAGGACTGTTTAGCACACCCGTGTACATCCGTTAAACATGTGGTGAAAGATTAAATCAAACTCACGTGGAAATAGCTTCGATATAAAAAGTTCATCACATTTAGTACCATGCATTGATTGCAAAATAATGCTTTGATAACTTTGGAATATCGATCAACCTACTAAAAAAGAACCAAAAGTATGTCGTAGTCAACGCGAGAATAGAAACGACCACGATACAGGTTATGATTTATCTTTGTGTTAAAAGCGATATGTGTGGCGGTATTAGCACTTTACTTTGATACCAGTTTTACAAAATATTATCGAACAGCTTTCGTTTTCACATTCGCGTCACGTGGAGCACAGATTTGGAGTCAATTTATATATTTTTCCGCTTATTGCGATATTGATTGAAGCAATTGTTGAGCGTATTTGTGTGCATTTGTGTGTGAATACTGCACGGTAGGATGTCATGAAGTAATCAATATCGGTTGATTAAGCTCGTTAACGGTTGGCACATTTGTGAAATCAGAGTTTAATTACAATTAATTGTTTCCCATCTCATTTAATTTTCTCATTTTCATGCGGTGAGTTTTGTATTTTGCACCCGAATCAATGTAATATGTTACATTCGCTTACAATTGACACTGAAAATTCAAATATGGAGTTTTTTTTTCATTGCACTTCACACTTCATGAAACCTTTCCCCC
Organism: Anopheles funestus; assembly: GCF_943734845.2. Lineage (NCBI taxonomy): Eukaryota > Metazoa > Arthropoda > Insecta > Diptera > Culicidae > Anopheles > Anopheles funestus. The sequence continues at coordinate 46,286,850 of NC_064599.1, forward strand.
CCTATTACTTGAAGCACATAATTTATATTTATGTTATGTTTAATTCACATATTCACACTTTTGCTACCACACTGTGTACTTATTTCGCCACAAGTTTACGCATACATAAATCACATCACAAATTCATTGTGCAAATATGCTATTTTCAAATATGAAATTTATTCTATACTGAAACACGAACACGAAACCAAATTTCAAATATGCCGCCCTTTGTGTATACACGCTGATTTCAGCATCGCGTAGTATCGATGATCGATGAAACGAGCTCAATATCTCATCGAATGTAACGCACACACACATACATATTTTTCACAATATTTTACCGAATATCTATAAATTTTCTCATCGTTTTGTGTACACTATTTCGTAACATCTGAGTTCTGATAATTCTAACGCGTAAGCTTAAGATGAGCATCGAAACATTGGCAGATCGACAGTGAAAACACAACAATGATGTACACACAGCCACACAAACACACACACACATGGAAGCAACGGATTGCTCGCATTCCAATCGTGGTCGGGGTCGGTCGATCTTCCACAACTCAAACTATACGGCTACTGGACAAACGGGTTCGTAAACCCAGAAAGCTACAAATTTATCATATTCAATCTTTACGAGCTCTTTAACGATACACTTTACTCACTATATGTATAACGCATTCAATGTAGTAGAGCATCACTACCTCACACAAACATTTTAATTCCAAATTATTGAATAGTGAAGAAGACTGCTGCCAAAAGCAAATCATATGAAGTGTTGAATAAACAAAGATTGTACGATGATGACGTCACTGCTTTACCTTACCGGTACGATCGCAAAAGATCACTTTGGACGCATACGCTCGAACAAGTGTAAATCGATGTTCCCGAAACAACTACACGCAAACGCGTTGCGGCACCAACCGATCACTGCGATAATATGAATGGGCGTTGAAGTTACGCGAACCGTAACGATTGCGGTTGGTTGCAAATCTTTTAAAGTTGTTTTGCGTTGCGTTATTTTTTCTGTGCACTTTAGTACCAGTAAATCACAAAGGAATCACACGAAAATCGTATACGAATACACCATACGTAATTTGGAAGATGCGGTTGGATCGAACACTCACTCGAAAACGCCTTCGAACCGTTGACTGAGTCTGCCTCTAAGTTTACAACTTCACCGTCGTGATCAGAGAGAAAAAAGTAAAGTCGATGATCGCTCTCTTTCTCTCTTTCTCTGTCTTTCTTTATTCTCTCTTTCTTTCTCTCTCGACATTCCTGCTGATGTTTACTCCATATCAGTTTTCTCTTTACATGAGCTAAATGTACTGGATTGACAGGGTGTTTGTTGTTTTCCGACGCACGACCAGATCTTTTAGCATACTTAAGTCCTCCGCTTAGGTACGGTTTCCAACAAAGCGCATGTTGGCGGACATGTTGAACGGCTTGTTTTGTATTCGTTATTGAACAGTTATGGGACAGGTCGGTAAATATTGTACTGTTTTCAGATATAAACGACGATAGCGCTCAGGTAGAACTGTCCATTCAAAAATTTGAGTCCTTTTAAAATAAATGCTTTGGCACATACCATAGCAGTATACTTGTACGATATTTGATCGTATTTGGCACATATGTAGCCGATTCTTGGATGCAAGATCACCGCAATCTTCACACCAGGTGTAAGATATAACTTCATCTCATGGTTTATGTCATCGCTAAGCAATTCACTTCTTAAAAATAAATATATCAACCTTTTTCACATTGAAAAACATAAAACGAAATCTCTTGCAATACTTAATTTAAACATTTGTTTTAAACATGCATTTATTTTTATCAGTAACAACCAAACACATTTGGAATGTCAAATAATTAAGAAGTGTTTGCTTGAAGCTCGTAGAAAAATCAGGGAAAAATAATGTGATAGAAAAAATAAAATATAAAATAAAATAATGAAATAATAATGTTATCTTGTTCAAAGTACTAAGGCCGGAAAAAGCAGGTAAGGCATAGAGTTAATGCTAAAAAATGAGTTTTATTATTGTAGAGCATGTAGCTCACAATCGAATGCAGGATAAGGATTTTTGAAATTAAATACGTATATTAAAAATACCGAGCTAGAAGTTTTTGTTTGCTTAATGACTATTAGGTAATGCTTGCCATATATTAGCAAACCACACTTTTGCCACGCAGCTACATGCAAATTCCTTGTTAACAATATGAATGAAATTTAAGACCGATCCTTTCGTGTGAAAACCCGCACCGCAACCATGAACCAACTGAACCTTCTCTTATGTATCACGTTTATGTTTCATGTTTGAGTTAATTAATTGATATTACATAGTTTAAAACGTTTAGATAACCTAGTACAAACATATCTCGATAATACGGCTATAATAAATAATAAATGCCGTTAAAATAAACAATAGATCGTTTAGATATACATATAAAGACAGAGACCCATTTGAAATAAAACATTCGAGTATTTTATTGCATATAATAGCAAATATTTTTAATTATAAATAAATAAATAAATAATAGCAAATATTTACTTTTAACCAATTTTAATTATTTAACCTTTCCAGCGCTGATAGTTCAATTAGACACTACTGATAATTTATTTATTGTTTTTGTTATGGTAAATTATATCAATTTACATTACTTTAAGATTCTATTGATTTGAAATGATTAGATGGTGAACATTTTAAAACATATACATGCTTGGGACTATGTGCCCCAGTCACAATTAATCATCGCAAAAGACAGGATATTTTAAATAAAAACACCAAATGCGCACAATACATGTACCACGAGCCATCATCATAAAGCATGCGATGTTTGTGTTGTCAACTAATTGTAACTAATTTCATCATCAAATTAATGACGAAAGACGTCTCCCCGAATGGCGCATTGTTATTCATTTTCGCAACATATGATTACGATCATATTATTCAGAAATGATTAGGCTCAATACTTTCAAACATTAAAACACGCATGGGCTGAGTTGCATGCGAGTGTGAACGAAAAACAATCCAGCTTTGAACGAAACACTTAATCGTCGTTAGAAATTGCCATACGACAACAAAGTGTAGAAGAGGCAATTTAAACATATGCCTTTAATTTTTCCATTTTTTTTTATCGAGCGTCTCATCATACCGTCCATGTGTGGCAGCTTGGAAGGAGATAGCAGAGGTAAAACTTTTCAGATTAATGGCAAAACTTTCACCCGTCATTTCAACCGTGGTAAAGAGGTCCTCCGTATTGGGAAGTGCCCAAGTGAAGAGGGTCTCTTGGTCTATTTGACTTTCGCGAAAACTCATGCCGAAATGTCTTCGAAGAGCAGCTTTCAAGGCTTTCAGCAATACAACAAGAGCATTGAAAAGTTGAGAGGCTGTGTTATCGATTCGTTTACCAGCTTGCCGCAGAAATATGTCTTCGGATCATGTGTGAAGTTTTTATTGAGATTTTGCGAGCCAGGTGTTAGCAAGAAGTTCAAATTTTATGACATTTAAAGCGATTCATAGTTTCCCAGCTTTGCGCCAATGAACAAATTTGACACAGGTCGTTTATGTGATTTTTCATAATTTTTAAAGTTAGTTTAACGATCGGTTCGATTGAATCTTCTCCAGCTAACATGTACATGGCAGCAATTTTCCAGCTAACATGTACATGCATGACTATCTAGAACTCTGTTCCATAGGCAAATGATATTAATTTATATACTGTTTATGGTTAGTAATTGTATATTTTTTATGTTTTGGATTATGGTCTGATCTTTTAGCTATTAATTTATACAATTAAATGATATAAAAGTATGAGCAATGTGTTTTATTATGTAAATACGAATCATTAGAAGAGGTTTTGTATTTAGGTATGAATAAATAATTTTTATTGCAGTGTAGTGTAAAGCAGCAAAGCTAACTTGGAAGTTGAAGGGTTTTAATCTGATAGATTTCGAAACATTTAACATCATTACCACACTTGCATGACATCTGTTTTGCATGATTCTTTTTCACGATGTAGCTTTTGCTAAGATTATCATCGTTCACATTGTGTGCAGTAAAACAAGCAATCCAAATTTTATGTGCTGTGCATAACAAAAAGAATTCTCTCGGGGGAAATAAACACTCCATTGAGTCAAATCTAGAACTAAGCAAATAAACCTTTAGTTATCATTGCACAAGCACCATAACATGGAATTTTTGCTAGAAAAGCTGCAAAGAAACAACACCGCAATCTTGTTGGACGGATATGAACATTTTCCTGTGGCTTTTACTAGCGGATTGCAAAAGAATGTGCATAGACAAACAGTTCACACCGTGTGTACTCTTTGTTTTATTGGCATCAAGTATGCAGTAAGCATCTTCATACACAAAGCGTTATTAGATCGCAAGAATTTAAAAGATAAACTTATTGAAAGTGTTCTATCATTGTATCACGCCGCAAACACACGCTAGGCATGCACCTTCCAGTCAATTTCCTATCAACCAACTACTCCCCGCTTCCTATATTCAAAATACGAAATAACTTCGAGATATGGTGCAAAGAAATTGGTTGTGCCGTTTCATTGCATTGGTCTGGTTGTACTAGAATATTTTTCTATCTGTATACTGCTATTAATCCAAATCTTGTGATGAATCTTCAGAAAAGATTAGATTTTATCATGCAAAAGTATGTAAGTGTGTTAGCAAGTAGATAGTATGATACGGTTGGTATATGCAACCCATTAACATGTCAAATCTTTGCACCTGTAACATCCATGACACTGGTTTACTAAAGCGGAATCCCATCGATATGAACTGTGACGAATAATAACAAGCTGCATTGACCTTATCAGCAGTATACTCTTTAATGGGTTTTGTTCGCACAACATACAAGCGTGTAATAAATTGCACATGTTCTTTAAACATGATGTGTGATAAGAATCGTAAAGAAAACGCAAATGTTCCACCGCAAACTTTCACCCTTTGGTGAGCAAATCTCACGGGAGTCCAAAACCCCAGAAAAACACAAAAATGTAATCATTGGATTTTGTCATCGACAATTTTCAACATATCGTAAAAAAGCGTACTCCCCGGGTGAGCTGTAAAGACGGGAGCTTTAGAGCAGGGTGCCTTCGTAACCTTCGTTGGAGGATAAAGGGGCTTGCAAACGGATCCAGTATTGATCGAAGTAGCTGATGAAATCTGTTGCATTTTGTATCTCGGGTGCTAGATTAAAGCGAACCCTTATCGCTAGAGTCTGATGATGTTCTTATTTCTCAATCTCCGTTTACGAATGTCATCATCGTAAAAGAGCCCCAAAATGCATAAACAAAACAAGACCTTATCTGTTCCACTTAACCAGGGCACGTACAAGGCGAAAGCTTCGATGGATGATTGAAACATACTGCAACGGGAGATGTAAATTCCACACCATGCCCTGTATTGGTTTTATCTACAACTTTTGCAAAATATTTGCTAATAAAAGTTTTCCGCATAAAATGTACTGCAAGCATCTTAGTCTTAGTATAACTGTTTTCCCAGTAGGGCGCTACTCCTGAGCAGCAGCAGCAGCACGAAGAAAAAGGCAAAAGGAGTTGCAGCGCTTGATGCGATTCTTTTCAATTTTGAAACCTACGAAAACCATCCGAAATTTTACGACTTGTCGTCATTTTCTCAAGTACCTCTCAGACTGTGCCACCTCGCTTGCATTCTGTATTCTCCTCGTCACCATGTTACCATTCTGCCGTCGAGGTTCTTGCTTTGAGAGGGCTTGACGGTTTTACGCACTTGCTCCGAGTTTCTTTTGGAAAGTTTGTCAGTATGCTTTTTGGCAGGGCTCTCGAAAATGGATGAAGCCCTTGTAAAGGTGGTTTAAGGGAGCATTCCAAAGTCACTCCAGCAGTGGTTCCAAGTGTGGTTTGTGGCGAAGATCCCCTTAAAACGAACGAATGTATTTTTCTTCCCAGGTCGATCGTTGCCCTCTCCCTTGAAGGTTTTACAGTTGGTACATAATTTATGTTTTCTCCACATTTCCGGTCGCCGTGAAGATTTCTTTTTTTATGAGCGAACAGCTACGGTGCTGGAGTTATGGCGTGCGGAATAAATGAACATGTTACAGTCACTAATAAGCCAAATTTCCCTCCCGAGGCGTGAATAATAAGCTCGGATGAATGAGATGTTATAGTACAGCAAATAACTGGGAGCTTAGAAAAAAAAATGGATTAATTTTATAACAACCCAACGTTTGCTATCTCTAACTTTTTGAATTCATGACCAAGAAGTTTCGTTCATTACTCCATGCAATAAAAATGTAACATAAAGTAAAAAATTGCAATACAAGAAACCTTTGTTTTGCTTTCTCCAACAGTAATCTTTTGCTATCCATTATTAATTTCTTTACATATGAAACTGCCCATGTAGCTCTATACATGATCTTTAAAGTGAAGTATAAAAAATGAAGCTGCATTTAGTTGTGTTTATTTGTTTTTTTTTTAATTTTATAAAAACGAGGAACATCTGAAAGTGTTTAATGAACAAGATGAAGATGTTAAAATTGTATGTTTGTTCTGTTATTTTGAGGATTTACAAATTGGATGTACGTAGATACGTACTGATAAAACAATCATATTTTTTTAAAAGAACTGTTAAATCCTTCTTCTTCACGTATTCGAGCAACTAAGTCGTGTCTGCCATGGAAAGAGTCTTAGCCTGCCATTTCTGATTCAAAGTTAGATATTCATACAGAAGCTCGTAAAAAGCCTTATTTTGGATTCAAACAAATAAAAAACTTCCGTACATATTCTATGGTAGTATTTAAATTTGGGCAATTTTGGCGGACTTACACGATAGGAAGGAGTATCAAATTCTTTCTGGATCGTACCCCTATAAAGAAGAGACAGAAATGGCAGGTTGTATTTCCCGTCAAGAGCAATTTATTTGAAAATAGACTCATTCAAATGCATGTTCTTTAAAAAAAAAAAAAACATTGTAGTTCAGGTTTTGTTCTAAGCCCTGAAAAAGTAAGGATTTTTTTCTAGCGTTTTATTAGAAACCATCGGAATCCTCAAATTTAACAATGTTTTCATAGAATAAACAGATATCTAGGACGTCATATAAATTTATATTTTTTTGTGGGGGATATTGAAATATTTAACATAATTAAGATATAAATTACGTTTAAAGTGAAGAACGCAATTCATGGCTTAATTTTTTCACTTTTTTTACAATAAAAATAAAAAAAATCTATTGAAGAATAAAAGTTTGCGATACGTTTGTGATATTTTTTTAAAGTGTTGTAAATAAAAATGTTAAGTCAATCAGTTTAAAGTTCTTCGATAGATTCTGGGTACAAAAATATAAATTTCAACATTGAACATTCATTGCCAACGTTGGCTGATGCACGTAATTGCTTAACGTAATTATTATTAAACTTAACTTAATTAATTTATTAATTTATTATTATTTATTTATTATATTACCAAACTTAATTAATTTATTATGAAATGTACAAATGTTTGGGTTAGTCTGGCTATCATACGTAAAATATTTCTTATACGTAAAATATACGTATTTTTATACGTAAAATATTTACGTAAAATATATCTTCTTTATTTTATGCATAAGAAATTTAGACGTAACGTAAAATATTTATATGCAAAATATTTCTTATCATATATTTTATACTCGGCCTACCCTGGACGCTGGGTCTTTGACGGTTGTTCACTGCTCCCATAGGTTAACTCGACAATTAATATACCTCCCCTTAGTAGGTTTATTTTTTACCTCTGAACCGATTAGTTAAATCGATGCTACCCGGGAATGGTTCGGAAGGGATTCAGTACAGATCGTATCGGTTGAAAACCAGTCTTCACAAACCATAATTCAGACTAGGGAAAACACATTTTTCAATGCCATAGCATTGTCATTTGGATGGCGAAACGACTAATTCATTCGCGATGGCATTTTTTGTTGATTTAACATTTTATAAAAAAGTATTAGTGGTCTACCAAATTCAAGATGACCCTTACGGTTTACTGATAGTTGCTATCTTTTTCTGTCATTCCAAATAACATTAAGTGGCGAATAGCCAACTCCTACTCAGCTAAAACATGTTGATGGAAACGTAGCCAAGCATGTCTACAAGGCATTTCTTATATTCACTTGAACAGCGGATTGAGACATTTGCTACCTTCTATTCGAACTATACATACAAGTTCTATGGCATTCTTCCAACTTAGCGAGTTGACTGTCAAACTCGGTAAGCTATTATGGACTTCGTTTTTCTAAAACACAATGAAACGTGTCTATGTTGTGAGAGCGCACCCTCGATGGAAGATCTGTTCTGGGCTAAATCGGCAATAAGATTATAGAATTGAGCGTACCTACATATGTATGTCCATAAGTTTTAAAGTGTTTTGTCCATCATTGCTTTGTCCTTTCGATGAGGTAAATAAATCAAACTTTTTATTTGATATTCTAATGAATCCCTGATCTGTAACCATTTATTATCCACGCAAATATATAATTCTAGAAAGGAACATTTAAATAGGTCAAGTTCGTCCAATACCATTTATAAAGTTTTCCACATCGATTAATACAATGTATTTATTTTATACGTTTACATTAGCATACTCCAACAATTCATTTCAACTTCAATATTATTAAGGAATTGTTTAGAAAGTTTATATTTAACAGTGTGACAAATAAAACTTGAACTGACGAAAATTATTTTATTTTATATAATTGATTTCGTAATTAAATGCTAATACAACTACAGTTTAGTTTTTGTACAAGCCCGCAATTCTTAAATACTATTTCTATATCGGTATACTTAATACGGCTTTTATATGTTTGTCGTAACAAACGACCTGTGAAAGGACTGTCAAAGCATTTAGCAAACGCTTGCCTCTTCTAGCAACGATTGCGATTGAGCCTCATTTTCGCACCAGCCTTTTGAAGTTTGATGTTTCCTTTTCACTTGCTTCCTGCTACTTCCCCTTGGTAAAGACCACAATGTGTAGGATAGCAATGATTTATGAGTTGTAGAACGAGAGGCTCTCGGCTTGACCGTGTTGTATTCGCAAACGCTCCGGTCCGGTGTATTTTCATCCGCATTAAGAAAACATAATTAATAGCAGCCCATGTTCTACTGAGTTTGTAGTGAGCGAAAAAAGTGTCACTTTCTCCAGCTTTGGCCAATAGCCAAGCTTACGGTAGCAATCCCGTAACGGTCGTACGGCCAAATCCTCCCGTGAAAAATAGGCAACATGCCTTTGAATCAAACATTTTCCCATGCTAAAAACAAACGGTGTTATTGCTGTGGTTGCGCTTTTGACGACCAGCTACCTCATCGCTGGAAATGGTAATTTATACGAGTACTGGAGGAGAAATAACGGCGGGAAACCTTGCTAGGTGCCATGAAAGGGTAGATTTCAGTTTGGACAGGTCACAGGGAGAAGTTTTGCTGTTAATCATTTTGGTCGCTATTTTGCTAAGGACCGTGAATCATAATGTGCGTGTGTGCAAATTAGCATTTTTACTTTCAGTTTTCTCTCACTACCAAACAGTTATAATTGATTTGAAGCACCGCCGTATTTCATCAACGACCTTTAAAAAGAAATTTTTAACGAGGAATTGATGATTTATCTAATCCATAGCATTTATCGTTATTGATTATTGTTTTCAACAAAATGAACAAAATGAAAAAAATTGACTTTTTTATATTTTATGTTTGTAAAATTACTTTAATTGTCCAAGCCATATTCATTTTGAACCACAAAAAGAAGTTAGTAATATAAACGATTAGTACATAATGTTATTATTTTCTCCAATTTGTAGCTCTTCTCTAAACATAACATTTCATCCCAACTAACCAACCTATGACGGACCTGGTTTGATAAGATGGAATAATCTGTTATTGCATCATAAAATCCAGTTAGGTACGATAATACACATGATGAGTTAAACAAACTTTGTTCTTCTTTATTAGTAGGATAACGTAGTAGAATAGCCGTACCGGAGAACGGTCCGGACGGGATTTTAGTAACGGTCATATCGTGTAAGATCGATGCTGCTACCAGTTGCTCCACTAGGTCAGCCAGCTTTTCCTTAGTTATTTTTTTTTTGTTTTTGTTAGTTCTTTATTTGGTAAAAATTTATGAAAGATAAAAATGGACATTTTTCTTATCTACATATATTGTGAGATAACAATCAAAGCATCTCAGAAAGTTATGAAGTTGAGAATAGTTCGTCAAGGACGTTATATAGAGAGTCGTTCAATGTTCATCCTAGACAACAAATACGCAAGATGCATATATCTTAACCGATTCAACGGATCCAACGATTCAACGAAAGTTGGCCAACAACGGAATGGTTCCTGAATTGATTTATTAGATGCCTAAATATAAGCCTTCTACAAAGCCAATCTTTTCCATCCTGTAAAGACGTAACTGATGATGCTGGTAGACTGTTCCTTGGAAGCAATATTTATTCGGCATCAAAGTAATCAGTTCGTTCGGGTAGAATTCAAGCAACTACACTTCACCATGCACTCCCAAAACCATGTTTCAAATATTAGCTATATGCCATTAAAATCACCTTCCCTCCGTTTTTTCCGACACTGTTTTTTGTAATAGAAACATTGGTTGAATTGTGTACTTAAAAAAACTCAAATATCCTATCTTTGAGATATCATATTACGTTTTAGTAAACTTAAAAAGTTATTTGTTGATAAAGCGGATGGTAGAATATGAGTTAATTTCCTGTGCCTACTTCATATTATCTATTGATCATATCTATGTTCATACACATAAGTAAAATGAGATAAAAGAACATCCCTACAAAACTAATAAGCTCTAATCTAATAAGCTTGAATCTGACTAGATAGAGTTTCCATATTTTCCAAAGACTCTTTTGCCTCACGATATAAAGCTTCATCTTCAATTTTCGATCTCCATTCTTTCTGTAGTAAATATGAGAAAAAAAGTACATGGTTTTTGATTGCGAACCTTTAAACAAGTAAATTGAATAATCAATTTACAAAACGAGACATGTTTGCAAGACGATTTTCAAATTACACGATCAAAACTTGATTAAAAGAAATGATTAGCGTACCTTCACAAACTTAACAACCTAAGGTTTTTTTTGACTAAACATCGGTTATACGGTAGGTCTGGTAAAAAAGGGATGACTAGAAAAAGAGATGATTTTAAAAACTAATTTTAAAATAAACTAATACATCTGCTATCTTTTTACGCACGCTGAGCGAGATTAACAAATTTGCTAGAAAACAATCGATATATCAAGTAGGAATGCTGCTTTCACTTCACTATTTGCTGTTGCTTTGAAAATTGTTGATCTTGCTACTAATTTTGAAAACGTTAAAATCGGACCTAATTAAACTTGCCAAAAAAAAGGTTTGTTTCATCAATTAGATAATCGTTTTTCCTGGAAATCGTGTTTGGTCTTGGTGGTGTCATGCAGAACTAGTTTTGACCAAGGGTGACTAGTTTTAACTTAAGTCAAATTTATTTATTCTTTTTTGTTGCACTGCATTCTCCGAGGCCCTGGCTTGTCAATCCGTACTTTCGTTGAAATTTCTAGGTATTTGTTCTGTCGCGTTGAACAGCGGCATCTCTACCTGTATATCCCTGGAGTATACAATAACTAAATTGATACATTATTCAATCGCGCTTGTGGCCAGTAATTGAGATTCGAAATAAGCTGATGTCAAAAAGAAATAGCGAGATTTTAGTTGATGTATGCATTTTTACGAAATTTGAACTCATTAACAAAGCATACTCAGCAACAAAACATTAAACAAAGCGACGTAAACAAATGCCGGCTATTGTTGTAAAGACAATTGAAAAGAGATCATCATCATCAACTGCTTGACAAACAATGTTTTGTAATTTAAAAATATTTTTCAATCCGTCTTTACTTAGGTATATGACGACCGGGAGGTGTATGTGGTAAACAGCGCCGGTTCCACATGACAGGACAGGGTATCAAATCTCAAAATCAAACCCAGAAATGGCCGACATGAATTGTAACGTTAAGCCTAGAACAGGTTTTAATTAGGTGGACAAAAAAAAATAAAACAATTTAGAAATTGCATTTAAAAATAATGTATCGCTTATACATTTGACACATTATACTATAGTTTTTCTAATAATAATTTTTTTTTTTTTATTGAATTTTGTAAAAAAATATAATCATAAATTAAGTAACAACAGTAATTCATATAATTTTTTTAACACTAGAAAATTTAGGTTAGTCATCGATGCATCAACTAAATTATTCCTCATCGGTTCTATATCAAAGGGAACATTGTCTTAGCGTCTTTTGTACTCTTGGCATCTGCCTTAGTGGTCTTTATTATAATGCAGATTTACTTATTCTACATTTAATTAATCAATCATTGGGGTATGGCACCCGATGCAACTGAAAACGACATGAATATTTATGAGCCAGTCTGCAATGTAGAGCGTACTTATTCCATGTCACACAGGAAAAGGAGCATTCGCTAGACAAATCTTAGAATAATTTACCACATTCTTCTCATAATGACGCTAACTTTGTCATGATGAAAGCAATGGTAGCGCGCAAGAACTTAAAATAAGCAGTTGTTTAATCCGTGCTGCTAATTAGTACACTGTGCTTTATTTGCTGCATTTTATGAAGTATTGTCAAGAATTAGCCATTCATTAAACCAATTTCCTGTAAAACCCTACATAAAGTATGATTCGAAAAAAAAGATGTAAACATGAAAGATGGTCGGAATATGAAAGACATGCCAGAAACATGGGACAGTTCCAATTCTTCCCAATTTTATTAGTTAATCCTGCTGGCGTTGTGATTAAATTGCCGAACAATGATAAAGACGTAAAGAAGAAAGTTTTAATAAACCTCAATCTTTTATTAGATGTTTGCACTAACCAGTATAAACATGATACTAGGATAGGATTATTGAATCAACTCAATTATGATAAGATGATTGGAAGAAAGAGTTTTACGCCTAGCATGCATTAACTAGAATTGAATTTGTTTGTTACGATTAATGTAGTTACCTTTTGTTGATAAAATTTGAAGCCTTCTAGCACCAATAACAAGTGATTAGGCTCTTTGTACTTTTAACGGATGTTGTTAAAAAAAATTAAATAATATCAGTCTCAGACAATATTAGGTCTTCTATTAGAGCGCGAAATTGAAATGTTTGATGTTGGGCAGTACTTACAGCAGTTAATTGTGTTATCACACGCTGCTTGAACACGCTGACTTCAACACGATCCACGCAAGCATAACTAAACTTCGGTTTATCGCAGTTCCTCAAATAAATGTAGAGAATACTTCAAAATAAAAAGAAAATAACAAAACGAAATCTCACCGAACAGTTACGATTGTCACAGCTATATGGTCAAACTCTACTAACTAAGTACACCAAACAACTAACTACGGACTAAGTACAAGTTAGTGAACAAATTTTGTAGACACATAAAATAATCATGTTTGAGAATGTTCGATATTTATTTTCCTGCTCAATAAGTGCCTTTACTAGTGCAAAAATTACAAAAAATTCCTCAGGCACTAGCATCTTCCACAGTAGTACTTTTTTATGTGCATACTAGGTACCAAATATCCAAAACCTTTGTACTTTTTGATCAAATGATTCTTCTTAATATTTTATCATCAACTGAATGGCACAGAATACGATCGTAAATTTCTACTTGTTCCTAGTACCCGAATTACAGATTTTGCCCTAGGCCTGATTATTTCTATCTCTTGACTTATTTATTATCAGTGGCCGGATATTCATTTTCTTCGCAAAGATGTAGATCTGTAAAGATTTGATCCACGATGTATATTGTATTGCTTATTCAGACCATTCATTGACCGCTTTATGAGACCGCTCCATTAGCCGAACATTAGGCAATTTGTTATGTAGTAACCGGTCTTACCGGTTATATTGGGGAGGTTTTGCACTGAATAAAGGAAATGTCTGATATGTTTCCGCTCGTTCGTAATATTTGAGTTGTCGAATCTTCTCGAGGAAATGTTTGTAACCATTCGCACAAAAATATGTACAAATCCAGCTTACCATTGGTGTCCTCTTTCGTGACTTATATCAAACCATTGCTTATAGAGATATTCTCTAAAAAGTTATAGACGTCTTGCAGCTGCCCACTGTACTATAACAATACAAATTATCCCCATAACGAGTACCTGCCTCTAGAAAAGTTCAGCGTCGGTATTTTGCTAGTCTCTTAAATCGTAGTGCAATCTACGACTCGGCGTTCAGCAATGCCTTACTGGTGATAGACACACCAAGCTTTAAGCTTGGTAACGGGTTGTTTCCACGCACATGCTGGTAGTACCTATTGGACGCAACGAAACCATCCGTCTTAGCAAGACTTATTCATAATTAATATTACTTCGCACTAATTAAAACTCGCGAAATGACTCCTAGGTTGTTGTGCAGGTGAACCCACGCATCCGGAAAGAGTCTTGCGTATTGTTGAACGACGATACGGTTGGCTGAGAATTCCTTTCCAAATTTCCACGGACTATTTCATTCGCATTTCGGCTTCTTGGATAGGCACGTCGTGGGAGATATGCTACCCGTGATAGTCTTTTCGCGTGACATTGCTGTCTTGTTCGTCATATTTACGCTGCTTTACTTGCAAGATGTCAAATGTTTGCAAATGTGCCTTACATTAGTAAAACTCAGAATACATCAGCCTTACGGGGTTACAACTTACCTATCTTTTATATTATTTAAAAAATCTACAATGCTATACAAGTATGATAATATATTGAAAAAAAAAAAGTATTTAGACAATTCGTTACTTTAAACCCAAATCCCACCAACAATAAGCACTTGATATATTTAACTTTTTAGAAAAAAGAAACAAAAAAATAATAAGTTTTTTAGTATAAAATGCCTTTCCCTATTAGTTTGATTTTTTAGTAAATTTGAGTTTTTATAAGTTTCACTATAAATATATGTCAAACGCATGAAATCTTCTTTGTAGTTGACACTGCATAAAAAATAAATTAAAAGAAAAAATAAATAGATAGATATTAATCGGTTTTCCGCTACTCATGCTTAAAAAACGTGAAATAACTAAATATTGGCGTAACAAACTACTATGCGCATATATTTGTCATTTCTGGCTTAGTAGACTTTTTATCACGTAGCCGTTTAGTCAGTCGGTGCTACGAGGATACGGTTCGGGATTTTGTATCGGTACTATCGAGTGAAGCTGGGGCACTATCACGTAAACCATGGAATCGTTCTCAACATTGATTTAAAACATTATCAACATTACTTATTGTATACGTCCACTAAGTTTCAGCATAATATTTAATCGGCATCAAACATTCAATTAACAATCTATAATTATCTTATTATGATTAATCTTTTTTTAAATTCTTCCAAACGAACCAAAATTCCGAACCAATGCTACATCCATCCATTCTGCCGTGCGACTTGGCATGGTTCTTGTTTGTTTACATCTTTTCGGTAACTGTTGCAAGGTTTTTGTAATTATGCTCAACGAATGGTGTAGCAAAACTCAATGAATGATGTCGCGAAATGAAATCAAGCAGCGTAAAGAAAAAATAGCATCCGAACCAATACTGCTAATCTTTCGAAATAGGGCGGCTTCTTTTTGGGAAATGAATCAATGGTGAAAATGTACATTTCGAATATTCATCCCGAATGTACACGAGCATGCGCTGTACGTGGTGTTATCAAAATGAATAACAAACGGCCCGATGCACTATAGTATCATACGAAACTCTCTAGTCACTATACAAAACATTGCATGTTCCTTCATCCTTCCGAGTTGTTGCCAAACAGGCATCTTCGGTAGTGGTTCATTTTATCCGAAAATCGACAGTGCTTCACCATGCTATGCCGGCTTTTGGTAAATTCGTTCGTTTGTTTGGCCCTTTGACAAAACATGTCAGTTCCTTCCGTACAAGCAGCTGATTAAGTTGCACGTGAGCTCCCTGTGCGCGTTGTAATGGGATAAGAAAAGGTTCATTCGGTGCGGTATACGGTTGAGTCACTGTGCATTAATACGGTATCGACATTGTTTCGGAAACTGTGACAAATATCATAACATCGAATTTCGTACTATTACTATTGCTTCAAACGATTCCAAACACGTACTAAGAGATCAAACACCGAAACAGTGAATGTGTTACAATGTATTTTCGTACGTTTACGCTGGTTCCAAATGTGTTCATACTTTAATTATTCAAAAAAAAAACGAGTTGCGTAGGTAATACAGTAACATCCAGGAAAGCGAGAGCTCATTGTTATAGCAAGGCAGTAAATTCAATCTCATACATTATTCAATTTGTTTTTGCAACCAACAACAACCGTATACTAATTCATTTCATCAACAAATTGTATCTTCAATGTGACGGCGCTTCAATTCTAATATCGATGCTGTATCAGCTGTGCGATTTTACGTGCAGAAAAAACGTGTTTGTGTGCAGTAACTGTTTGACAAATACTAAAAAAAAGTCCTATATTGTTTCGCGCTGTGTGAATATTAAAGTTGTTTTCAAAAAAAAAGGTGAAAAACCGCATTGCATGAATCTTATAAACCTCCAATTTATGCAATGCATTTGCGGTTCATATATGTGCACTGTATGTAAGTACGTGTAAAGTGTTAACCGTTTACAGTTTACGAGTAGTTTTGAATTACACTGTTAAGTGCGGCTGCAGTTGCATACGAGAGTGGGTTTCACATGGAAAATGCATAAAGATATGATTGAAAGATGTTAATTCTACATCGTGTATATGTGAGTGTTATTTTAATATAGTATGACCATTTCATCATCTTCCTGAAATGGCATATAAAAACGAAAGGAGTGTGACAAAATAAAATGCTGCTGTAACATGGTTTGTTTTCTGCGGTGTATCCTGTGTTTATCATGTTCCGGATGACTCGGCAATTGGCTGAGTTGTTGCAACTGTGTTACTTTTACAATTTTACGGCTACTCTCGTGTGTGTGTGTGCAGTGGTGTTATAAAAATGCGAATGATATTATGTAGCGAGTTTATTTTCCTGGCGAATGAGCAGTTTCATTGCCATTTCTGAACGTGATATAAATGCGGTGATATGATAAGGTGTCTAAAGGAAGATGATTGATGAATGCCCATTTTACATTTTGCTGCATAAATGTCAAGGTTAAATGTTTGTGTCTAGTGCTTCATATTATGCTTGTGGTAAGATGATGTGAGATTTATTCTTCCGTATTCTAGTACAAGATGTGAGAATTATTTGGGAAAACTAAAAGGCTTAAGTAAACAGTGTTTTCGTTGTTATAACTTAAATAAACCAAAAACATTTGTTGTGTACGTGGAAATTCGGGCGTTTACATTCTTCGCTGTTTCCGACGCCATACAAATACTAATCGCTTTGGAATATGACAACATTACACCGAACCTGAACATCATGCTAAAGTGGAATTGATGTAATATTAAGAATAAATGTATAACAATGTGTAATATAATGTAAGTAGACACAGGATTGAACTGTTATTTTTACATAACAAATCACAGCATTTTTAATTTCTTTTTCCTTTTTTCATAAATTAACTTTATTGCTTAATTTCAAAATAATGGAACAATAACGTTTTAATAGATGAATATATTATATTTTTATGCTGTCATTTATGTTTGTCCTTTACAATTTGAAAAGTCAGACATCATCACAAAAATTGAAGATAAGCTTAATTAAAAATAAGATGAATAAGATTAATGGTTTTCAAACACAACTGAGATCGGTGATAATCGCAAAAAAAATAAAATAATGAAAAGCTGTTCGAGACAAGAATAAAAATAGTTTTTTTTTTACCAGAACCGCGATACCACAAGATAATTTCGCTGCATAAACTTGAACCACGATTATCGATTACAGATGGTTCTTGGTCCTGTAGGACTTTCCAAAGTTTATGGTACTTTTTATTGATCTCAGTCAAAAAGTGGTTTATTGCAGAGTTTACATTCACAAATTCAGGTAACCCAAAAGGTGTTATACTATTGTTTTTTTATGTAAAGCAAATTTCATTTGCATAAAAGTTTCTCAATTCAATCAATTTGATGACCAAAATAAAAACACTAGATGACAAATGAAAATAAAAATCCATTGCTTTAATTTTAAGCTAGCTAGAAGGTTTTAGTAGCGATTTCTTTTAAATTAAAGTAATTGTATACAGCTTGTGCTTGAAACAACAATATCCTTACCATCCCAAAGAAACTCAATCGTGGCGTAGAAAAAAATAGAGCATAAAAAAATAATACAAACTTTAGCGTCCAAAGTCCTGAAGCATCATCATCCAACTTCCCTGAGTGGCTGCATAATTGATTATGGATCTTGTGTATTCCC
Organism: Anopheles funestus; assembly: GCF_943734845.2. NCBI lineage: Eukaryota > Metazoa > Arthropoda > Insecta > Diptera > Culicidae > Anopheles > Anopheles funestus. The sequence goes on from NC_064599.1 coordinate 46,305,217, forward strand.
AACTCAATTATTTTCAAAAGGCTTTCGTTGGACGGAAAACCTTCATGTGCTTCCTGCCGATAAAAATATAGCGAATCAAAACTCACAGGATAAAAAAACATGTACTTCACGTGGAACATAGCTTTGAATCTACCAATCGAAAGCGCAAAACAAATCATGCTCTACATCCAACCAATTGGGCTCGAATACAGATTCTAAAAATAAGGTCACACAGCTATAGCAAAATACTAGCAGCAAATGCAAGTGAAGAAAGCCTGCAGATTGCTCACTCTAATTATGTTGAGATATTTTCTAAAACCCACGAGTATTTTAGCCTGTAACCTCCACAGAAGAAAAGAGAAATGTTGAAATCACTCAAACCCTCGTGCAAAACGGTTTCTAGTCATTTTTTTAACCATAGCTTATTCTGCGTTGTTTCAAATTGCTACGCAGCGAACGTACTGTTACAGCAAGGATGAAATTTCGCGGAAATCTGTGGATTATCAATATGACTTCCTTTTCTACACGTTTACGAGCGATATTAATCTGAGCTCACGGTTAGCAAGAAAATGTTATGAAAAATTAAACATGGATCAGCCAGTTTGAAGGTTTTTTTCTGTCATTTTCTTGCTTATAAAATTGTCATGTTTTAGCATTCCGTTATGTTCATAGTGCACACCACCGTTTAATAATACATTTACAATAATAAATGGTTGTAACATTAGAGTAAAATATAATACAAAGCAAGGTAGTTAAAATTTTTCAGTGGAACATTGCAATATTGATGCAGTTTTTTTATGCGGAGATGCTAAATGCTCCATCATTCCCAGTGCGATGGAAATCAGCTACAGTTTCAACAGGGTAGTTTATTAATGCAAATGAATTAAAATTCATTTGAATATTTTGCTCTATTTTTGCATACTTCGGACCTCCAGATAATGGCAAAAGAGTCGATTATAAATAAGAAAAGTTTCCAAGAAGGTTTGGCCTTCGTAGCACCTATGGATGCTAGCCCGTGTTTGCCTCACGTCAAGCGAATAAGCACGAATAAGTATGCCGGCTATCTCGCACTGGTTCAAGGAAGGATAACAACGCTTATCAGTAGCTGTTTTGCTTACCACCCGTTCGATCGCCACCCGCGGATCCCTTACGCTATGTTCATAGGGGAAAACTCATCCTAGCCCACCGACAGCAGGACCCCGTGATGGCTACGTTGAAAATCTCGAAGCTTCACGCAAGTTCGTACCAATTTCCAACCGATACGCGAACCCTAGCTTACCTTTGTTCACATTCGCCTGTTTCGTGTTCGAACAACAAGCAGTGTATGACTAGAAGCAGTGCCGCGATGCTAAGCCTCCTAGTAACCGTACAAGCAAAGGAAAGATTTGTTCACAGCACCGGGGCAGGGATGCTGCAGATCGTGGAAAGCGATAAATTGTGTTATCTAATTCGAAATTACGGCTCTACATCTACGCTGGTGCAAACCTATTTCATCGCAAATGCGTACGTGTGGTGAGCCGTGTGCCTACGTGTGCGAGAACTGTACCGTTTGTTTGTCGACGCATGTGAGAAAGTTTTATTCGTTTTCCAGAGTCAAGCAAGGTGACAGATCCATAAGGTGTTTGGGAACGTGTTGAGCGTGCAACGAAGGGGCTTCTAGGTGTGTTTTTTGAACCATACCCGAAAGGTCGTATACCATGGGGCGGTGTATTGGCTGTCACGAAAAGAGGTAATCGAAAAGAGCTTTTGTATTCACAGCAAATGTGTTCTTCTTGCCGTGGCTCCCTCGCCGTGGTTACGCATGTCTTGTGCGCTCCAGGGACATTATTTCTATTTTAATCGGTATAACCGGGAGTGCTGCTATCAAAGAGACATGGTAGAGCTTGTTACAAAATGTTCGAATATCGCAGCAACCGTATCTTGCTGCTGTATCACTGATGTAACGAGAATGAAAAAATCCAACCGGCGGGCTTATACCTGTTGTTAGCTTTGAGGTTATATTGCTAAGCCACAAGCCCGCGAATCCTTGTTCGTGCGTGCATTTACGGAGCTTGTGGCGTACAAAAAAAAACGCTGCCAATGTTGATAACTGTGCGTACACTCCCACATGTGTAATCCGAAGACTATTTTCTTGCGTAGTCGATGCTACTAAGCTTTTTATGTCTGCTGCTGATACAACCGTTTACTTTTAATGATGAATGTTGGTAGGTAGAATCGAGAACATGTCATACGAATGTTGAATGTTAAATAAGGATACATGAGACAAACATTTGGATACGGGTCTTGGTGGTCTTACGGCCATCAAAGAATTTCATATTTGAAGAAAAATTAATATTGAATTCCTAGAAAGGCGGAATAAAATCTTAGCACAACGAGTCACATGACTTTGATTGGTGGTGATGTACCGGGTATCATCTTCATAAACAAATAAAAAATAATTGATATGAGTAAAAATTGGGCTCGTATATTTATGATCAGTCGTTAGAAACGCGAACATACGAAATGCGAAAAAACAGTCAAATGAGGATGGTTAAATATACATATTATCAACTTTAATACATAATACATTTCTGCGTTGCTAGCGTTTGATATTGAAATTTCAACAGACATTTTTAGGAGTACAACCATTTGAAAGATTTTCTAACGATCCGGTAAGCTTTCAACAAATGTAACTGTTTTGGAATGTAAAATTACCTTTGTGTTTTATTTTGGACAATCGAGTTAGGATCGTACACAGGGGGCGGGAGATTACAACCCAATCTTGCTGTTTGCGAATGTGGGCCTTACCTATGGTGTTTCCCCTATTCCTTAACAGGCGTGACCGTTGACAAAACCCTTTCACTCGAATGATTTACCATTTTCCTTTTTTTCAGTTCGATAGCTACACTTCTCGGGATTGTACAACAAAGCTCAGAGTAAACGAATCCCATCATGGGTTCGTAAATCACAACATGATGCGTGTTTCTAGGGACATATGCATAAAAAAACAGTATTTGGATTTTCTACAGCTTTCTACGCCACTGACGCGTCCTTTACGAAAAAAAGACACTTTGCCTCACTTTTTTGGGACGCAGATTGTTGAAATATTTGCTCGATAACTAGCCTACGTCTGTCACGCATGATTTGCTTTCAGACCCTTTTTGTTGTTGTTGTCGACCGAATAGTTACCAGCCGAGGCGGAAATATGTGGTATTTGCTCCGTGTCACTGCAGTGTGGCTACGGGTAAAAACGTGTCGTTCTTGCTTGAACCCTCGAATAGTCGAATTGTTTGGAAGCAACGATGATTGCTCAATATGTTAAGGAATGGTTACAACTGACAAATCCTGATGGTATCACACAATTTAGGTTTCCAGCATTTTACAATTCACTTTGACGTCTTCACTGAGGTTATCTTCACTTGACGAAGCAGAAAAAAAAACCATCGGAAACAACCTCCTACTCCAGAAAACGTGAGGATAGAAAACGCAATACAGTCACATCCATCTGTAAGAAACAAATGACTTAATCCTTTGCAACTCTTTCCATATTGGTACGGAGACCAATTGACCCGTAAACACCCTTTTTTTAAATGATGTAACGTAACGACCATTGTCATCGTTTGGAAAAAGTTTTAACGTACTTAAAACGTTCAAAACTTTACACAAAAAAGATCTCATTTTGCTAGATGAGAAATATCCTGCAGTATCCTGTTGATTTGATAAAAATGATAAAAACTATGATAAAAATGATCGCCTTCTCGTTACGTTTCTGTTAAAAACGAAAAAAAAAACATTTAAAAGAAAAACCATCCATTAGGTACTGCTCTGGTTGACCACGTACATGCCGATTTTAGATTATTTACCAAAAATCGTATAATACCTTAAACGACAGGCGCCAAAACTGGCTGATACGTTACAACCTATGAGAACGGACCCATTTACCGCCAAAATTGTAAAAAACAAATAAAAACACAAATTCTTACTCATAGTCATGTCCTAATGATGTTTGGTTATCCGTGGCGCGCACCGGAATGCTTCGGAAGCTGTTCTAAAAGCCCTTACCGGCGGGTAAACAGATAAAGCGAATGTCAGCACTTTAGTGCTTAGCACAGAAACTTCTAGATGTTAGCTCAACTCTTTGTCACCGTAACGTCAACAGGGTTTGTTTTGTCTACCATTCAACGCGATTTTAAACATAGCGACAACCGACATAGAATGGAGTGGTTGGCTCGTTGAGCAGACCTTTTTATTAGCATTATTTTAATTATCATTGTGTGACAAGCTACTAGGATTGTGCTTTTCCAGAAATGAAAGGGTTGTGTATTTTTTGAAGAAGTCCTGCGAATGAGCCGAAAGCGTTTCCAATTATGAGCCACAGAACGTTAAGTTGAAATTTTCACCACTGGTTTGTTTTTTTAAGGCTTTAGAAAGTTTTGGGGGTTTTTTTACAGCATCAAGAAATGTATGTTGTGATTGTATATTTGTTAGCATACAACAGAGCATAAAGAAACTCTAATCAAGTTCATGCAATGTTAGCGCTCAATATTTTGCTTTACAATATGTTAATAAATTTTGAGTTGGAATGATACCATGGTCATGACAATTATAATATTCCTTAATACATATTAGTCAAATTGAAATAGAGTCAACAACCATGGACGGTGCATGTGTGTTATTTTCTAATTTTCTAATGTTACTCAAAATCGAAATGCCTGTTTGCGGTCATTTTAATCAAAGTTTAATCATATTTTATCACATATAACTCTTTCTGCCTAAACATAATACAATATTCGCATACTTGCCATATGAAACAGTTTAACAAAATAATAAATTCCAAATAGTCAAACCTTACTACGGTTGAACCTTATTACTACTGTCTTTGTATACGAAAATAAATGTTTACAAATATAAACACTAAACCTAAATATTGTGCCTGCTCTGATATGAGTGCTTTAATCGATTTGGATCGAAATAAAAATCAACACTTCTGTTACTGTGCAAGCCATTAAAATCACATTATGTACGACACGGAAGTTTTTCAATTTCATCCAGTTCATTTTGTACTAAATCACCATTTTCCTTAGCCTTGTTCTGCTTGTTGAAGTTCATGGTCGTGAATGATATGAGTCATTAATCATCCTTTTCTTTGTCGTATGAATTAATGTAATTTTTTTTTGTTTTTTTTTAATACAAGCCATATGCAATATTGCTTATATGCTTATCCAATAGTAATTATATTTTGTGTAGTAGTACACTTTCCATTACGTTTACCCAACTTTTTGCATTCCCACACATTTACTTGTGCGCTTAAAGTTCATTAAAGACTGACAATATTACCGAACCGTCCCACTTTGTTTGGGCTTTTTTTACGAAGACCTACGAAACGGAACATTTCGCACGATTTGAGACCTGTCAAAACACGAAATTATTTTCATGTTCAACATCACGATTTATATGCTGAGAAAGCCTACGGCTTTTGCTGTTTCCTGCCTTGTAATAGACGAAACGTGGTTTTGTGGTAAAGAAATTTCCGGATCTGTAATTTCGTGCGCCTCGTGCGTTTCGAATCCTGTAATGCTGACGCCTGCTTCGTATAGGACCCTTTCGTTAATTTTGTTTCATGTTTGTGTCGCTGATGGTTGGCTACTCAGCAGCAAAAGCCATACTGTCTTAAGCACACTAAATGCATATCGTGCCGTTTTGCGAGTGTCAGTCAAAATAGAAAGTAAGCAACTCCACTCAGCGCACAAATTTTTGATAACAGAATGAATAATCCCTTAAAGGGGAAATTATGAATATTAGAATAATTTCCTTTAAGACGTAAGATCTAATGTTTCATTTTGTCACGAACATACTTTTACTATCAATCTTCTTGCTTTTCATGTAGTGTAACCTACTTTATACCTATTTGATCATTGTCGGTTGAGCTAGGAGCACATTTAAGCTCAAGCCTTTTCGAGATATTAATTTTTCAAATTCTGAATAAAAATACGGATATTGTGAAACCTGTGAACATGGGTTTGTTGTATGGTAAACTACCAGTGTTAAACACCGTTGTGTGGAAAACATTTTTCAATAAATTGAATAGGGATATTTTGTTTATATGATGTGAATTGTTAAAACAAAACTAAAGCTAATCTTGTTTGAACACATATTATGCCATTACAATTATATTATGAACACTACATTAACAAAAAAGTATGATAAGAAAAATGTGATATTGAGGGGCTACGGATTTTGACAAAAGTCGCAAAATTCGTTAGAAGCGCCATAAAACATACAACTATTTGTTGAAAAGCAATTGAGAAATTTCCAGCACTGTCAGAAGTTTGTTTATTTTTTTTTCAGTTCTACAACCACATGGTTTTCAATCATTCCCGTATCGATTTGCGCTCTTTAAATTTGAACGAGAAGTACTCACTTTGTCCACTCTGCATAACTGCGTTGGCTAGCAGAGTCATACATAAATACGATCTGTTAGTTGCTCTGTTATGTGCGACCAAACATAGCGACATGGTGTTGCCCTACACCTAGGTAGACATGAACATGTGATAGTACTTCATCCTGAAAATTCGATCCAATTTTCCCAAATTGAATAGCAAGTTTTTGTGTATCAAGCGCTTCGGTCTTTTGTATTTGCTTTGATGAAATCTTTCAACCTAGTTGATGAAAAAGTATTAAACCCTCGATAACTTAGCACATTTGTTAAACTTATTAATGTAGCATAATTTTACTGGAAATGCCATAAACATCTTATTATCATCACACAACGAGAAACATAAATCATACGAACGTTTTTCTAAATGTTTAGTTTTTATTTTTCCATTTTATGCCACAGTTTTTAAATGACTTTACTTTCAACTCTGCTCATCGCTAAGGATTGTTATCCGATAAGGGTTAGTCATAAAATATAAGAACATAAACGGCACGATGGTTATAATGGTTACCAGGAATATAAAACTAAACCACTCTTCAGGCTATTGCTTACTGATGGTCAAAAAGCACCGCTATGAAATCTATAAAGCAAGGAGTAATCTTTCAAAATTATACACGGACTTCCAGCAATTTATTTACAAAGTTTTGTTGCATTATCTGGCGTTTATCCTAAGGATATTATTGAGAAAAAAGCGCACATTTGTTAGAGTAACCATCTTCATAACAGGGACCCATTTGCTGGGCCGCTTTATCAAACTAAGAAAAAAACAGCAATATTAACCCCATTCTGGTGTGTTGCTGATAATTTTGCAGTGGAAGTATGTCCATTACCAAGAACGACCTTTTATATATTGCCGGAAGCCATCGTTAGTCGCAGTTAGCCACACGCACACAACCAATCTGTAGTCTGTTAACGGTCTACGAACGATAGGTCAAGATAAGCGTTATCTTTATTTAAAAAAAACTCGTCCAAACGGGTTCGAGAATAGCCTCAAGACGTAAAACTTGCGCGTAAAAATTGAAGACGATTAAAATCGCCATCATTCGTAACCAGATTTATTTGCGCTATATGTCTACTAAACGTGGCGATATAAATTAAGAATGTTTTTTTTTAAATTCATAAAGGGTAAACTGTACAACAACAATAGTTTGTGACATTTAAATTGAAGAATCTATTATCGGTTTCCTCAATTGCTATTGAAACTATCATCTCTCAAATGTCAATGAACCCATTGGTCTTATTTTAATGCATTATCAATGTTACTATCAAATTCGTTTCTTCTTCTTAGTATGACGATTAGCGTGATCTAAGGTCACGCTGTCCATTTTTTGCTTTACTTGACTTATTTTTACGACGTAGACAGATAAGTATGGGATTTGATCCCCGTGTCCTGGCGTCATTTATCAGATATATTCGTTTCTTAATGTTTTGAATTATTCTATTACAAGATCATAACTTATTACTAAGTTTTTAATAAAATTTACCTTGAAAACAATCGTACTATTATCACTCCATTAACACATACATTTTACATACAATCACAATACATTTTTTCCCCAATACACATAAGCTAACTTTCTTTATAATTGAAATGTATCAAGTTCTAATATTCATGCTTTTTTTACTTTTTTGGTGAGTGATTGCGTTATACAAGCAGTATTTAATAATGCTTCTCTTATATTTGAATAAAGCATTAACTATTCATGCATCAATTATCACATCAATCAGTTGAGTTAGATACTCTGTTATTTGTTTGCGCATTACACTGGCGTTCGTGTTACAGTGTCAAAGGGCATAGATCAAAGAAAGTGACTGTCGGAGCCTTAAATGCTGGAAGCAATTTGGGCATAAGGCATGATCCATGTCGTTGCGGAATGTTTGTGACACATCTAACACGTTCATCACTATGTGGAATGCTGCCCAGGACATTATTTGCCGCTGCTGGGAATGTACCGCTGCGATAACAACACGCCAACATAACAACAGCTGCGATGACCGTATTCTACGATGTTAATGAGCAGGATCCCCATGAAACGAAGTTAATGATATAAATAACAAGTGGAGCAGTGAGTGTTTATCACTGCAGGGACTTAGAACGCACAAAGAGTACCAGACATTCGCAAACGGCAGCCCGAAAGATGACGACCGGGCAGCGTCAAATTTATCAGATACAAAGTCATGTTTAAGTGGCTTTCACACCTGGGCTGTAAAAATAATTTCCCGAACAATAACATCACCAACATAACGAGAAAAACGAACTCAGCGATATTTTCATTACTTTTATTGCTTATTGCGGTTTATTCATTTGAACGCGAAAGGTATAACATTCTTTCATTCAACGCTTTGCAAGGTAATAATGTCGTGGAAGCCAGGAACTGAACGATAAACTTCAGAAATCTTTCGATTTTTCGATGAAAAATATTAACTTTTTTACACAATACAAAAAAACCCTTCCGTTATAGATTTATTGATAAGAAAAAATATGCAAAGTAACCCATGACCTTTGCAGAATGTTGCTGCAATCATGCTACATTGTTGTTCTGAATTTGGGCGAAAACCATTAGTAGCACCTTTTTTTTAAATCGATTTTATTCAATCACATGGCCATTAATATTCGAAAATGGTTTTTCTTGCAAGCCGTAGACGAGAGGATATATGGAGCACATGCACAGCAAACATCGCTCATACGCAACTCTCCACTCATACAATTAGGCTTGAGTGAGCCTAGAAAAAGGTACTTCATCAATCTTCCGAATCAGTGGTGAATAATAAATTTCATTCCATAATTCGATTCATTCACAACATGATAATATTTCCGCTCCTTGTGAAGGTGTTCCTGGTTCACTTAATTTCGCCTAAAAAAAACCGAGGATCCTTTCTACGGTGATATTCTAATGGTGCTAAAGAAAACGTCTCTTACAAATAGGGAAAAAATCTGTAAACACGACTAATAAATTGTATATTGTTAAACAGTTTATGTATGGGTTTTTTGGCGATTTAGTTTAAAACATCGATGTTCGATGTATGTAACTTATTGTATATTGTTGACTTGTTTTTGTGGTTTCAGGATTGGATTTTGAAATAACGCTTCATTCGCCTCGGATGATTTGATTGATGTTTGTAAATTATACAAATATTACAGAGACGAAATAATTCCTTTTACAAACAAACTTTAAGCCATAACTTTAACTAAATCAACTATTCATTGCATTGTGCAATCCACTTCATTCTGCAATCATGTCGTTCGAAAATGTTTCTTTTATGTGATACAGTGCTTTACGACATATGGTAAATTGAAGATGATAAATAATAATAAATTTTAAGTACACGATTTATGTATTGTTCAAACATAAAAACAGGTCGTTGTGAACGTTTCGAAATGCTTCCAACAAAATACTAAATAATTGATAACCTTAGACCCCTTCATTGAAAATCACTTTCATTTCAAGTGAAAATGAATTCGAAAAACTGTAAATAAACCAATAAATGTAAATCAGCTTGTTATGTATCAGCTCATTGAATTTTTACGCTGTGTGAAATGGCTTAGCAATAATTTAATATTTTTTCATAAAATCAAGCTACTCATGCAATTCACATACCATTCAATTAAGGCATTGTCCCTTTACCGAAAGAAAAGGTCAGAAAGGATTTTCTCTTGACGAGCTCAAGAGGCGTAGTACTTTCACCGAACGCACATTCTATAGACCTTTATTGCACCGGAACGTAGAACGAACTTTTTTCCCTTTTATACCATTTCAATCATCAGCGTCTTTAGTGTCAGCGGTCGATAGAAAATTTCAGAAGCGTAGTACCAAATTTAGGTGTCATCAATCAATTTTTTACGCTCACAAATGCTACCATGAGTCTGCTTTCATTTTACAATCAATTTCGCGTGCCTGATTTGCGACAAGCTAAGCTACTTTGAAAACATCTTCAAAGCAATAGCTTTTAAATTGTATGAATTTAGCGTAATGTTTTTGTTGAAAACATGGCAGTTCAATAGAAACCAATCGTGGTTAATTTTTGTACCTTCTTTTGACAATCATTACATATTAGTTGTTGGTGCTGAATTTAACGAATATTTAACGAATATGAGCTATATATAGCTAGGCGGCCCGGTGGTCCATGTGATAAACGGCGCCCGTCCACACGGCAAGACCGGGTTCAAATCCCATCCGGACCGTCCCCCCGTAGCAAGGACTGACTATCCTGCTACGTGGTAAAATAAGTCTTGATACGGCCAGGCCGTTCTAACCGAGCAAAAAAAAGCTATATATAGCTATATATATACGAATATGTATATATAGCTATCGTTCTAAAACCATCATGTCACCACACAAGATGCAGGTGATCAAATGAAGTTTCGATAAATTGTAGGTAGGAATCATTAACATAACATTTGTGATACATCTTTCAGCAAGATAATTTAAGTATACAGCACAAGTTAATAGACCAGTTCGATTCCATGTAGCTAGTTTCAAACCTGCAGAACTTGTAGTGAACTAGATTTGCTATATTCAAAACTTCCATGCACTTAAACAATGTTTTCATTTACAATGCTGTAGGTGACAGGACAGTTTATTTAATTGCTTGCGCTTTATCATTGCAATTTGCGCGCTTGCAGATAAAATAAAACCAGTTGACTAATTTTACGTTTATCACGATTCTTAAGTTTTGCTTCCTCTGCTAACGATAAGTGTGAACTACAACGAATGAAGGACGCATCTACATTAGCCACAAGGGTTGCTGACATTAAATAAAGATTACCAACATACGAACGCTGAAGACAGGCAAAAAGAACCGTGAGGTTAAAATGTCACTTTTTGTCTTTCTCCTTGTTGGCAGCACAGCCTTCTTCATACTGTTGATATGTTGGTTGTGCGTTCCGACTAACAACTGACTCTCTAGTACGGTTGTTTCAGACAGATGGTGCGCAAACTAGAATGGTGGTAACGATTATTAGTGACCAAAACCTATTGGTTGACAACGGTTTCAGCAAAAAAAAGCGAGGTGAAAGAGACTAATAAAACTTGAACAAGCATTACGTCAATAAGCACTCTGTCATGATTAATTAAATCTTTAAGTTTTTCCAACACTAAATTTCTGTTTAACAACTTCAAGTCAATAATATAATTGACAACTATAAAAATTATTAAAATTTGTATTTCACTTTTGTTTTGTTTTGTTAAAGTAAAAAAAATAATAATTGCTGTTCCTGTTAAACTGCAACCAAACTTTGAAAAGAAGATTCCTATATGAATTGAAAAAATATACATTGCATATATTTCCAGCTAAACATTGGAAAATCTTCATTAGCTAACCCATTCTCACAAAATACCGTCTAACTTTAAAAAAAATACAAATGACAACATCAGCAACAGAACAAACATTATTTCTTTCATTCTGGAATTATACCGCCCCTGTTGTATACGTACTGTAATCCCTTCGTTACATAATATCTCTTGAGGGTGTTTGACACATTTTTTTGTTGTACAGAATTTTCCAACGTCATAAACACCAGGTAAACCAGCCACCCCGGTCAAAGAGTACTGAAGGTTATCGTTTACTAGTCATCTTACATCCCCCATTTTGGTTAGGAACAGTGTTGCTGGCCTAAGCACTAGAACTCATTAAGATAATAAGCACCTTCTTAACTCTTGATTTTCTCAAGATACGTTGAATATTTTCTAAAAAGCTTAACTTTATCAGAAATACCGAGACTCAAAGGAAAAGCTGTTCTATTCAAAAGCAGAGCCCCTTTTCCCTATTATGTTGTTTTCGGCGAAAGGAAATGTTCTCTGGTGGAAGGAAATGAGCCCAAACCCACTTGCCAGGTTGGGTGTTTGTATGCTGTTTCTCGATCTAAAGATATTGGTTGATCCTTTTAGTATGTCTGAATTCAAGCCAAGTCAAACCCGTTTCTGCAAGGTGGTGTCTAAGAGCATATCAGTTCAGGGTGGCAGCTTCAACGTCATCAAAACCTTTCAACGCTGGTATTTCAGGGTGTGCTAGCTTTGCAGAATGTGACATCAATTGTGGAAAATTCAAATACCAGCTCATCTTCATCGTCGGAAGATAGAGAAGATTGTTTAAATTGGAATTCAATATTCAAAAGCGATTTAGAAACGGTGACCTAATCAGTATCAGGTTTACGCTGGCATCCTAAGTGGCGTTCGATGAAAGCATTTGGAAGAGTAAGGACAATCTATTCACCTGTTTCCCACTTATCTTCGTATCGCATAAAAAATGAATGCCTACTTTATAAACTGCAACAATCACTAAAATCCAGTTTCAGAAGGAAGCATAAATTAACCGACATATCACAAACAGTATATGAATTGAAACATACAACAATTATAAAACAAGTAATAAACAAAGGAGACACCATTATTGAACATTATTCTCAAATTTTGTGTTCATTTAGTGTTTTCACAATACAAATAAATAAGACAAGCAAATAATTGTTAACAAGGCAGAACATGCATGATTAAAAGTGTAATTTATTTTACCTCAAAACGTTTAATTCGAAATGATAAGTGATCTTATAGAATTGCTAATTAGACGATATAATTGCCTAGTGCGTAATTTTGATCTGTTAAAGAAAATTTTTTAAAGATCACAGTCAAGCACCTTTGTTCGATTGTTGTGAATTCCGAGCTTTTAAACGAACGTATCGAAATTTGCGTATTCTAAAATTTGCTATTGCCACGCTTCTTTTGTCCTCGACGTGAACTGAAATTCTTTATGGAGGAAATCATCCGGTTCGAGTTTAATTTGAACGATTTTTTTTCCTTGTTTAGAACGGTCAGACCGTATTAAAACGTATTTTATCACACAGCAGGATAGTTAGTCTTTGCTACGGGGAGAAGGTTCGGATAGGATTCCATACCCAGTCCTGCCGTGTGAACCGGCGCCGTTTATCACATACGCCCCTAATTCTAACGATGAGAAACCATTACTTTTTCCCCATTAAATGGAACATCTAATAAATTAATTTAAAATTTACTTTAACATTACTACAACAATTTAGAAAACTTTGATAACAAATTGGTATAAATAGTTATAACGAAACTGTAGTAACATGTTGTTACATTTAATTCTTACTCTCTGTGCGGATACGATGTTCGTTTTTATCTCTAGCATTTATTTAAGTATTTTAGCATGATACACTAGTTCGAATTTGGTAATCAATAGACATGCTGTGCTGGTACTAAGTAAACATAACGCTTATAGGTAATTGCAAGTAGGAATAAGTTGACAGATCATTAAACTTCAGAAAAAAGGTAGTTCATACACCTTCATAAGCGTGTATGTGTATGACGCATTGAAAATACAAATACAAAGTGACCATTTTTCTCTCAGAATTCTCTTAGAAGTATATGGTAAAAAAATTAGAAAAAAATGGTTCCACAATATGATTTCCAATCGTTTACTAGCCATGGAGGCAATCTGTGTGTTAATAAAGATTACAATCGATCTGTTTTAGTAGCCTAATATCTAAGATTGACTTTTGAAAGGTACCTTTTAGTTCGTTTCATATTTGTTCTACACTTTTTCATCCCACGGTTCAATACCGAAACGTGCATGTCTTATTTTAGTTCAAAGAAAGACATTAAGTTGGCTATCTTAATGGTGATCTAACATTACAATAACCACCCATGATAGCAAACATAATCGCTACACTAAATTTGTTCGTCGTGATACAGTATGATATTTTCCATCTGCTTAATAAAGCAACAAGACTCTGTCTGAGCTCCCAAATTTCTGCAACATGCTTTTTTGTGGCTTTTAGATAGGTTGGCCAATTCCAGGTCCATTAAAACGGCACGCACACTTTATAGCTATAATGATTCAAACGCATTGCCCCGTTTCCTCACTATTAGGTTGGAAACCATAGAGATTGGTATGAAAAGTTGTTAAATTTTATTGACCATCAACATCAACATCATGATCAACGTTGCAGTGTTCGGGGATCGAAAATAGCCGCGGCAATTTTCATTTCAGGAACAATCATAAAACTTCCATTAATTTCCTGTTTCCGGTTTTTATCAACTTTTCAACATCCGTTCGCCAGACCACACTGTGTTAATGTGTATTATCATCAGTCATAGCTACAGACACTGATAACGCCAATCAGGGCAATACTTTTGAATGTGTTTCCGGAGTCTTCGAAAGGAAGCATTCGTTAGGTATAGCTTTCTTTCGTCAATACTTGCTGATCTTTTGCTTTCATAAACTTGTAGGTCGCAGTTTATGGATTCATAGAAACAATGGTTAATTCATATTACTTACAATTTTGTGATAAGTTGTAATTAACTCTTAACTACGAAGCCGATGAATCTATCATACATATTTGTACAACAATAGTTCAAGTATTTGTAATGAGAACATTTAACTGTTTTATAAAATACAAAATTTTACAAATATATTAAAACTAGACATTTACAAGTAAGAAAGTAAAACCACAAATTCCACAAATTGTTAATTTGTAAATAATAAAGCAAATTTTATAGCCAGTTTGCAAAAAAAAATCTGTTGCATCCTACAAATTGGACAAAGCATGCGGAAGCAAGTATGAACGTTTTAACACATTTTTCAATATCTTATTATCATATTTTATCTCCGGCGTAATAAATACTCGTTCGAATGCATTACAACGAAACAGGAAACAATACGTCTATCTTCTTTACAGACACCTTTCCTTTTCATATCACAAACAGATGCCAAATGTAGCGAGTGATGATCGTACAACTGTCACTAAAGAACGCTACGATAAGAATGTTGTGCAGAGAACGCAAGTCTTGCAAAGTCGAATGCCTGTGCTGCGCCTGATTTTTTTATGCAGAACGCATTCATCTCATACAACATGAATGTTACCGTGATTACTTCTGTCACATGTTACTGATGATGTTGCTGCTTTTCGAAGGCAGCAGATTTGTATCATGTTGCTAAGATTGACAGATGTACGTCAAGTTTGCTTCAAAAAACGTAACACGTAATATGGAAAAACTGCTATGTTTTTCTACAAAATCGTTGCCCCACGCATGAAGTGTCAATTTTCTTCCTACATTGAACAAAATTTATTTCATGTGTTTGTTTCTCTTTTTCTCTCTCACCCTCTCACTCCTGCTTTATAAACGCATTGGAAAACAATTATAATCAAAAGAATAAAAAATAAATAAAACACAATGCAAAACAACACATGGTTACGATTTCGTTAAGTGATGTCGTTTAAAAAAATGAAGCGAGATAAAAGAACGGCTCAAGCTCTCCTCCACCCACGTATCATCAATCATTCCGGAGCGCAATTTTCTTCACGCAAAAAGCTTCCAATGTGTCTCAATGTCGTTACCTAGTTGCGATCTTCAGTCAGTGGTGAGTTAATCTCATATGATAGATGACGCATACGAGTAAACGGTTACCGTCCTCCTGATCGACCTCTCCGGTTACATGCCTATAAAGGTCGGTCAATATGTGGGCTGGCCGCTGGCAGTCAATTACGTTATGTGTACCGTCAGCTCAACCTTACCGTACGCATAATGAATATAAATGAAAAATATCGACCAGCAAGAAAGGTGTAAGATTAAGTGGCTAGAACTTGCCTGCTATTCGGGTTTACCTTTGATTGCTACCTTTGCACTGGTTCCCCCGAAAACGTGAGCACACCTCGCCCTTTGAAAAGAATGGCGTGGCCCAAAACAAACGAAAAATCTAATTAAATCAATTCTCACCCTCCTGAGTCTGTTACTGCAAAATACGAACTAGAGCAATCAAGAAGAGGTTCTGGATTTACAAGCTCTAGGGCAAAAGTCCGAACATGATTCTTTTCCACACCACACTGTTGGGTTTCTCGTTACTCTTAAGGTTCGTTGCAAAAACAGTCCATTCGATCTGGCCTTCAGCTTGAATGGTTTGGTAAATTAATTAGTAAAGTTGTTCCCGTTCCCCGTTCCATTTCCCCCGGTTCAGCGACAAAACGCTTTGCCACTTGGTCAATGTTGCTTAAACATTACTTGCGGTTGTATAAATGCTCAACTCGTACATAATTCTAGTGCGCGATAAAATACACGAAATTGTGCCGTGCAAGGTAAGCGATTTAACTCTCCTTTTAGTAATTATATGATATTTTGCAGTAGCTCTCATATCCCAGCTTTGTGAAACTAAAAATTTTATTTAATTTTTTTTTTTACCCTTGGACGGAGCAAAACGATACATCACTTTTACTGAAGCCGTACAATATACATAAGTGTTGGTAAATAGCATTACTTCAATGGATGCGAAGAAAAACATTGACCAAAAGCGCAAGAGTTCTATAGACTTCTTATGAATTTGCTTTGAATAAGCGCGCTTCGAAATGTGCCTTCTTCACGGCGAATGTTTCTATCGTATAATGCAATGAAGTTCCCTTTTTCTATTCATTTGCAGCAGTTTCAGACAGCACGTAAGAATCGCTACGCCGCTAGCCAGAGCAGAAAACGTGTGCGAATAAAAGTTTTGCTTGTGTGGCGCAAAACGTCCATAAAATTTTATTCCTAACACCATTTTGGTCACCACAAAAAAAAAACACACACACACAAACAGATACGATGCTGAGTAGAAGTGCTGCTATTGCAGCTATTCCAGTCGTTTCTGCTTTTCAGAAGAAGTCATAGAATCACCTCCGTGCCAGCGACCGGTGGTAATTGTCCTCTTCAAGCGCAGCAACTTTAAATGCTAGTGCTATGCTGTTGCCGTGATTGGCTGTGAAAAAGTTTTGAAACCATCAAAACATGCATTTCCGGTTTATATGCTGGACATGTTCAAGAATTGCATGCACCGTTCTGACTGCCACTTTACGACACATGAATGTTTAACTAACCGACCATCACAACTCAAGAACTTTAACATTAATTGGTGGCATTTTCAAAATAAAAGCTACTTTTGCGCAGAAGAACAAAGATTCAATAGAAAATTGTCTTCAATTTTTACATGGCATGTTTTACCTTATAAAAAATTGTAATTATCAACGAACGACATGAAATCCTTGTATAAAAATTCATTTAATAAAAGCATTCGTTTAAACATCTGATGTAGACTGTAGCATTGTCACCGAATATGTCCCTTTTTACCAAACAACACATTAAAACCCCCGACGTAATATCAAAAGCATCCAAAAGGATCTCACTAGCAGTCTGGATGATGTGTACCAGAACTGTCAAACATTCCATAAATTATGTTAATAAATTTCTCTTGCCATTCCCTCCCAAAGATTACCGTCGAGCGACAAAATATGATCTAACATAACTTTATCGTTCGAACGCGCTTAAAAGTGTTCGACAAAAAATGAACTGGAAAGAGTGCCCACGTTACAAAAAAGCCCATTTTTCATCCTCATGTGACCACAGCCTTCTGTGGGTCAAACCTTTTTTTTTGTTGTCCAATCGTTTGGAATATCGTCGGCACTTGTTGATGTAGGTTATTTGAGTAAAACATGTCCTTAGACGAGCGCAAAATTTGCAATGAAATTCACAGCTTTTTGTTGCCGTTGTATTTCTTCTACCAAGCTCTGATACGCAAAAGAACTGAAAGCCAGGAAAAGCTTCCCGACTATGTGTATGTACTTTTCGCCCTGTGGAATATTTTAACTCAATGCTTAAAGACGATGCTTCAAGCTTTATTTCGTCTTTTTTTTCTCCTCTCCAATTTTATAGTTGCTTGCCTTTAGTGCAACACGCATAGGGTGTCGTCAGACGACACAGATGACGACTGCAAAAGTGTGAAAATGTAGCGTCCCATGAATATTATAGCCATAAGCTACGGGTGGTCCTCCATAATTCGCCTGCAAAGGAAAGCGCAATTCCAAGGCACACTCGTGATCATACTCACAGAGAAACAGTGAACAGTATCGCACAAGAGTTATGAAATCAGAGATGAATAGAGAGCGAGCGTGTGGTTACTTTACGACTGTATTATTGTACGAAAATAAAGGGCTATGTGTATATCATCATCTCAAACAATTATTGAATGGAATGCCATGAAGTATAACAAATGCTGTTGAATCATGCAAATGATAGAAATTGTGCGATAAAACACTGCGTTCTTTTTTATGAGTTTAGCAAGGGAATCTTTGTAAAGATGACTATGAGATATTTTTTTAACGTAGAGTACATTTAGCATAACTTCTTACAGGAAAGAAAATTTAAAATTTAGGCATTTTAAGACTTCTTGTCACTTTATGATAAGTCACTAGTTAGTATTACTTAGTATTGAACAATACTTGAACGGTTTTAAAATTATCAAGAGGATCATTCTAATCCTGTAAACAGTTGCAGTACCAATTGAGAATAAAAATAATAAATTGTAATTCATAGCGCAGCTCCTTTATAAAATTACTGCATTTTTTCACGACTCAGCCATAATCTAATCGATATTGTTCCCACGTAGCGAAGCACAATACTGCGGAATGATATTGAGTATATATACGTCCGTACGAAAGTAAGGTATATATATGCGTGTGTGTTTGGGAAATAGTCTTATGAAGGAATTTTTAATTCCAGAAATACTGCTTTTTTTACTACATGGTGGATTATTAGTTCAGGCTGGTAATGGAATAAACGGAAAAATGGACTTTTGCTTTCATCCTCGTTTGAACATTTCCACGGACCTATTTCTAACGCTGGATTATCTCACATGCGTTTATCTAGGCGTTTACTTACTAATGTGGTTTTCGAAAACCTAATACAAAAGTTTATATAGTGCCTACATTTTGTTTCAATATTTGTCGGGTTTTGTTGTATAAAGCATCATCAAATTGCCACAAACAGTCGTTGTGGTGTGCGAGCGCTAAGTTGTCCTCGGCATTCGACTAAATCCATTTACGTACCTCACGTATTGTTACTTGTGTTACCATAAACACGTTGTTAACATACCAGACCATTGTGCGCTCTCCAAAGCAACATTAATCACGTATCAAATGAAGTTGCCCGAACAAATAAGATGAATGAAGACTGAAGATGTCGTCGACATCCATTATATTTGGTTCTGTTTTGTTTTGCACTACATACATTTCTTCAATCATTCAATCTTATAATGGATCCGACAATCGATTTTGTTTTCTAACCTTTAAGGTTATTGGTTATAGAGAACAATTTTTGTTTTGTAGTAAATTGATTGGAACACACGGTTGAAGACTCAACCAGCAACAATAGTAGTGCAATAAATGTTTTGGAAGTATCAAAAGTAATATTTCTTGGTTAAAATGTATGTAATGATATGGATCTCAATCAAGGTATTGTTCGATAGATCATTGCCCATCATCAAGTTCGTTCATTGATTACTAATTCCATTTACTAGACGATCAGTCTTCTTTTCTTCTCGTCTTCTTTGTTGCTTTGTGGAGCAGGTCTTGTCTTGCAGAAAATTTTTACTTTCCTTGAATTACGGTTTGGGAACGGTTTGGATAAAATTTGATACCAATCCCAGTTGCCAATACCAGTTGAGTATTAATTTATTAGCAGTTTAATTGAGCCTAAAGTTTTATTTTATAGTTTTTTTATACATCTATTCAAGAAACAACGGATATTACTGGTCATTGCTTGAAGTTTCCATTACAGTTTTGTACATATCTGTTGCTGCTATTGCTGCGATTTGTCAGAATTGGAATAGAATTCAACTTCTTTGAAGTTTTCCAGTTATTAAGGCACGGGTGAGCTGCTATCCTGGCCCAATCTTTTTTACCATTGCTATTTTAACAGCACATCAAGTAAAAACTCTCAGAGTTTATGTTAATTACAGGCTACCATAAGCGTGCTAAAATTGCGGTTAGCGTTGCTTTTCGGAAGCAACAGCTTTGCACAGAAACGACCCCAAATGGCGAATCTTTCGAGTTTGCACGCTTGTGCACTTTGTGTCCGGTAAATTTTGAGCAAACCCCACATCCCCTAGACATTGTTATTCTTTGCGCAAAGTTGGTTTAGCTGAAGAAAACACAATTGTATCTTCGCTTTTGACCGCTTCTTGGATCCTAGCGTGATGAAGGATTTCATCCAACAAGAACAACAAAAAATTCAACAAAAACAATATTATAAAAAAGTCTACACCTAAAACTCCCACAGCTTCATCATATTTCAGATTTTCAATTTGTTATAATTAATGTTATCGTTGGCATGTTCTTTGAATAAAATGAATCTTTCTAATGAATGATTCAAGCATTCTATCAGAATTCGTATCCTTTCGTGGATCTTATTTTATTTATGTTTTGATTATGGTATTTCCATCCAAGGGGAACATTTTAAGGATCGATGAAATTATCGTGATTTATTGAACCCGTCTTTTCATTGTCCTGTATAAAACAATATTCTACATAACAGGTTCTATACCACAAGTTTTGGTTTGTTTATGACATAATTATTACAATCACCACCGTTGTTAGTATGTGATATTACATAGTATTATCACATAACGCTGAACGCTTCCGTTAAAACCTAAAAACATTTAACATCTGTCAGTGTTAAAGCTAATATTTTATTATTAGTTGTGTTCGCACACATCTTCATTAGTGCTACATTTTTGCCAGTAATCTCATTCATAACTTTAAACCATCTCTGTTCTCGAGATGAAAGGAAGAATAACTAACTACGGAATGGCAAAACCGTCTTAAATAAAGAGATCTTTGGAAACATTTTTATCTGACCTTCGTAATGATGGCCTCTTGCTCCGATTTCATGGCCCGTAAATTATACAGATTGGAGTCAGAGATGTTGTTATTTTCAGTGATACACCTCGAGTTTTGCCGGTTGTAGAAAATGGACAGCGTGGAGTTGTACAGGACCTTCGTTAAAATTTACATAAAACGTTCCAGTGCCCATTTGCATAACGCTATTGGAAATCACAACTCCCCGACATAGCACGTTGGCAACTACCCATTCAAACCTTTGCACTATGTTCGTAGTAATGGCGCAGTATTCTACCTTACTCTTTAGTGGGCGATTTGGGAACCATTTAATGTAAAGGCCCGGAGCTACCCTTGGTGTGGGTGATGCTCATGAAGGTTTCAAAGGAAAGTAGTGTAAGAGTTTGTGTAACTGATTTTCACATTTTTAGATTTAAGTCTTTCTACTGTTACGAAGACAGAACTGTACAAGCTAGTCACGTATAAAATTTAAATCTTAGTATTAGTCAACGATCAACAATGAGATCAAAGAGTCGAAGTATCCCATAACTTGTATAATGGCATTGAAACTTTATAGTATATAACATAAAAACACATTTTCGTTTTGATGTTATATGCATACTCAGGAACTTGGTGCTCGATTAATATTTACCTTGTAATTAGATTTGTTCATGAGTTGCTAAAAATGAACAACAATTTTCCTGAAATCAACGCACTCCATAACAAGAGCAGCATTAACGAATATATCGTAAATTGTAGCGTCTGTGGAAACACTTTCTTCGCACCATTGCCATTTCAAGGACAATCTACTTGGTAGTGATTAATTATTATTTCCCTTCATTACGTCCCATTAGCCGTAACGCACGTAATTACAGCCTCCCATATCACGGGGACAGGCTGTACATCGTGATGCATAGTCGTAGTTTTTTGGGGATGTTACAACATAAATCATTCGTAGCTACAAATTTAATGGATACCTATTTTTCATTATAGAAATGAGTAACTAACAACATCTACCTTAGCGCTAATAGGCTAACAAGCAAAACCACAAAACAGTATGTGTTGCATTTTTCCACTGTAGATCAATATTGTTATTTGGCATTGGTTATACAACTTAGATATATTTTACGCCAAGCCTTTAAGTACAATGTCTTTATTTCAAAAAGTCCCAGTCTTATACAAATGAACTGTAATACGTCAAAATAAGTCAAAACCTCATTAGAAGGCTTCTGAGTTTTTTTAGTTTTTAGGTTATCGACATGAAGATAGTCTAATGTAAAGGTCATGCATTCTTCAATTCAATTCAAAAAATCCTTTGAACAAGACTTACAGGGCTATTATGAAACGCAAACATCTTTTCAAACGTCACACAAAGTTGCCTTTCGTATTATGACTTTCCGTTTGGCTCTCCGTTTGGCACATCAGACGTTTCAAAAATCAATGATAACTTGATGACAAACGGAAAGTAAAAAATTTGCATTACCTGTGCCAAACGGAAACCCCGTTAGAGAGAAAATTTTCCGTCAGCCGAAAGCAACGGAAAGTACAATTTTCTTGAGAATTGATTATAAAAAAGTGAATACGGAGGTGTCCACTTCTTTTGTAACTCATTATTCACACGAAATACAACAGTGGTGATGAGATTTGCGACTTCAAAACTCAAATTTTGTTAAAAAATCATACAGTTGCTTCTCTCGACGAACTGCTATTTTGAATTTTGTTTATGGTTTTCATCTTGACAGATTGATTGATCCAAGAAAAAAGTCGATGAAGCTTTCATAAACTCCAACGAGCAACCATAATGCAAATTTGCTTTCCGTTTGAATTGTGACTTTCCGTTTGCGAAATTTCCGTTTGCGTTTCATAATAGCCCTGTTAGTCGAATATTCAAACAATCCAAATTGGTGTGTGCCCTACTTTAGATTCTACAAATCATGGTAGGTTAGTCATACGGCCTAGCCGTCCTTATTGAAAAAAAATCAGGGTAGGTTAGTACCGCACTAAGTCTTTTACAAATCGTTTGCACTTTAAAAAAAATCACAAAAGTTTTTCTCCTTTCTATCGCTAAAGCATAAGAATTTTAGTACAATTTAGACGATTTAAACATTCCGCAGAACATTAATCACATACTATACCTAAAACAAAGGATTCTGCATTATCACTACATGTATAAAAATGCTCAACGAATTGCAATGAAATGCAGCTTTCATTATGCAGCATACTATTTGAGATTATTTTACAAGCTACATTGTCCTCTTCCACTCATTTCAACTATAAGCGCATACAATTTGTTACGTACAATGAGTATATCCGCTAAGTAATCGGTATGAATAGTGTAAGTTCCTTTGTTTCGTATTTTAATGTCATGATTGTGATGTTAGATAAATCTTATCATACTCCAAATCCATCCTTTGTTAGCTGAACACACCGATTATAGAGACTACTTCGAAAGTCAAGTTTGTTTCTTCATCTTGGCACTGTTGAAACTTTGCCTCTCAGAGACATTCTTCCTTAACGAGACAGATTTGCCAGTTACGTGGTTGAGGTTAAGACTAAAGCGAAAAAAGAAAAGAATCCTATTTACCAAACGAAACAGAGTTGAAAACAAAACAAATAAATTGATATTGTCAACCGGGTTCGGTAAACATTTCTCATTATGCATCAGATGCGAAGTTTGTAATAAAACAAGGCTAATGTTTTCCTGAAAGGATTTTTTCTTTGCATGAATGAACAAGTCGTTATGCAATGTGCTTTCACATCATTGCTTGCGATATCATTCTTACGTCTTTGCTACCTCGCTGTTCGTGAAAAAGGCACACTTTTATAACTTTGATACCAACGTTTCCTATAACACAACTTTACAATTGATTTACAATACAAATAAAAACAGCACAAATTAAAAAAAAAACTTGTATATGATATATGCGCATAGGTACAAGCCTAATTTATAATGAGCTCAAAAAGTAAAGGAAAAAAATATCCATTTTAAAATAAGGATAGGTTTCATCGTTTGTTTATAACCAGATGATTGTTGCCTGATTGTGTGTTATACCCGAAAAGAAAACTTGTGGAGTAATATTTCTAAACCATTCTGTAATATGAATAATATTAGGGAATATACTTACGTTTTTTAATATTTTTCCCAAAAAAACCTCACTAAGAAAAAAAGATTTGAAATATAGTTTGCAAACACTACCAAAATATTATGTTAAAGAAAACTCCACCAGCAATTCAGTAATTAGTATATATTGTAATTGTATATTCTTCTGCAATGATAATTGTCCATTTATGAAAAAAGCAATAAAATAATACGACATCACAATATTATAATTCACCAAGAATAATCACTAACATACCATGGAACCACAGAATAAAGTCTAAAGTGCTCTCTTATAAACAAACTCGAAAATAAGATAAAAAGTCACCTTTTTAAAATATAAAATACATAAATTAGGGGTATAAAAACATAAATACATAAAAATGTAAATATTATATACATATATTAATAAATAATACATCGAGTAGTGTATGTGATAGCAAGCCTCGGTTCTACACGACAGGACGGGGTATCAAATCCCATCACGACCAACTCCCCGTAACAAGGACTGACTAACATACTACGTGGAAAAAATAGGTCTAATAATCCAGAAATGGCCCTTAAGGGTCGTTAAGCCAACAAAAAAAGAGATACAATACTTAAATTCACAACAATCAGGAGAGATATGACGAGATATTTCCATTTATAAAATATTCGCTTCGCAGCTTCAATTGATGCAACTTTTCTAAATGGTATACATATTTTGAACCAATTTAGAAACTGCTTCTAAGCTTTCCAATCAAGTTTGTAAGTGCATTAAGTAAACACTGAATAACTATTGCATCACACGCTGTTGTTGCTGTTAGTCTCGCTACAGGCAAAAATCAAAATCTTTCAAGACAAAAAGAGCAGGGAAACGAATTTTCAATCAGAATAAAAGCTTTTGCTCGGATGGAAGATGAAAAACATTCACAAATCTCCGCGAAACAAACAAAAAAAAATGCGGCACTGAAACACGACCAGGTTAATTGGTTAGTTTCCCCGCCAGCGATGAAAAATTGCCAACGCCTGTTGACTGCCCGCAGCACTGGAAAGAGGATGAGCCTACAACAAACCGAATTTTGACAACATTGAGATACGCCTGTTGGAAGACTTCAAGTGTTGATTGGACTGTGGTGCTTCACACCAAACAAAACAAAAATGTGTACAAAATAGCAATCAGTTTGAAGGTTTCATCGATTATAAGAAGAAAGAACAAAAAAGATCGTGAAAAAACAGTCACTTGCGGAAATTTTGTGCCACAACTTTATGCTACACATCAACAAAACCACCATGGTGGATGTGCTGCCTGTTTTCTAACTAACTGAGAACAGTTTCACCAGCATAGCGTTCACCTCACAAGATCACAAAAGCTGAAGCATGATGTTTGCGTTTTTCAAAAGAATCGTGCAAGATAAAAAACGAAGAAAAGAAGAAAATCATTCAACCAAAACACCATCCCAAATTCTTTGCAGCGCATGCTAGTAGACATGCTACTAGCCTTTTCTACAAAGAAAATAGTAAAAAAAACGATACCATGAGACAAAAAGTGCAGTAGTAGTTTCATACAGTTTTTCGATATATTTCCGATGTAGCGTTACAGTAAGGTAGAGGAAACGTAGTACCAGACTGAATATGCATTAAAGTGATAGGAACTCCGGAATCATGAATCCACTCCACCTTCGGAATTGAAAAGCACAAATTTGACTCCAAAGAGTTTCTCTGGATTCTACTGTAGAGTTTAGTTTCGGAGCCAACTCTGGAGTTTACTCAGAAGCGAAGTATGGAGTTTACTCTTAATTCCGTTATAGATTCCGGTTTAACTCGGATGATTTTTAGTCCGATTTCGACTATGGAGTTATTTTCCATATATTTGCTATCCTTTTCAAAATGTTTTTGCAAAGATTTTTTTAAACAGATATTGACTTAGTAGACTTAGCTTTTTGGGAAATTTCCGAATTTGGTATTTTCTATAGTTTTCGATTGTTATTAAGTATCAATGTTTTGAAAGCTCCGTTGTCATTGATGACATTATTTAAACGTTGTTGTGTTTATGATAGTTTTACGTAATTTAGTAATGGTAGTTTCCGCTGTTCTATATAATTTTGTTTATAACAGCATTATGTTTTTATGCTTATTATCACATGTTGACACACTCTCTCCTCCACACCCTCCCACCCTGATTCATACAAATATTTGATTTCATAAAAATATAATTTTATCCATCTCTTACTCATTATCAAAATAATACAATCGAATTAAGGTATCTAAAACACCTTATTTACACCACTTCATACTAATACTTCTTCTTGGCTTTAACGACCTTACAGGTCACACCGGCCATTTCTGGCTTACTAGACTTATTTTTACCACGTAGCCGGATAGTAAGTCCTTGCTACGGGGGAACGGTTCGGATGGGATTTGAACCCGGTCCTGCCGTGTGGACCCGCGCCGTTTATCACATGCACCACCGGGCCGCCCTCATGCTAATACTATTATTTTCAAATTTATGTATTGAACATTAGAAAATATATCCTAACTCTAAGTTGTATTGTAACATGTATCTCTCATTTTCATTGCAGAATACAACCTTGTTATCGTCGCGTCTATTTCAAAACGTTATGCATATAATGAAAACGTCTTCTTGAAATATAACATATTGGAATTAAATCTTATCACATAACATGTTTCCCACCGTCGCAACGACGGCCACGCGTACTGCTGCCTTTCTGGACCGAGCAAAGCGGAAGAAGATGTTATATTTATTTTGAAAAAATTGGAGCAAACTACTCGCATGGACTTACTCATCGCTCAATCCAGGAAGATTGTGGCGTGAATGTGGCACATTTCTGGCGTCCGTCATGATGTATCAATGCTGTTTAATTGTTCTAATGATAGCACACTGTGTATCATCAACGGGTCAACCAAAGCAAGAATATCAACTCACCCATCCTTCAAACACCGATGACATTCAAAACACCAGCCAGATTGCATCGCACACTAGCAGTACTGGCCGGATAGAGAGCAATTTTGCTGTCGGTGACTCTGGAATTGGACCGTTGAACGAGCAGGATGTCTACGATGAAAATGATACATCAGAAAATGACGAAAGCGACACTGACAACGATCGACCGGTAACGGTGGAAGAAAACAGGTACGATGCGGATGACAACAGCAATGGCATTATTCACGATAGCCCCGTACGGATAATGTCCCCATTGAATGGTGGCATGCTTGCATCTACATCCGTACACGTTAGCGTTCAAACGGAATTGAATGACCTAGAAGCTGTCGAGGATACATTAGAATCAGATGGTTCGAAACGTTTTCTGCAGCACCATTATCAAAACCCAAGGGAACCCCGGAAGCAACTACAGCAGACAGAAGGTAACGCAATGTTCATTTTAAATTTCCACAATTATTACCATATACTTCTTCGTCGCCCTCAGATCGATGGTAATGGTCGGCTTAGGGGCTGAATTATTATTTCGAAATGAGTTTCAGCAGTTATCGGTAGAACTAGGTCAATTAACACGGTACGACAAAATGGCTATCTCGGTGTTTGGCTTCGAGGAAGATTTAAAGAAGTGAACGAACCAACTGATAATGCGCCTGAAGTAATTTCATAATGATGGACACAATCTTCTCCGGAGCTCACTCTAATATCTATTTGCAAAAGATATTCGTCAATGAAATAAATTAAATTTTGTATTCAAGGAAATTGAAAACAAAAGCATCTTTTTTATAACCGTTTTTTTTTCTTTTGGAAACTAGCGGAACAATAACCAAAGTATTGGATACAGACTGAAATTTATGTTATTATCCGTTATTTTCAATATGGCTACGTTAGTGTAGGACTGTATCCCAGGGATATATTGGATCGCACGATGCACGAATCTGTACAATCTAGCACCATTCTCGAAGAAGGGCTATCTAGAGATTATTTACACTGTTGTACGTTTTAGTATTGACCTTCGCACGCAAAATGGCCCATGTAGAAAATCCAGCGTATTCAAATCCGACATTTACATAGGCCATTGTACGAGGAAAATTAACCCCGCTGCGTTCATTTTCAGCTAAGCTTGGTTGTCATGGATTATCTGTGATGCTACTGAATGTTGTTGGAATGTCCACGTTCTCATACCATCGTAGTAACTACTACAAAGCTGCGTCCAAGACGTATTCACGACATTCACTTGGAGTATAAAAAAATAAAAAAAAAGCCGAAAGGGAGCGTCTATCGGCTGTCACGGCAGCTTAGACAATCACACTGTCTAAGCGATAGAGTTCTAGCGGTCGTTAGGATGTATAAATTATCGATGAACCTTTTTGTAAGTAAACTGCATCATATTTTTTTATCATCACACTGTTTGATGAGATTTTCTCATTCAAGATCATTAAACTAAGGAAATGGTCACTAATTCTTTGAAGCGGCAAGCACCTTTGGTTTAGTGGAAGTGTTTTCCGGTTTATTTATTGCACATATAGAGAAACCGTAAATAGTCCTTTCATGGTTCTCATAAATTAAAATTGTCTGCGGTTGTTTGTTCACTTTGACAAAATTTTCATACAATTTTTTACCTTTTATTCATATTACTAATTTGAATTAAAAACATGCGTTTTCAAAGAAAACTACAATCAACTGAATAACACCATTATATCACATACGGCGAAAAGCAACCAAGTTATTATGTTAACGTAAAAATGCTACACTATTGTACGTCATCGATAATCTCTCGTTGGGTACACAAGTATTTGAAAGTGTGTATACAATAATTGTACAATCACAATCAAACAAATGCAACAGATGTATGTCTTGTACTATTGGCAGCATAACACTACATTACATATCAGATGAAAAGACCGAATGTGCATAGCTCTATGGGCTGCTGCATACATGACACGTGTTGTCTTGCTCGAGGATCTACGTTGACTGAATTTTTTATTATTAATTTATCCCTATCTTACTAGAGCTCATTTTGTTATGGCATTTGTCGCTTGAAACTATCTAAATTTCTATTCAAATACCGAAAAATCAACCTTTATAAATTACATTTTTTTTTTCGAATTTATTGCTTTTGAAACCGGAGTATTTTTTTTATTGAAACAATGCAAGTTTAGCTTAATACTATCTACCTTAAATTAGTTATATCTAATGAATGTAGTGCTCCTGATTTGTTGTTGTTTATGAATTCTATGTATCGTTCAAATGTTTTAAGTATTTTAAATTTCTTTTCTTTTTTACAGTTTTTTGGTGCTGCATTGAATTTAAATGTAACATTTTTAATTATATTGGCTCGGAAATTTTCAAAAATAACTTTATACAAGCTTTCATTGATCGGACTGCCTTTTATATATGTTTATTTATTTTGGTACTCAAGATCTAGGTAAAAATTATAATTCATCAATGCTCATTTGCTATAGCGTTAGTATCGATTCAAACGGTTATATTGTATTATTCATGAATTTTACAATTCTTTGTATTATTTGGAAACACGTCAAACATTTGGTTTTCAAATTTTCTTTTAAATTTAAATCTTACAATATCGCTCTTGGAGAAAAAAACACCTTTCAACAAGGCACATAAATATTCACCTTTTGCTCATCATTTTCAGCCAACGGCCCTAGAGTTAAATTCAATTTCCTATTCTGAGCTCTTACACATACAATTTGTCTGTAGAAAACTACACAAATGTATCGTTCAGCAATTCTAAATTCAAAGTCTCTTTGAACACGTCACTTTCCCTTGGAGAATAGCGGTTACCTATCACCTTCATGCTAACTTACTTTGAATTCTTGTTCCATATTCTCCATCCAATTTATCGGCTACGCGAACTACATACAACGGTTGGATGATTTTGATTGGGTTATATTCAACTCGTTAAAGCACAGACATTGCAACGCACTGAAGAATACGCATTTGTATTCTTCTAGTAACAACTGTTCGTTTACGAGGGCGTGTCAAAAAATGTCAATCGTACTTGCTCCAAACGATACTAGCGATGTACAAGATGACAGACTTGCAACAAATATCTCTGGAGAGTAAATATTTTGGGTTAAAATATCAAGTCAAATTATTCTGATTTTTGATGCCACATATAAAACCAACTAAATGTACATTTTATACATTTGAAACTAAATTAGAGCCAATGTAAAAAAAACAATGATAAATACATATTTACAGTATATCAACAGCTCTTTAAATGTTCTTCATCCATTCCGCCGAGCATTCTTTGCACACGATACTTTGCCAGGAAAATTAATTTGCAAATGTCCAGATATGTTGCTTACAGTACATTTGAGTTTCACTATTAGCCTATAAGCGGCATAGCCTTTATTACTATTGCCGTAAAGAACAGTGTCTTCAATCACCGACAATCGATCTGAGGAAGCTTTCCTATTACTGCTTTTAAGCCAAACATCAATTTCTATGTTCATTTTGTCTTATGATATCTTCGTCTTCTATTCTCTAATACTAACAGGCACAGTTGTTCAGCTACCTTCGTCGCTGTTGGGTCTGACCACTAACGTCGACAGTAGTAGCTCTTTTTCTACAACAGATCTATCAGGGCTCACCGTATCAGCAACGGTGGAAGATGTGTCACAGGAGCAACACATCACTAATCTATCTTTATCAACCCAACGAACAATACGAAGGCCATCGTCTGGTGTGCAATTGGCGATGATGGTACATAATGCAGAAGACGGCAGTAAGCCCATGAGAATGGAAGCAGCCACCCACTCACATAACGACCCACCCAAATCGATACAGAAGCATTCCCCAGCACAGCAATCGATATCCGATGCATCAAGAAGAAATAATCCCATCAGCATTTCAAATTTCCACTCCATCACATCCAACGATACGCTAACAACGGCTACAGCATCGAGCCTGCAACGCCATCGAACAATTAATTCAATGAATCTTAATCCTACTACTCCGGCAATGGTGGTGAAACCCGTGGGGGAGCATCGTAAGTTACTAAAAAGTACCGGTCCCATCCTGAACTATGTGTTCGACCATCATCCGCCGTACTACAAATCAACTTATTACAATACTAGGTGAGTATTGGCAACAGAAAAGAGCTTCATGAAAAAACGAATAAACAACACTTCACACGTTTATAGCAAATCTGTTCGCAACAACCATCACAGCTTAACAACATCGTTCGCTAAAACTAAATGCAGCAAGTGGATCGATATGTATCGTTTCAGTTGTAGTTAGGAATCAGTGAACGTTATTGAGCAATACTTAACAGCAGCTTCCTAATAAAGTTACGTTTTCTCAACTACTTACTGTAGCAAGCGATACCCCATTTAACATAATCGAAACGCGTTAGGCGAAAAGACACCACGTTTGAATTAAAACAGCAAACACGTACTGCTACCGTAAAATAATTTCATCAAGCATTCCGCTCTGCTAGCACACCACAAAGTCAGACCGAAGGCAGAAACGGCATTGAAAATCCGATCGGAATCGGAGAAAATGGTTTTAGAGAAAAAAGGTGTTTTAGCATCAGTAGTTTCTTTCCATTCTTTTTTCTTCTGCTAAACATTCTGTGAACAATACTTGGCAGCTTTTTATGTGAAAAATGAAACACCTGAATTGTGTTGAAAATCTGTTTCCTGACATTTGGTGCATAACATGGGCCATCGCTGCAGTGGAAACCCTTGCCACGGACGTATCCTAGTACTGATGCCCAAGAAGAAACAAGAAACCAACTTCGTACCAGCCTGCAAATGGATTCTACGTGACATCATTACTAGCAAGGAATATTGGAACTCTTTCTGTGCTGTATAGCATTGACGCCCATGGGCATTTCAGCCAGAATCAACAGGAATGATCGTGCATGAAAAGTGCTCTACCAACAATTTAGTACGATACAACACTTCATTATGCTACAGACCGTTTCCGGTAATGATTCCCAAGCTTAATAATTTCCGCAACTTTGACGCAGTAATGGTTCACGTATAAGCTTGGTTCAACTTTTAGCTATGTGCACATTACCCATCTTGGCGTTACCCCACCATGAAATTGACCGGTGTTCCAAACGATTCCAAATGATTCCAGCAAACGTCAATAAATATCTATCAAACCAGTGGGCTATTTTTACGATACGCATCCACTGTCTATACTTCTTACCTCACAGAACCTATTAAATGCCAGAAAAAATATGGGACATAGTCACTTTAATCACTTTAGTCGCTTTTAACAGGGGTGGCCCGGTGGTGTATGTGATAAACGGCGCCGGTCCACACGGCAGGACCGCGAAACAAATCCCATCCGGACCGTTCCCCCGTAGCAAGGACTGACTATCCGGCTACGTGGCAAAAATAATTCTAGTAAGCCAGAAATGACCGGCGTGGCATTAGATTAGAGATCGTTAAAAGCTAACAAGAGAAAGAGAAAGAGTCACTTTCATGGAAATAAAGTATAATTATGATTATCAAGAATGAGAAACAACTCCATTAACTTGCTTTGTCGTCAATAATCAATCGCTAATGATATGACAAACTACAAACTTTTTTACAAATAAAATAAGCTTACTCGTAACTTACTCAAATCACCGCGATTATCCGATCTTGATGAGCACTTCATGTGACGATCTTCATCAACCTACAATACGACGAGTTCTTTTAAGCCGTAGCTTTGTTTTTTTTACTACCCCTGCTCGTAGTGAACCATAAACAATTGACACATAGTATGCATGTCACTGCATATGCTTGCAACCCAAGCGCTAGAAGAACGCCGTACAATGGCAATAGATAAAAGAGTAATTCTTCGTTCCTCTCGTTTCGTGATGCATTTCAATCACTGGCGTATGATAGTATGTGTCATACAAAAAATACCGTTCTATCTAAGGTACACTCACTCGATAGATTTTTCCTACGCGTTCTGGGTGTGTCTACTGTCTGGCGTGATAGTTTTCCGTTCCGACTAGAAAGCCAAGCCAACCAGATGACGTTGATAAATCGGTTGTGCAAGCATCGCGTATTTCAGTGAGTAGTTTTTGTGTTCCTCGCTTCACACTGGATCACGACAAGGCTCTGTGCATTGCATGATGCGTAGTAATCTGGGCCTAGGGTCACAATGTGCAAGCACAATCCCGCTTTGCACAAACCCTTTGACATGCAAGAACATGCCTTTGACCCACCATAGAAGGAAGTATCAGCGTATCATCTTCCGTTGATCAACTGCATTCGTTGTCACGGGCGTAATCGACGAACTTGCACGCATATTATGCTCTATTTTTTGTAACTGTTCCAGCCATGCGTCATGTCATCATATACCGTCATCTTGCATCATTTCGTACACCCATTAGTCACAACATGGTCCATTTCTGTCATCTCTGATTAGAATGCCATCAATTTAGGTGTCATCTTTGTAGTTTGTGGCAGACATTAACTGCCTACAAAGTTGATCGATTGCAAATAATCTTATGCAAATTTCATTAGACATCTCTTGACAATTTCTACCTGCGTAAAGGTAACAATAATTTACACCAGTTGATTATGTCATACAAATATGAAAGCCACTTTAATGTTATATTTTGTACAACCACCAACATAGCTGGCAGCACTTGAACGTTGAAACGATTCGCACTACAAAATACGAATAAAAAATGTTGAATGTGTTAAAAATGAATGCATAAATTTAACAGCCCTACCATTCCCGTTATCTTACTTATCCACGCATCGTGTGGAATGATGGTTGACAGAGAATGCACCACATCACACCAACGGCTATTCGTTTTGCATACATTTTTCTGTTTTATGTTTCTCAAAAATCGAGCTGCCTTTCGCATAAAAAGCAATACGACTCGATCGTCAACTTTTGTGACACAAAATAATTGTATTCGGTATACACTTTTTTTCAGCAAATGTTATTTATGAATAATTTTCCTTTACGTACGCTGTATCATAACCTGCGTGTGACAATAACCTGCCTGTTATACTTTTTTTAATAGCATTGTCCCTACCTTGGAGGTTAATTTTGATTAAATTTTCATTTTCCGCTCCGAATCATATTTTCCATGCTGGAAAATAGCAAACAATAACTGATTGTTCAAGCAGAACAAAACCAATAATCTCTTCGGGAAGGAATTTACTAAACAAATCATTTTATCTTCCAAAAACCATGTGCTTCACTTTGTGTACATCAGAAAATTATAATTTCTTCTCTAGAAAGATAGACATCGTGCAGCAGACAAGTGTGCTCAGCAAAAATGTTACTCATCAACTCACCGAAGCAACAGCGAAGGGCACATAAAATCAAGCCAAAATCAAGAATGGCAACATGGAAAGTATAGAAAAATGAAGCATAATTGGTTTTGTCATCGACATAAAAATGAGATCACCAGAAAGCTCGTAAACGTGATTGGAATCATAAAAGGTCAATTAGTTCATATCGTACACTGCGAAAATAATTGAACCACTTTTCCAATCAATAACAAAACGGTTTATGCCTCCAATGTTTGTACATTTACTTAATTTAATTTAATTTAACATTAGAATCACTCTCTCGCGTTCGTTTTTAGTTACATTAACAAAGGTTCAGTTGTATTTGCGTACCATGATTGGAATAAAGTTACACAATTTGCAACCTTTCAAGTTTGTAAAATCTCAATTCTTGACAATATTCCAGTTATTGCAAAAATTAAAAGTTAACAGAATAATTCGTTCGTTTTGCGTGCTCAAATATAGCTCAACTTATATTTTCCATTTGAACAGATCGTCAGCTGTTGCGACGATCTAAGTCGGTTCGAATCCCATTCTAACTTATAAACATTTATGATGTGATACGTCAAAATGTTATCAAAATTATAAAAATACTTACATTATGATTTTCATTAGAAGGCAACAGTGTGGCGTAATAATTTGACATAAAATGCAAACCAAAACATGCAAATATCATCCTGGTGTTTAAAATGAATGCACAACACAATTTTTGTCTTAATAACAAAGCACAAAAACAAATGCAAATGTCAGCCCTTCAATTTACATCATTCAAGTCCTGCTGGAAGTACCGTACAATTAGTTATTTATTTATTTATTTATAATTAATTATTACGGCTTCGGCCGACCGTACAATTAGTATTATTCTATATAAATATGTTTTTCTCTCTATCTCTTTCTCTTTTTCCTGTTGTTTCCTACTTGTGCAAAATGAATATTTATAACGAATCGAGCCATTGGTTCTTGTGACCTATTAAATAAAAAAGTGTTGCTGCTGATTCAATTACAAGAGTATCAGTTTGCTGCTCCTGTCCATGATAAGTAAACACCGACTATTCACAGAATATTAAATCACTGACTAGCACACCTTTCATGAAGTTACCAAACTGTTCTGCTTATCTCATCTCATTTCACTGTTCGTTTTTTTGTTGTTGAAGACACGCTTAACCAAACTCAAATATGTTTCCTTGTACAGAGCAAACAAAATCAACTCATGCATTCAGCCGAAGTAAACAGCTCAAAGAAAACAGAAAGTTAAGAATGATAAAAGAAAACAAGTAACCTGCTTTCTATTAGGTTTCATCACAATTTGTAGCTGTTAGTAAATTGGTATGTTTTACATTTTTCCATGAAACATTTTTATTTGTTTAATAAAACTACGTAATTGCGAATAATAATATAATCAGATTGCATGTCCACACGGTAACTGATTAACATACATTAGCACCAAAAAGCTCATCTTACAAACAGTGGTTTTCAGAAATCCATCCAATGTCTGAAATTACTTACGATATTCCAGAGCGAAAACAACAACAACAACAACAACATTAGCATTCACGCCAACCTCAGGCGAGCTCATGCTTCAAAAGACATCAAAACAGCCGTCAAGGCAGTGGATTTAATCAGGGCAGCCGGATCAACCACCAATTACTATCCTCCCTTGGTTTCATTCAATTCATTCGCTTCACACGCTGTGTTCTGCTGTTGCAAGTGGATGTTTTCATACGATACTAAAATGAGGAAAAGTTTTCGATGTTTTCTAAATTATCCTTTCCCGTGACAACTGACGTAACCTGAACGAGATCGTCTTGAATTCCGAAGTACTTCTTATCGCATCAATAGCTTGCGGAGGGTATCACAATTTTAATATTTTATGACTGAGAATGTTTCCTCAAATGTATGCTTTTTTAGTTTTGTGTCTCATTTTTTAACTAAACTTATTTCTTTGCCCTTATGTTTATATTCCTTTGCCCTTATATTTCTTTGCCCGTATGTTTATATTCCTAATTACGGGGAATTATTTGTAACAAATCTTTTGCTTTAAATCAGCAATTGATTATTTTCTATGGCGTCCTGTTAATCAAATTTTTGGTTTCCATTGTTTTGATTGTAGCAAATAAGTACTGATTTCTTCTTTATAAATTTAACTTTGCAAATAATTAATCAGACAACTCGCTGTCGGGAAAATAGATAGATACATATATCACATTGTGGTAACACTCGATCTTTTTCGTCTGAATTGCAATTTTTATCCAGCTAAAAATAATACACTTGTTACGGCAAATGAACGCTTATCATTTGCTATAATTTTTGCTACTCCTTGTCAAGAACTGGTTAACGATTGTTACAGTTTACTCACATCGATCAGTGCACATTTTACACAATCACATTAGATTTTACGCACATCGAACCGTATTTAATTTTAATGATTATTTATGCTCGGTTGTGTGTTATCAGTACGAACACAGCCCTGGATGCTCAAGTAAACCCTATCGTCATTACACCGTCATCCTGTAACGATATTTGGATCTAATGCTATAGATTTACATTTGACTGCTTCTGCTTCTCATTTTATTCTTAAATAAAATATTAAATATCTATATTAAATAATATAAAATTTAAAAAATCGTATGTTCATGATAAAAATTAGATATTATTTAGTGTGTCGTTTTAGTTTGTAACATGGTTTACTAAAGTTTACCGAATTTACCAACGGACAATTAAAGTTAGAAAAGTTTTCACACCATGATAATTATTTAATCTTGTGCTTTGATTGCAATTGAAATCATATGACCAACAGCAAGTATCAGTTTTATGGTCATTCAGCAGCAGTGCATAATGTTTATTGCGGTTGAATATTCAACCAGTAACGATATGATTATTATTTCACGCAGTGCTGCTGTAGTGATACTGCACTTTTGACCGCAGTGTAATTTAATTATTTTTGTTGCAGATTTCAGCCAACCGTACAAGCAATCAATAGGTGCCCATACATATAGACGCATCTTTGACGTACGATTCTAAAACAACTTGGCCAACGAATTCATCAATTTCATATTTGCATTCCGTTGCACTCCAAATCATTTAAAACTAATGCTTAATATACACACGTTCGTCCTTAAAGCAAATTTATCAACCTATTTATTGTAAACTCTATATTTTTATATTCCTTGGATGCCTTGGATGGACGAGACAATGACTAAAATAGTTCAAATTCATAATATATCTTTTATTAACCTCAACATCTTTAAATGTTACTTTTGTAGCATCTTGTAAATCTTATTACCTGAATCTAAGAACTCCATCTTGATGTTATCTTAAAATGTAACAACTTTGTCCATAGAACCATATTACGGGTAACATTCGAACAGATGTTTTGCTTTCAATGTCATGAAAAATCTTTTGAATGGACAATGTTTCACTTGAAATTATAATTTTCAATAAACGCAACTCTGCCGGCATGAAATGCACAAAAGCAATTGTATTTAGTTACTGCTCCCAGATACTTTACGTCCAAAGTTATGTTCATAAAGTACTAACGGCTCGAACAGGTCTGAGAAATAGTTTACCAGAACGTATGACCCATACTTCTCTGCTAGAAGCGTTTTGCTGTATTAATTTTACCACAATTGAGTCTAGAGGACAAATACAAAATGTTAGACCTATCCAAAGAGTTTCTATTTAAGTTGCCCTTTTCCCAGGTTGGCAGGCTCGCTGGGGAGAACAGTGCAAATGTAATATGTTACCGTGATGGCTTTGCCGTAGAATTAAAATTACATTTCAAACCCATGCATACGCTTGCCTTCCCAAGGCACACCTTTTCCATTCTTTCTACAAAACGTAAGTCGACAACGGTGAGATGCCAGAAGATCCTGTTGACCATGTCTGCCTTACGCCCGGGTAAACTGCCGGCGCCTGTTTCCTCTTGCGGAAAATCAACAAAACCAAACAACCTAAAGAACTAAACAAGCGGCGCGGCGGTTGCTCCGTGCGGTGCGATTAAGCCACGGAAAATAGGCATTACATTTATTTTATGACTCTTGATAAAGCATTGCCTCCGGAGCGAACTGAGGTGCACACCATAGCCCGCCAACCACAAACTATGAACCGGATGACCTTTTAAGCATTTTCGCATCTGCAGACCCTTTAATCGTGAATCATAGGGCAACTTCTACTACGAATAAGGGTAAGCCGTACGTAAGAAAACTATGTGTATATTATTTACTCGGCGCTATGGCAAGGATGCTGCTACAATTTTTACACCGATTGGACACTACTGCACGGTTAGACATGAAAGTTTTGTCATTTGCACCGAAAGCGTACAAACGGTTCAACGGGTGTTTTCTAACTTTCGTTCAAATATTTCCTTCATTCTACTTTTAGTGGCCTAAACAACAGTGGCTTTGGCGTTATGTGTAACTTCGACAGTGCAAGTAAATATTTGTTGTGGTGTATGAGCATTATAAAGTTACAAACTTGTCACACCGCAACGAAAACAAAAGCCCGACGTGGCACATAAACTAACATCTGTGGAACTATTAAAACTTTTTTATTACTATTAAATTAACAGTTGTTGAACCGTGTTCATTTTCTTGCAATGGAACTTTGTTCGGTTAGTATAAACAATTAATTTGGAACTTTGGATTGCTTCAACGCTGTCTAATACTCAATTGTTAAACCCAATTAACTACAGAGGTTATGTATGTCAAATAGCCTTATTTTTGCTATAAAAATCCAAAACATACACATGGACTAGATTTTTATAACATAGGGGGGCTAGTGGTTGAGTGGGTACATAATAAAGCCACAACCAAAAGAGTTAAAGAAATGATAAAACAAAAAACTGCAAGTTCATCGTGTCCCCTTTATAAAACCTGTCACTGGCGATTTCCATCGCAAATGGTTCGACTAGTTTTTTGCTATCACAAACAAGTTAATATCTGTTTTGTGATGGTGGCTTGTGGTTTTAGTTACATGAGCAATTTTACTATTTGCGTCAATCAAAAGTTTACCAACACGCATTAATTCATCTAACTAAACACCACAGCCGGTCACTCGTACGAGTCTAATCATTATTTCAGGCCCATTCACCTGAACAGTAAATCTTTTGCAAAAAATGAACTCTTTATTGGACGAGAACCAATATGTTTTACTCGGTATTGTTAGGTAACAAGAAAACCTCTTTTTATACAAAACAGTATTTTAACTAATTTGCTTCGTGCTACATTGCGTGTTTCTCTTTATGGCGTAACGGTTTATTAGGTCATGCTTGACGTATGATGGATTAGTCGCCTTTTTTCCCACTTAGCTGGACAATCAGTCTTTGCTACGGGCGGTCCTGATAAGATTCGATTCACGAACTTCAATACATTAGACCAAATGGGAAAGCACTAGACCAAAGGACTACTCAATTAGCGGTTTATTGTATATGAAAGAATAAAAAAAATTTAAAAAACTGTTATAATATTTTTGCGCGCAAAACAGTGGTAATATAAAAGATGAACTAAAAGCATTTGATACATAAGTAATGAAATTAGAAAAATATGTTAAATAAAGACATTACTACAATCCCTAATAACTGTACCGTGTATTCGTGTAATATTCATTTTAAGACATTTTCCACTTCATCTTTTCTTCGACAGGTACGGGCCTCACTTTGAAACTGATAACGTCACCAACATCACGGTACAGAATGGTGATACCCTTTTTTTAAGTTGTAGGATAAGCCTGCTGCAGGATAAAACGGTGAGTTGGATTCTCTTTAGTTTTAATCGTCCACTAGGTATACTGGAAAAGTTTGATTTTTTTTACTTCAAAGTAACAATACTTTTCTTTAACAATGCACAATTGTTTATTAATTTAGTTTAAATATTATATATTGGTATAAGCACTCATTTCTTAGCTTCATGTCCCATTAAATACGCAAAAACTTTATAACTGCGATGTTTGGACATTTATTTTGGAAAATGTTAAACAATAAAATGTACCGTGTAATATTTTACACTTTTATCTAGAAGATCTTAACATTAACTTAGAAAGTTAAATACATTTTCGATTGTGACACGTTGATAATAAAAAATGCAATCTGTCTCAGCTTCGAACAGGTTGCACTAGTTTTGTTCTTCCGTACCGCAAAGTTTCACAAAAACGAGCGATCGACCAAATGCAAGTTCTGCTATAACTTATACCTCGTTCAAACCGATGCCCATGAAGTCATGGATGTTAGAGGCAGGAATCGTTTCAAAACGACATGGCAAAATGTGAAAAGAAAGCAAGAAAGATATTTATGCCATCCCTTTCCCATGAAATATACTCTCCAAAGGTTAAATTCAATTTGTGAACACGAGTACACGGTACAAGCTTTTGCTCGTGTCGTTCTTAAACTTTTCTGATGTAACTCGTGTTTTCCCCCCCACTATTGTGTAGGTATCCTGGGTTCGACGAAAAAGTGGCGACACAGCTTTGCAGCTGTTAACCGTCGGAAAACAGACCTACTCTGGCGATTCCCGATACCAAATCGAGTTCCAATATCCCAACAACTGGCGTCTGAAGATTTCACGAGCGAACAAGAATGACGAAGGGGTATACGAGTGCCAGATATCGACACATCCTCCCAAACTTATTATTTACTACCTGTATGTAAACGGTAAGTAGTAATGATGGTTTCCTTCAACTTACATTACAAATTTTGGAATCAATTGTCAAACAATGTCTGTACATGTTCACTTTAACAGGATGAAAAATGGTTCATGCAAAAATGGCAAAAAACTCACAAAGTGTTATCAGTCACAATATCATACTGCTTGTAACCAAACAGTTAGTTGATATAGTTGGTTAATAACGTGTTGTGATAATTATCAAATTAAAAATGGTGTAAAAGATGGTGTACATTGTTTCGTATATAAAATATTTATTGCAGCCTTAAAAAGCAAATAAGCGGTTTTATTGTCCAGAATGATTTCTTTGTGAATAAAACCTTTCATTTTAAGCTATTACCTAATACACATGAATAGGGACAATTATTGGCGGAACATTGCTTGAAACATAGTCTTCACAGCTGTTCCGTGGTCGCAAGGGTAAAAACCTGCTGTGATTGTGTTGCCATTCATGGTCACATCATATTATCTCTGTATGTAGCTGTGAGTATTTCTCAATACTAATAGCAAATGATTCAGTCCATGCCATTGTGAGTCCAAGCTTACACACAAAATATTTGCACCACTTTTACACGATAAACAAGTGCTACGTATCCCATCAAATATTCCTGGAAGGTACTTTTATTTATGTTATCCTTATTTTGGGTTTCTTATGATGGCTGTGCACGTAGACCGCATAATTCCTTGAGGCGAAATAACGCTGTTGCCCCAGGAACTGCTTAACCATTCTGTACCAGCATGTGCAATCAGCTGTTGTTGAGCGAAAAACTTCCCTACCATAAAAGAGTGGTTGCCACATATTTTCGCCCTTTCTTTTTCTCGAACGTTTTTTTTTTGTAAGAGCTCATCCAATATGACACCATTGTATCATTAAGGACGCATTCACAGAATGTTGTTGGTAAATGTATCAATCACAATATGAGTTACATTCACATGAAGCACATTTGCAACAGACCGAGTAATAGATAGGTCCATTCTCTAGCCCTAGGTATAAGAAATGTTTAAATTTTATTCCATTATGTACCTATTACATATCTTTCACTTTCAAATTCTTTAAACACAGCAATAGCACCAGCAGTAAAAGCAACTCGCATAGTCTTTGTTCAGATTCGCTAGTAAAATTATCAAATATACGAAGCTTCGAAGCTAAATACAAAACATGTCATTTTGTGCTTATTTATTGTTTCTTTTTCATGAATAAACAGTGTTTTCCTGAACAGTTCACATAACGTAACATACATTACAGAATACGCTCTATTTGTCCTTTGTATGAATTTTAACCTCACATACTTCGACAAATGAACTTCAACCTATGTGTCAACGCCGCAAGACTTCAATCACTAGCCCCACAAACAGTCGCTTTTATCCGTATTATAAAAAAAAATAACAGTCAGATGAACAATATATGCAAGCAGCTTACATTTTGCTCGTACTTCGTTGCGATGCCAGCGGAAACAACCGCCTTTAGTCAAGGAACATAAACTTGCATAAAATATGACAGTGCGCTGGCGCTCATTTGTTACGATCGGGATCGTATTATAAATTTTCTTTCCCGGCCGTATACCTACACCACTGCGATAGACAGCCAATTGCTCCACGATGTCGACGACAATGACGATGAGAACAGTGCACGGATGCCAAGAAGTAGTGTTACGCGGCGGTGACTTCATGCAAAATTATAAGACCTTCGCCTATTGCTTCACCGCATACCATACCAAACGGTTTCTTTGGGGTTCTTTCGGGGTATAACGTAACGTTTCTTGTACTTTTACCTATTTATGTCCGTCTGCTTCAATGGTTTTACGAACCAAATGTTCAACATATACCGTATAAAAAAATAGACACAGGGCATTGCGGAACTTTACAAGCGTCACAGAGGGAATGTTATCTATAAAAATGTACTGTATTTTAATATTTCGTTTTCAAATGTTTTTTATTTTTTATTTTGCAACATTTCAATACACTTCCACACTTGACACAAGTTTTTTCAGTCTGACTGCAGATCCTATTCTCATCTTTTCCGCAGAATGAACTAAATAATTATTAGTATTATTAGCATTACGGCAGTATGACTAAAATAAAGCTGAGAAGAATAAAAGACCTGCTCAGAGCATTCTTATGTTAACGTCACGAGTATGAAGTACATTTAACCACAAATATCCAGTATGTTACGAAAGCCACCGCCAAAGCCGATCATGGAGATAGACGAGCAGATTAAGTCGTAGGAACTGTGATTTTTTATCCTTCTTATTTCGTAACCAATAGATATAGCCTCACTGAGATAGGCAATTTGCCACTTATTCATTACTCACAACCACATAGATTAGTTCAATGTAGTGACGCTTGTGTCTAGTTAATACAGAACCCAACAAAAGGGTCATGCTGACCACTCTTTTGAATGATAATGACAGTATCAGTATAAATGACAGACTTTTTACGAAGACATGGATCTATTTACGTAGGAGCAGGCCCGATGGTGTATGTGCTAGTGGAGACGGATCCACACGACAGGATAGTGCATCAAATCCCTTCTGGATCAAATCCATTCAGTATGGACTCGCTATCCATTTACGTGGTAAAAAAAACTCACCCTTTCATAATCGTTTGTAAGACATAAATACGAAAATTCTTATACATTTCTATCATAAATTTTCATTATACCTTATTCAAATGTATTTTTCTTGTTCGATTGTCGAAATTATGCTGAACGTTAGGTTCAAAAGTTCATCTCATTTGAACATCTTTTCCGCTATAATTGATTCTGATTTATATGAGTAGATGGTCAACCCAGTTTTTCTGTGTAAAAATGCTTTAATGTCGATTGTGTAAAATAATAAAAATAAATTCTTCGCCATCAAACAAAATTAGTAAATTCAACAGGATTGCTTGATCGAGTAAGGAACGTGATAAAAATTCAAATTTGCATTCTACCTAGCGTGTCATTTTCCCACGAGGATAAAGAGCATTTCTATTTCTTACAGTTTTTTTTAATTTATACGTATTGTCAACTATCTAGCGCTCTTAGAAAAAAAGATGATGGGTTTTTTATTATTTTATTTCATAAACCTCTTCTTTCTTTTGGTACATTTCACTCATTTCTGCCATTGACAATAAAGTGTGCATTCAGTATTAGTTTGACAAATACCACTATTATTATAGCGTGAAACATTGTAATTTTACTCACGAA
Organism: Anopheles funestus; assembly: GCF_943734845.2. Lineage (NCBI taxonomy): Eukaryota > Metazoa > Arthropoda > Insecta > Diptera > Culicidae > Anopheles > Anopheles funestus. Next base: position 46,349,416 of record NC_064599.1, read on the forward strand.
TCCATAGTTTATGCTTCCTCTCTTTCAAACATTTTGCACTCATACACTCACTCGTAAGCATTCGTATGTCCATTTCCATCGCAATAAAGTATGAACATTGGCCATGCCAAAAATGGAACGGAAATGCTTGAAATGTAGAGCAAATGAGTTGGGCGTAGCTCCAGGAATGTGAAAATAACCAGTTTTTCATTCAAAATGTGTTCACTTTTTCGTACAATCAATCGGATGGGAACTAGAGCTTACATTGGCAGGCATAATCGGAACCGATGCCAAAATAACTTTTAAACAAAATGCAATCCTAATATAGCGCTGCACTCACATGCAACATAGTGCAAACAACACCCACAAACAAAACATCACAAACCTTTTTTATTTATTCCTTTACGCTTCAATTATGACACAGTTTGTAAGAAAATGTTTACGAAATGTGTTATACAGCATAGCAGCTTTAAAAGCGGAACATAACATTTCTTCATTCACCAGAACGTCTATCCGCAACAATTGGAGGGCCAATCTGCGTTTGGCTATCTTCCGGGGACACTAGCTAAGCCGGTATAAGAGCTTAGCCGTTCTTGAAAAGTTGTGAAACATAAGTAATAGCTTTTGGTACACTAACAGACACTTTACGACTTTGCAAGGTAACATTTGCAGTCCAGTCATAATGCTCTAAGCACTAAGCGAAAGCTTAAAGATGTCCAGTCACAAAGCTAGTGCACTGTTGGATGGAAAAAAGGAATATCCCTTCCTGCATCCTAGTACTCAGAAAATAATTCAACGATTGTGCAATCCTCTCGTGGCCTTGGATTTCGAGCAAGCTCACACTCAACCACTCAACTACTTCGCCCATTCGAGTCAAATGGATGGCCCATTTTGACGATTATGAGAAGCTGTTTGGCGTTGTATTTTTTACTTCCACTCCGATTTTGTTCAGTTCCTCTTTGGCTCTTGAACCATTAGCAATTCGGTGAATGTCAGATAGCTGGTAAGGCACATGGTGACTGGGAAAATTTTTTTAAGAGTCTGGCACGGATCTTTCCAAATGGCGCTCGATAGAGCAGCTTTTATCGCTGGTTGAAGCAACTTTACATTTCTTACTCCTTCCTTTCATCATGGCGATGGTTTGTGTTTGGTACCGCTGAAGTCGAATGCAAAATGCATTACTAAAGTTATGGTTTAATGATGCTACCACTTCAAGTTTTTTGTGTCGAATGTTAATTAAGCTTGAACTATCTTTTATTTTCAAAACCAACTCACATGCGACATTTCTATTTTATTGTTTACTTAACTAAGTTCTCTAAAACGCTTACGTATGTAGATGTAATTAAGAAAAAACGCAAGCGTGAAACAATTCAATTTAAAATGTATCAATATTGCGTTCACAGTAATTCTGACAGTGAGCCAATTTCTCACACACACGCTGGATAATGGCGATTCACCGATTGGAGTTTCATATTTATTTTCTTACGATTGGAAAACTTACAATAGAAAGATATATGACGAAAGTTAGGTCACCTTTAACATATACATATATACATTTGCACCTTTCTTAGATTCAACAGTATTGAAGACGCGTTTGATTAAAGTGACTTTGAATGACTAAAGTGACTATATGAAAACGCGTACCTACTAAACATCTTCTTCTTTTGTGATATGACAACCTCAAGAGGTGGTCTTGTCCTGCCATTTCTGACTTGTCTGAACTATATTTTACCCTCGGCGGTTAATGCCACGTACCACATACACCAAACATCAGCCAGCAATAATAAATCTTTGAATGATATGTTCCTAATCCATTGTATCATGAGAAACCACCTTGAAAATAACATTGATGTGAAATTTGTAAGCTATATAACATGGATTAATTTTATTAAACCAAATTCGAAGCTTATCACCATTTGTATGTAGCATGACTCAAAGATGGATTTGCAAAAACCCCTTCAATAAATGTTTAAGTAATGAATACTATTTCATATAAAGGCAAACTATCTGAAATATCTTTAATTGCTAGGAAGTTTTTAACGACGTAATGTACAACAAACAGTATACATACTTTACATACAGTTTTATTAAAATTTACAAAGCTCATAGCAAATACTGTACTCCAAAACCAGCCTCTGTTCTCCTTCTTCTTATGCATGCATGTGGGGGAGTGAGAAAAAGGTAAATCACCCGAAAAATGCCACCAAAGTGTGTCGGTATCCGAATCTGGCGAAAACTTTATGATCATTGACACTTTTTCCCAACCCTTACCGAACTACTACCGCAGCATCAAAGCTTTTACTTCTACTGGATTGTTTCTTGAACAGCATCATCCGTTTCGGCAGCTACATTAAAAAGAAGCACGCCGTTCCGTATTATTTGCCTTCACTTTTCTCAACCATGTTTCCGTACAACACTTTCATCCAATAAGTGATCCACTTCGTTTTAACACACTTTCCAAAAGTTCGCTCCCGTCAAAAGACCAATGACAATCCGTTCAGCCTTCCAAAACTGTTCCTGGAAGCCACTTGAGAGGGTAGATTAAGAGGCAGGTTATGAAATGTAGATTTGCGTTTGACCTTTCCTCCACGTCGAAGACGATTCTGTCACCCAGTTAGTTCTTATTTTAGCCAACGAGGCAAAAATAAAAACCGTCTATCTCAGTCAAGCTATGCCTTGAACAGGCTATCAAGATACACGGAGGTTGTCAACAACCGCATTCCTATTTATTCGTGGAATATACATTACAGGTAATGTGTTATAAATCAAACATTAAGGCTAATGCAACCAAGCACTAAGGCCGATATGTGACTGGTGCTATCTTCTTTTGAAGCTTTTTCGAATACATCTAAAGAGAAGGTAGTAGTACCGCTGTTACCTTCCATTCGATTCTACCTGGTTTATTTTTGGTTGAGATCAATCGATGTGGTGGATGAAGTTCACCTTGTCACGTTTGCCATATTTTACATGTTTCTGAATTTATTGATATAGAGCTTCACAATATCTAGTAGAAATCAAATGAAACTAACTTTGCTAACTTGTAAAATCACACCGTTGGAGTTTCGACATAGAGTTAATGGTAAACAAAATTATATTATGATCATTGAGTTTATATGAGTTAAGTTTATATGGCCTGGTTGTATTGGAAAAAATATGAAAATAATATCCATGATACAGCAAGAAAAAAAACTAAACACAACGAGCCTTTAAAGAATATACAAATAGAAATTAGAGATAAATGTTACTAGTCCAATATAACCAACAATGCTAAATTAACATGTAAAACTTTTATGAAAACAAGTGAAAAATAACAGCAATTAGGATTCACTATTCCCTGAAACAAGCGAAAAGAAACATATTTGCAATTTTGGGTGGATTATGTATATAAAAAACCGTGCAACTCTAATAATATTATAAGTAAAGAATTATTCACACAACAAGTGTCGTACATAAGTATAAAAATAATGTTTGCAACAATTAAAAGAAACAGGAATAAAATATTTGTTTATAATTTTAAAAAATAGTTACCTCAAACTTAATCATTATTTTCAAGAAAAAGCAAATATTTTATGAAAACGGGTATGCGCATTTTGTTGTATAATGCATTATTTATTTCATTAGTTTATTGCATTATCGACATGCATCATATTTGTTCTTTGTTGTTAGATTGTACGGTTTAGGCCAAAATTTCACACAATCAAAAGCCGTATTTTACCAAAACCATCGAACTGTGATTTTTTGTAACACATAATAATTTACAAAAAGAACTTATGGCGGCAATTTCGCTGCGGTGTGCAACGGCTATGATCGTGAACGTTTTCACGCTGCAGTACTCCACCAAGGCGTCCGACGTTATCACGATACTCCGTTCTATTTGTTGCGCTGCGTTGCCAATCTCGATCCGGCCAATGGCTGGAAATTATGTAACTTTTGGGAATGTTCGATATACTATACACGCATCCATATCTAGGGCTTCTCTTGGAGTTTTCTTCTTCGAATTCCGGCGGACAAAGTTGACAAGAGCATGGCGTACCTTTAGGTCCGGTTACACTGTTGCACAAAGGGTTGCCATTGCAACCGCGTTGAAAATATTTCCAGTCTGGCCAGCGATCGAATGCCACCAAACTGTTTATAGGACATGGTACATTCGCTGGTAACCGGTCATAATCCAACTGGTAGCTTGATTTTGGCATTGAATTACCTGCCCGCTCCTGCCATGCCTGGTTGCTTTCTATGTCAGCGTACAACTCGGGATGTGTTTTGGCAAGATTTTTAACGAAACGATTTGGATCACATCTGCTGAAGTCTTTCCTTTTGACATCTGATTCGAAATCAACTCTGTTTCTACTGTCATCGTCCGCAACAACTGGTACCGTGCATTGTAAGGGTGGTGAAAAACAGCTCTCCGGCTGATTTGCCTCTATCTTGTGCTCCAGCGCAAGTTGACGGTTTTCCAACCGATGTGTGTAATCCTGACTGTAAGTAGTTTCAAATGCACGTTTCATTTTGATCTGCCACAGAAGAACTAAAAATTTGTAAAAAAAAAACCTTGATTGTGGCTAATTAAAAGAAGACTGGGTAGTGACTGGTCAAACCTGAATTAACATAACTAATCATCGTGTGCTATGATGGAATTGCAGATCATTGTTAACTTTGATGCCCATATGTCATTGTTTTTAAAGTTTTTCCAATCAGCATGAAGAATATTACTTGATGTTGCACGCTTGTTTGCTTTGTGTTTAAGTGTTAAAACAATCGACATGTTTCCTCTCTGATATATCACACAACAAACAAGTCAAACTACTTCAGTGCCGTATCTAGTTCAACTGTGTCACTAATCCTTATTGACAATGCTTTCCTTTGTTTGAATCATCTTTACTTGGCTAACACTCTCAGCACAAACATTTAACACTTACATATCCGAGAGCACTTCCGGCTGTAATGTGATACTATCGCTAAAAGTTTGGAGAAAATAATGGACATCGGTAATATCAATTACATCTTTTCCGACTATTCTCTTGTGTCTAACAAAATTGAGTCGTAGGCAATCTGGCGTATAGTTCGATTCAATTTGTGACGCACTCAACCTTCACAAGGACACCGAAATCCTGCACACATCTCGGAGGAAGCTGAATGGCTGAGTCTTATTACGAAATAGGATACGTTAACTTTACTTGTGACAAACCGAGCTGGCCATGCTTTAAGATAATTCGATACACCAAAATAACATTAGCTCCACTCAACTTCCATATTCTAACTGGAGCTTATGTTATGGCGCGTAAAAACATCTTTCATTTATGGTAATACTGAAACCGTTTCTTTAAATTAGGCTGTCGCATTAAATCATCACCTTTATCCATGTCCATTTTCCATGGTATTTCGATGATTTTACCTAAAGTTTTAAATATCACCAATGACTTTATCTGCTAAATACAGAAAATCATAAACCCGTCGTACACATCTAAGCGCTAACATTTATATTTCTTGCAGTAAAAATCCGTATGCGATAGCATTTAGATCCTCAAAACATGTTTATTTCCGGAAAATGGAACTCAAATCCTGCACTGTGGCATTTAATTGAAAATAATCTTCTACACCAATCTTCAGTAATTAATTCCACAAACTTCAGTCTTCATTATCTGTCCGCTCTCCACAACAAATGCTATTTTCCGCCTCAAACCCAACACTTTTCTTTCGGGGTTACAATCCTTTCTTCTTGAACCGCCTGTAGCAGAGCTTTAGGGACTTGCTGTAGTTCACTGCATGAAGCGAACAAGAGCCACAATCGTGTTTCAACCGCTGATGCTGTATGAGCAGTCGCTGAAGATGAATCAGCCCTCCAAACCGTACCAAAAACGGTTCTCCTTTACCAACAACAGGTAAATGGAAATACAGACAAGATTGTAGAACTGAAGCACCGAGGATGCTATCGTTGAAAAAGACTGAGGGCGTTCCGTTGTCACTTGCAAAACGTTATCACACAGCTATTTCTCGGAATCACTGCCACCGGAATGTGCTTCACAGTGACAGCGCTGATTTGTACACACTCCCTTATCAAACAAAACCCTACAAACCGTGCTTCCCTTAAGACAATGGCAAAGGTGATGATTTACGTTCAACAACTTCCGAACAAAAAAAACATGGAACTCCGTTGACCTGCACAACTGTCACCCAGAAATGATTCACAACCATTACCAGGTCGGGTTCGTTTTCAGCCCTTAATGAGGCAAATTAAGATAACTTCGAAATGCCGCGGTTGACTACTACGTTCCATCTGTCCAAGCGAGAAAAAAACTGTGTATGGGCTCCATTGGACTGGTAAACGACCTCTCTTCGCTTATATTCGGCCAGGTGACGAATGGTGACACCTAGAATGATAACGGTATCAGAATATAGCCTATTCTGTTCTTCACAGCGGTTGTCCTTCACTAACACCAAACGAAACGACACCAACGTCATTTAGACAATGTTCACTACGAAACGGACTTACAAAAAGAATAATTTGAGGAAACGGAAACCATCGGCTTCTTTTGTAAAACTGCTCTTAGAACCTAACTGACAAAGTTATATCCTGACCGCTTCTGATTCATTTGCCTCTCTTTTGTCTTTTCAAACATCTTAATTTGAAATTATTCTATTCCACAAAGTACTTTCAATAAATTTTCCTCATATCATATGAAATACATGGAATGGTATAAAATTATATTTCACACGGAAATTTCAAAACGATGTGCAAGACGAAAAAAACTATTACGGAGAAATTTTCAATCGCAAAAACATTTGCAAAATCGGAAAATATTTCTCGTTTGCCAAAGGAAGGGAAACTTTTTGATGATACCTTTATATAAATTATAATAATTTCCTGCAAAGTCAGTTGTTATGATTGCTGCAATTTGCCTTCGTGGCATTGCCGTAGCAAAGCGGCTTTCAGTAGAGAACGGTAGTGAGCGTTTGGTCAGGGGAGCACTTATTTATGCCAAAAATTCACTATTCCGTTTCCCGAGCAGATGCTCTCATAATGTGTTCTTCATTTATTCCGCCAATTTTTTTTTCTCGTTCCTTCTCGGTACATTCCGCAGACCGTAAGACGAATGAACGGATTGGAAAAGCTTTTAAGCTGTCTCTGAAACTGGTAATAAATTTAAAGTACGTTGCGTTCCTGTTCAAGTTCATTAGCATCTACCGAAGCTTAATCACATTAAAAAAAAACACATCACCAAACCAAAGAAGCACGATAATTTCTTCGTATTGTCGTACCTATAAGTGCGAGATTTGCAAGAGCAGTTTTTATACACCCAGAGTAGCGGAATGTGCTGCTAAATGGTTACGGAACAAATTAGGAACAAATGTTATATATTTAGATACAACTTACTTCACTTTGTGCTTTATAATAATTGCATTGCAATTTTCTGCATTTCTTTTGAATCTTTAAACTTAATTAGCTCTCTCTCAAAGCATCCAAATGCAAAGAAAATGTCATAAAACAAATCAAATGTATTTAGGTGGTGTTCTTGTACAATAACTCCAAATATGTTTCACGTATTATCATGACGTTGGCTAAAAATTGAATTGTAATTTTAGTTACCAGCATGTAACAGTCAACATTCGTCGCAATCTTTTTGTTTGCATTTCGTTTCTCTACCTTCCGTTCAATAAAATCAATTTTAACAAATTCCACACTACAAAAAAAATCACTACTGTAGAAAAGCCATAAAATATGCTTTTATGGATGCAATCGATTTTTATAGCCCTCTCAAATTTTTACGACCGCCCATCGTTTTTCATCCGTGATAAAATAAGAAAACATGTTCAAACGACTAGCACAATTGCATGTCAAGGATGTTTGTGTTGCCTATTATAGAGGCTTATTTTCAATCTACGATAATTTCGCAAATTTCATCCGAAACCATCAACACACCATTGTTTTTTTTTTAAATAACTCTACAATCAAATATTGAGATTTTTATGATTTTTACCAATATAGAAAAAATGGTCCAAAAGAAACGGTATAGTCTTGATTAATTTTAAGATTTGCTTCACGTGCTTTTCGCATGTCAATTGACCTTTTATTTACTTACGTAAAAAACCAAACCATTTACCCAAAATTCCAAAATTTTAACGAACGAACACTTTTTTTTTTGTTAACGTACCCACCACGAACGAACACTTTAGAGCATGTTTTTACCCAAGGTTTGCTATATAGCGCACTAGAATCATAAAGTTTTTGAAGAACTGATCACACCAACTGAATGAAATCCGACGGTTTGGCTCCTCTTTTGGGTCATTAATTTCTGCAATAGGTTCGCAAGTTCACCCCAAAACGACATACAAGTAGTCCAAACACTAAGTTAACAATATCTAAAATGACCATCAGTTCAGTTGGAACAACCCACATTTTTTAACAAACTTAACTTACACTTCGTTACATGGTAAAATAGGTCATGCTGGCAAAATGTTCTTTTCAACTTAAACTTTTCTTCATCCTTAGCTATGAAATGTGTAAGCCCTTGTAATCATGAAGATTATTTCATCAAGCCAACGTAATTCTTTTATTTTGCCTCCTGTAAAATGCTCCCTGGAAAAATACATTTCTCTGATGCTGTGTTTTCTACCATCTCTGCCAGCTTGCCCTCGTTTAACTGCTTTCGACTAAAATATCGTCACCCACTGTTACGCTTCATTCAATTTTCCGACCATTTCTTGTCTACGGTTTGCCGAACCTTGTTTTCGCATACGATTTCCATCTCCACTACACATGTAATATTTCAACGAATAACAAGAAAAACACATCCCCAGCCGGGGATCAACATGATCACGATTGACCCTACCGGTACACGGCATATAAACACTTTCTTCCTGCCTTTTGTAAACCCCACAAATCTTGCTATATATCACCGCGTCCCTCGTGTTTACTTCGACACTCAAGAAACTGTCCGCAGCTTCCGGACACTCATTCACTGCTCGTAAAGTCTCGCTCGTCCCGGCCGAGAGCCGTACGAAGAACGCTCCATCCCATCATCTTAACTTTTAAATCTCATCTAAACCCTTCAGAAAACTCCTAGCTGCTCTTCTTTCGGTTCGTGCACTAGAAAAGACGATGCACGGGAAATGATGAAAGAGTGGCAAACTATTTCTGCCAGATGGATACCTACTCTAGTAATAGCCAACCTCCTAAGCTTCTTTCATCCATTGATTGTCCTAGTTGCTGGCGTCTGGAGACCGTCAACGCCTTAGTTTCAAGGTTTTCTTAAGCGATGGGCAACGTGCGCTGGAGGCCCTTTTTGTCTTGTCGGAATAGCCGAACGTAAAACAAAAACAAAAAAATACCGGAAGGAAGCTATCAGCTCCCATTTTGCAGTCAACTAACGACCCAGAAAATGGTAAGGCAAGTAAGGAAAGGCAAGTGTATGGAAACCAGAAAAACAACAAATCAAGCTAAAGTAACGTCGATTCACTCGGTGTACACTTGCCTCGGCTCACATGCCCGCTTAAAGATATTTGTTCCGATTCCAGAGTTTATCCGTCCCTACCGTTGCATCTTAAGTTTAGCATTGCTTCCAGCCATCCTGCACTACGATAAACAAACATAACAAACACCCACAACACATGAAACCCGATACACCATCGATATGTAGTACCTTCGTTCGAGTCGCCTCCAAGCCAAACTTGATTTGTGGAATGCTTGTACACTTGCTAAATCAAATTTATTGCAAACCATTTATTTTCTTTTAGCAATACTCTCTTGTGCTGTACATGAGGGCTATTCTGGTTTGATGCTTCGATGCTTCGTTCGACCGTCAGATTATTTCTTAAAATCACTTTACTTCAGTTTTTTTTGGCGCTTTCAATTCCCAAAAGACATCATGCTTATTAGATTATGTTATATTTCACACCATGTTGTTGACGAGTGCGCACAACTTGAATTTCAAAAAATGGAACCTCAAACAATATATCGGACATGTCAAATAATTATGAATTCTGCGAAAATAGTCGACCATCCTCGGGAAAATGTTTTTATCTATCGCAACATCGAGAAGCCACTAGTGCCGTTTGCCTTACGTAAGATGATATCGGTCGATAAAGTCGATTCGGTGTGAGTGGCAAATGAGTTGGTTACACTATTACAATGCGAAAAGTTTCATGCATTGATCACATTAATAATTACAACTCGCATAGCACGGATCGAACCGAATAAACGAGAAAACCCAATCCACCCACCACGGCTCAGAATGGATTGAAATGAATTCCGCCGTATTCCTGATTATGCACTTCCACATGTTTCGTTATGATAACGTATTCGAATACGGCCGCTCGAATCTACAATCATTCTCATGCTAATCTCATTAATCAAGTGATGAAACTTTCGCATGCCTTTCCGGAACATTTTTTTTCACTAAATAATTGCTGCCTTTGTACGAAGCTTATGAAGAAAAGCAAAAATATTGCGAATGTCATCGGTGAACTTTTAGATAATATTTACTTTAGATAGTTAGAAACGCCTAATGCATAGAAAGTGATGGATTAGGCAAGTACTTCTCTGATGACATTTTCATAAATGCGGTGGAAGTCGCGGCGAGCAATAATTTACAAGAACAAGTATGGTAAATAACTCTAATATCCATAATAAACTTTGACATAAATGAGAGTTTATTATAGCAACTTACGAATATTAAGCAACTAGCTTTACCCTTAGAATAGTGAGCTACAATACTTTATAGAAATTACACACAACATTTTATTTTGTGTTTGAATTGGAACTGAAACACTCTTCTAATCATAAGATCATACTTTTACTTTCCAACCATGTCGTCGATCGTAAACGTGACGATGATGTACGAGATACTGGTGCCCAACAAATTTCCTTCATGCGCAATCATGGTTATAAAACTTTCTATTATGAACTCATTTTTATTCGCTCATCATCATCAGCTCGTCCACAAGTTTCCTACAAAAAACGGGCTGTTAAATTTTCTACTGGCTTGGTTTATTTCTCTTGTGCCATCCATAAATAACCATCTAAGCAGGTTTCCTTACTGTCGCTCAAGCTCACTTGGTTCCTCTTGAAGAAGGCACCAAGCATCGGAGCCTGCTATTGTGTGAAGTGCATAAATTTACATACTAATCCCCCGCGGTGCACGAACTTCCGTGTGGCTTCGCAACGGGGTTTGTCAATCGGATGGCACTGCTCCCAACATTAACGGCACTCGATAACACACATATGCCCGTCCATGGAAACTTGCTTCCGTTCTAAGTGCATTTGTCCCTAGAGCGTGCGAAAAGTTAGGAACACGGTCCTTTGTTAGTTTGCCACCTCATTGCACCAAGATTTTACGCACATGGTGCGGGCTCACACTTCATCATATTCCTGTATCCGACGGTGGTCCTTTTCTACATGAGCATTATTATGCTATGCTTCAACAACAATTACACCTGGCAGGCTTACATCCTGAAACCAATTAACGCTCTTTCTTTTGAAATGCTTTCATATTGGAGGTGTAATTAAATACTTGACAACATTGCCCTGTAAAACACCTTCACACTAGAGTTTCAATCTGCTTACTAACATACAACTGTTCTCAAATATGTCTCACGTTTCATATGTATATCAAATACAAGTGTACAGTAAAAATTTAATGTTATATTCCTATAGAACCAATAATAATCCATTCTACCCCTCTACCTATAGCTGCTAAACCGATCCAAGGAAACAGGTCATAATGACAATGAAAAAAATATTTTAGATTTTTTTTTAAATTTATTTCGCTTCTAACAGCCAGACAGTGTCATATATCTAATATCCTTACGGAACGAGAATACGACAAATGATAGAAGAATGATAGAGAATACTTTAAATTAGAAAGCTAATGTTTGGAGACGGTATCTGTCAAAACATCGAGCAGAATTGCGCGTGAAATTGCTAACGGGTAATATCATCATCATCGAATCCCTCAAGACGTAGCCGTTTGACATAAAGAATGACAATAGAGTGCAGCTTTGGAGATCCACTTTTGAGGAATAGCAATCAAAGATTTGAAATATAACTTTGAATTAATTTATTTTATCATCATCGATTTAATTTTGCTCTAATGGTTATTACAAAGGTGACAAATTATAATTATCCATTAAGCAAATTATCTATGTATTCATGCATATTGTGAGTGAGATGCATATAGATGTTCTAAGCAATGTTTACCAATAAAACTCATTGGAATATATGAGATGTGTCAAAGTTTATTTTAGCTCTGCCAGTAAACAACGGCCGTTTTGAAATCGATGGGGCTAGCAGAACTGTGCCACGATTTTGAGGCTTTCATAACGTCCTACATCAAACTTAGTTCTTATTTCTTGAAAATGTCTGATTTTGTGCCGAGTAAGTGCCATATGCGGTTGTTGCTGTTTCTGTTCGTAAGAAAACAATGGTCGACGCGCATCGAGAACTAGTGAATGTTTAAGTAGATGCTGCTTTAAACAAAACAAGGTGTTCGGAGTGGTTTCGACGCTTTCGAATCGGTGATTTCTTCGTGAAGGGCGCATACCCGACGGAAGGAAGGAAGGAAGGTTAAGTATTTGGTGCGACCAGCTCGGTCCCATCATCTATTCTCGGTAAATCATCTATTACGAAATGTAAAAACTCCCCCTATACCCTCAGATGCGATGTTCTACCATACCCGCCGTATACACCACATTTCGATTTTTTATCTATTCCGACCCATGACACATGGGTTGGCCGACCAGCAGTTCTCGTCGTACGAACAGATCCAGAATTGGTTGGATAATTGGGTTGGGTCGAAAGACATACCATTTTTCCGAAAAGGAATCCTCGATGTACCCGAAAGATGGAACAAAGTAAATAATTACATTCATATTAAGAAAATGTTTTAAAAATCCTGGCCACAAAGCATAACAAACGCACATAACTGAATAATAAATACATAGAAGAATTGTCAAAGCTCAAGTAAACATTTGTATTATTTTTTTATCTTTTTATTTTTTTGTTTATAGCCTCAAACAACTAAACTTATCTGATTTCATTGTTTTTTTTATATATATAATTTTGTATTAGCATTCGGAAGCATGACCTTTCCTGTCTAAGACCAGCTAGAAAAAAGCTTTGTTCTGACATGTGCGTCAGAGATCTAGGGTGCTCCTTGACGATAAAGTTGAGCTTCCACGAGCAGCTAGAAAACATCGTCACTAAGGGTAATCAGCTACTTGGCGCGCGATCTTACCGACGCGATCGCCGTTAAAATTTTGTACTGCTCTTTTGTTCGGTCCGTTGTAGCATACGCAACCGTGGTGTGGTGGTCCACATCGGCACGCTCGCTGGCGCGCCTGGAGCCCATCCAGCTCAAATTTACACGGTTTGCGCTGCTTTGCTGGAGTGTGCAGGTAGACTACAATGGACGGTGCGCGTTACTTGGCCTGGCTACTTGACAATCGAATTGACTCCCTGGTGCTGCTCTCGGCAATTGACATCTACATTGCGCCGTGCTAGATCGCTGCTTCATGTAGGGGAACGCGTTTTAGCGCCTCTGATCCGTTCCTCGTAATGTGCCGTGAATTCAATACCGTTTGTGATTGTTTTTAGACAGACTTGTCACACTCTTGATTCCTTAATTGTATACGTAACTACCCACCACCCACTCCCCCCCACCCACCTCCTCAAATCCCATCCAAGCCAAATCCCTTTACGCAGGACTGACTATTTTGTTACGGGAAAATAAAGTCAAGAAAAGCCGGTAATGACAGGCCAAGACCTGTTGAAGTTGTAGTGCCGCTAAGCCTCAAAGCGAATATTAAAAAATATTGGAAGGTACAATAGACCTGAATATCAGAATGAAACGATTAAAAATACTAGGCGTCTCCACCATAGATAATGTAACGCCTTAACCCATTCACAATATTGCATGAGCACTTGCCATTTCAGCGTCGATGTAACTTTAGTTACTTACTACTGTCATATATAAGTTACATATATAAGTTATGTAGTTATAGTATGCATTAAAAGTCAGTATGTTTTATCCGGCCTGAGAGAAAATGGTTTAAGTCATCACAAAAAACACAAAATTTCATCATCACGAAAACCGAAATGTTTTTTTTTCCAAAACGAAAAAATATGCATAATGTGAACATTTACAGATTTCCCCTTCAACAATTCATAAATTAAAAAAAAATTAAAGCTTTTAATATTCATCGCATATAGCAAAAATCTGACGAAATGTACGCTATCAGTACATTCCTGAATAAATACCGTCTGCATAACGAAATATGAAGAGTCTACAGCTACAGTAGCAGCTGAATGACAGTAAATAGAGCAAAACACAAGTTTGTTTGTTTTATATCCACCAAGACTTCAGCTTGCGAACGCAAGGCCTGTAGGGATTGTAAACTGTTTATGGTGCCATTTCCATGTCGATTTTACCTTAAGCTTTCACTGAGGTATCAGCACACAAACTGTGTTACCATGGAGCATTTCTGAACCTGTGAATCGGAAGCTCTACCCTTCTACCCTACATCAAACGAAGGTGCAATTTCGCCATTATCTAAGCACGCACAAATCTCAAGCGAGTCGTACCATCCATTCCCAAGCGAATATAACAGCCCAAGAAACAACGGAAGAACCATATATTTATAACTTTCTTTCCCTTTTTCTCACCTGTTTCCTCATGCCGTTTCCTGCATTGGACTATTCTTACTGTTCTACCCCAACGTAGCACCCGAAGTGGCCATCGTGGACGAAGAAGGTGCCCCACTATACGATAAGTACTATGAGGTTGGCTCGACGATAAAGCTGATGTGCAAAATCCGACACATCTCGATGTTACGGTCAGTCGTTTACTGGATACACAACGAAAACATTCTCAATCACGATACAACGCGAGGCGGTATCAGGTAAGCGTCATCGTCTTCTTCTTCCCTGGCTTAATTCTCCACTTGCATGTACCTTCAAACACCATTCATCCAGAAGTCACGTCGATTGTTTACGATCAGTGGATCAGATTTCGGCCACAACTCGTACACCCGCGAAATGGTTCATTTATGGTTTGCTGCTTCACTCAATTGCAAGCACCTGTAAACAAGAACGGCACAAAGAGAATACTACAATCAGCAACTGTCTTGCCTCCGGTTTCTTCTGTTTCCATTTAATGGGTCAATTATGAGTCTCATCTGAGGAATGTTCTCGTGAAGCACTCGTAATAGCGATACAGAAGCAATATCAGTAAATCCACCAAAAAACCATTCCCTTCCATCAAAACACAATGAGCTCCAACACTTAGGCAAATGAGATATCATTATAGTACAGTGTGGCTAGTGGAACGCGAAACACTTTGTTTATGATCATTTTTCCTACAACTTTAAATAACATTATTGCTTTATTCAAAATAATACCTTTTTTTTACTTAAAGATAGGTACATTACAACAAAAGACAGACCTCATTTAACGTTACTGATTGCATTGGTACTAATGTTGTAACTGAATTTAACTTTTCATAAAATTTAAATAAGGATCATCCTTGTTCTAACTTTTTTTTTTAATGTTGCATCTAAAAATCTTGCTTTTAAATTTATGATTAATACGTCAATAATAAAGTCGTAATGGCAATTGTAGTAATTTTAGAAATAAATTCATCTTTTCAGCTCAAACATCAAGATCGTACTGCGTAGATATTTATCAACCAAACGAAGCAGCATAAAAAATATTTCCTCTTATCCATCAACCATCAGTTACGGTTAATCAAACCGATTCCATTCAAAGGACAATGTGATCTGTTGCTGTCAGGCAATGACCAGAAGTCTGAAACGGAGAACCATTTATTTTTGCTCTATGCGTACTATATTATCTGTCGACTATCGGTATGATTGCGCGCCACTTAAGAACGGTTCGAATCTGAAAATAACGCTGCGATGAAATCTCCGAGTACATCACTATCGAAAGCGCCGTGTGCAGAAAACCATGAAAATGTCATCTCTGGAACGACGACTTTTAACAAGGTTTTTTTTGTGGAAAAATTCTGTCAAACGAAGATAACCCAAAACCCAGTAGCTAGAAAACCGGAACCAGCTTGAAAGCTATCTGGCATTCCATCATCACATGCATCAACGATTTTAACCTTCCTTTCATTCGCGATTGCCTTTGAAATCTGCTCCGGAGAAAAAAAAAACAGCAGGGTGGTCAATTTGGAACAGGCAGCGAATGGTTGTGCTTCAAATAGTTGCTACTAAAATAAAATCAGTTGTTAAGTCGTTATTTATTCATAAAATCCCTAATGAGCACTCAGACCATCGCTCTTGAAACCCCAAAAACAATTAAATCTTAATGAAACAGACATCGACCTTACTTAAGGTCTGCGAAAGGATTCATTAAATGCCTAGAGCCCACATGCCTAGAACAATTTAATATTTTCTTTCTAAAAATATGACATTTAAAGCAACTGGTACAACATACCCATCTTTTCTTTATAAGATTTGCTCCTTCATGCTTGATTGCTTCTCTACATTAGTGATCCATTCGCTTAATGATAATATAAATTAATATAAGCGTATATATTTTATGTATTTTCAGTGTAAAAACGAATTTAACAAGTATAGGAGCCAACTCAACGCTCTTTGTAGCGAAGGTCAATCGGCAAGACTCCGGCAGCTATACGTGTTCGATAGGACCAAACCAACACTATTCCATCTCCGTGCATGTGCTCAACGGTAAGTATTCACTAGATGCTCCCGTCTGATTCAACCGCTCCGCCGAAAACTTCCCGCTCTCGACCCTCTATACTGGACCCTGGAGAACTAAAGTCAATTTACATTCGACACTCTCTCGGTGGGTGGTAATGCAAACCAGGCAGATCGATCGACCCAGCTTGGTTTCCGAAACCAATAAGCAACGTCGGACAGCAACAGTGTCAAGTCAGTCCGCATCGATCGGATTTTATTCGCTTTTTTCATCCTACCACATCCGTTTTTTACTAGCGGAAAAGGGCAAATAAAGCTTAATTTACCGACGGATTTGGCATTCGACCGGATTTCATATCATTATCGATCTGCGTGATGTTGCTGTGGGACCGGCATTCCGCAGCAAATGGCCATCGTTGATGTGGTCGTAACAGAGACGCTCACACTGTCCTATGTAGCTGTGTGTAGAATGTACCAGAGATACGCTAACAGGAAGATCGCCTAAATAGATTGATATATTACCTATTGGGTACTTCCATGGGAAGCTTTTAACATGCATCATTAATTTCGATCTATTGCTGAACAGATCCATACAACCATGAATTGCAAGACATGGCGAGGACGACTAGTAACAGTACGATAAGCTTTAAACTATCATGTACTACGAATAAAAGTACCTTTTTGCACTAATTTTGTTTCGAAAAAATCTACAATTACAATTTCAATTTGGCACGAATGTGTACTCCGACCATTTTGCAAACATCTGTTCTCCGTTCTTGTCATGTATTTCAAAGGGAAAATGTATCAGTTGGACCATTAACTTTTGCGCACATCTTTTGCGGTGAAATCTCTCTGGTCCTTCGATACGCTTTTATGAATGTACTGCATTACCACACTTGCATTGGTATCGGAATTCACCACGCTTCTGACTATACATCATACCTACGAATAGCACCTTTATGTTGATTCCTATAATGGTGACCGTATCATCGTTACGGTATCAATACTTCCTTTTATTGTTCCGTACATGATTGGCTTTGTTTCGCTCGGTTTAAGCAGTACTCGTTTTATTTTTTCGCTGCGATCGTTTACGACGCAACACACAACATGACTTTACTGTTATCGTTAACCCGGAGATGAGTTACGATTGCACATAATCCATTTGTTCTTTTTTTTATTGATTTGTTTTTCTCTTTTCGCCATCACCCCATCTACTATCGATTCACGTACTTGTGAATCCGTATCCCAAATGTTGATATGGAGTAAAAAATCGAAATGTCAATGACATTGACCATAAGTCACATGCACCTTCGTCTATTCGTCCTAAATATGTCCCTTTCAAACCGACACCGATAAATTTCGATGCCTTCGACAAATGCAAGACCCGGTCAAACCGTGAATGGTGCGGTTAGTACCGATTTCCATTTGAAGTTTACTCACCCATTTAACAAACCAAGAACAGTTGGCAAACCCGCTCCCAACCGTCCCTAGACTCCCTAGAGCCTTCTAGCTAATATTTGACAGCCCAAAACGGAATGGGCGGGTTGGCTTTATTGCTTCGCTTGCTGCTCCGTTTTACATAAACCCATTGCCACCCTTTTCCAAGCAAACATTCGATCCACAACCCATCAAAGCCGATAAAAAGGGGTATAATCCCAAAAGCGGTTCACTTTTTACGCACTTACTACAAACGAAGAAGCATTCAACCATGCTGACGATCCTTATAATCCCTTTACTAAAAACTTATTTAATTTCCTCATCGCAACACAGTCACATTGTACCAAAATCTTCACCGGAAGTGCGACCTCGTAATCGTGTTTGATTTGTCGAAGAGGATAGACGATTTTCTCTTCCGCTTGAACCATTATTTTCGCGGCTTTTTTGTAAAAAGTGATTAGCAACTACCATCGCCGGCTCTAAATGGTATAGCCAATCGTGAACATCCGAGATCTATTTGCAGCAGGTTATGATCATACATACAACATCTATCACATTTCCAATGACATTGATTTTTTTTCATAATCGTTTCATCACTGATGCAAAAAGGTATCTTTTTGCAATCGAAGAATGCAATACGCATATCGTATAATCGCACAATGTATCATTAATAGTGGAGGGATTTCGAGTTTTACTACATTTACCACTAAATTTTACTAAGATTATAATTGAATAAGATAGAATAACAGACATGTTGGCTCAACCCAAAAAAACTGGAATATAACAAAACTTTTATTATTATATGCAAGATTTGTAAGTTTTCAGATAGTTGAAACATCCGAATTGTGCCTTAAATTATATTAAAGTAAGAAAACGATAATTTCTAAATAATTCTAAGCACACACTTTTACACTGTATGGTTTGGTTTCACAACCAAATATCCGATTGAATCTATCCAATTGATGAATATACTATGCTCACGAAACGTTGCCTCACACCATAACGAAGTAATACACCCCAGGGAACGTTCTCGTGCCACGCATAAGTGAAAATTTGCTTTATTTTTCGGAATTAATCTCATGCCTCCCAATTCTAAGCTAAGCCGACCGGAAAACCGAAATAAGAAGCTCGGCAAAGATCAAAAGTATGGAAAACTCGCACGAGACATGTTAAGCGTTATAGTGAAAAAATATTGCTCTTAGGGGAGTTACATGCCACGTTGATTCCCCATCGTTAAAAGGACGCGTGGTGGTTCAGTTAATTGAATGATGTGGCAGTTTTATGAGCCTACGCCATCCCAATGTATAAGTACTAGCAGTGTAAGAAGTAGCTCAACTATCATTGGTGTGATTAATTACGCAATTTTCGCAAAAGCTTTTTGATACAATTTATTGTTAAATATATGGCATACTTCTCAACGTTCAATGTTTTGTTTCATCTTCAAGTTAAATGTAATATGTGTTTCTTGTTGTGTGTTTAAAAACATTATAAAGAAAACTACTTTCACGGTTCAATATGAATATTCAACCAAACCCAACACTTCCGCTATGCTACGTAACGGTTTCTGCAAAACAAAAATTTAACATTACTATCTTTATCCATTCCTTTCTTGCAGGCACCGCCAATCCGTTCGGCATCTATCAGCGATCGTGTGCCTTTCCAATCATTCTACAAGCCGTGGATCTATGGCTTGTTATCAGGAGTCTCTTCTTCCTGCTGCTCAAACTATCTGTTGGAAGATAATAGTCGGCTTTATCGTAGTAACACAGGATAATGAACCACCTTTCCACGATGGTTCCGATTCCTTAACCTGTCCATGTACATGTGTATGTGATGCACTCTTAAAATCCTTCAAATCTGCACATAAACATAATATGCATTTCTTACATCTAATGCATCGACCCGTAGGATTAGGATTATTAACAAGAAAGGTAGTTCGGATGCATTAAAAAAATGTTTTAAATAGTTTGTAGAGCAATGGGTTGACTACTAGGTTCGTGTACTATTGTTATTTGTTTTTAACTCGTTTCTGTAAATGATTCCGTTTCTGTGTTAGAACTTGTTAAAATAGTAACGCGTCTGAAACAACATGAGAAGATAGCAGAAGAAATTACCATAATTTTCATTACATATCATGGAGGCATGCGATCATAGGGCATATTAACCCTTCATGGTAAAGCTGTAACCAGCTCTACACGGATTAAAAATATGGCATCATTAAAAGAATTTGATGTACTTAAATACGACATTCTATACAATTTCTAACATTAGGCAACAAATAACGGATACATAACGAAAGATAACAACTATGAAAATTGTTACAAAACTAACCTACCCATTATACATTTATTTGCCTGCTTTTGTTACATTTTATACTACATTATGTTGCAAATTCGAAACGGTGATCGGGATAGTTGAAATAGAATGGAAAACAACACCGATTACTAATGGAATAATAGAAATATATTTCAAACGCAGCGGCAAATTACTGAACGGTTTAACCCTTAAAGCATACCATGCTTACCTAAACTCTATAAATGATACGTCATGCTAAAGAAAGATAACCAATGAAAACAAACCTTAGTCATATTTTTATAGAAACCAGGAAAGTAAAATCGTACCAAACAGCCAAACGGTAACATCGCAATACTACTTAATGTATCAACACTTTCCACACGAGCTGACTTTAACACAGGAAGCAACAGAAACATATGTAAAAAGGGTAAGCATTGCGTGTACATAGTATGTTAAAATAGTTATATCATTGTTTTTGTTACAGAAATAATTTAACATAATCTTTTATTCATGCGTAAAGCGATTATTGCAGATTGCAGATAAGAATGCATCGGCTATATAGTATGTCGATATATTGAAAAAAAAAACAAAACGCACGCACCAAATGCATGCTATCTTTTTGACGATAATCGTCAAATATGAACTAACAACAAAATACATGTACATTAAATTCAAATTAACAACGATAGATAAATTAGCAAATTCAAACCAACGTAAAACATGGAATTTGAAACATGAAACATAACGTAATTTGTTTGCAAACACAAGAAGTATGATATGATGGAAAAATGATCGTAAAAGGTGAAAGCAGGACGAATAAATATGCAAAAATATGCAAATGTTTTATAAGATTCTAGTTCCTTCCTCCACCGCCTTATCTTTTCTATTTGCACAAAAGACAACACTTTTGCAAATACGAAGGGCAGCAAACTTCTCTTGGCTTTGGTGAAATTACGAAAAATTGTCTTAATATGTTAATACTTCTGTTAATTCATTACACCAGGTTACATTTCAGGTTTGTATTTTTTCATTCACGCTCAAGCCCTCTTCCTCCTGGCATTGTTGTGTCTATAAGCCACAGTTTCTGTTTCGATTTTGTTTACTTTTTTCATTTGCACTTTCTCGCTCTAAAAGCTTATAGTTCATTAATATTCGCAGAAGCTCTCATGCCATTCGTTTTATTGTACTAATTGAGTATAATTTTTCATTTAAACTACCAACGGATTAGCCTAATTGGGAATCTCGTTGTATTCAACCGTTGCTTTTTTTGTTCATTTTCTACCTCCATCCTGTTGGATCTGTGTCTTTCAAAGGAAAGACGAGTAATTATTCTTCACTTTTTTCGTTATTTTCCTGGACAACCAGGTAGATTTCGCTTAACATAACTTAGAACTAATGTATGAACATTTAGTTAATCCGAAAAATTATCATATTTACACATTGAGACTTCTTAGTCGTAACTTACGTCAAGAATGCTCTTCTTTACAGGATACTAAAATGGTAAAGTAATCTGAGAACAGTACATGGTACCGACTCAATGTAAAACGTTTCTTAGTTTGTACATTTCTTGAGAGCATTCTAGAAAGCATTTCGAAAAATTATCAGCTAAATGAGCGAAATCTGTCGTTCGCTATCAACTGACGCATTTTTCATATTCGATTGTGCGATTCTGTCAAGTGGGTTCGCCGCGTTCTATCGTTTGTGTTTCCTACTTATGTTTGAGTTATGATTATATTGTTTGTTAGGTGCGGTCCGGTGATGTATGTGATAAACGGCACCAGTTCCACACGAAAGAACCGGGTATCATACCTCAACCGTCCTCCCGTAGTAAGGACTATAAGCCAGAAATGGCCGGCATGATCTTAAAAGGTCGTCAAGCGAAAAGTAGAAAAATCTGCTTTGTACTGCTAAAAGTTAATTTCTCATTTTTTCTTTTCACCACAAACTCATTTCATATCGTTCCACAACCATCGTACTCACCTAATTTACAACCGTGTGACTTCTATGATAATGATAAGTTCCACCTCTTACAACATCACAGGTGTGAGAAGGACGAATCAACGATTAACGAACCTCATATAATGTGATAAAAACAAACTAACGTCACTTTTAAGCTAGCTCGAACCAGTTGTCAGTTGTTTTGCTGAATCCAAGTATGCTGAATAATCCCATGGGTTAACGGAACGCACACTATGAGGCGCTGGTGTGAAGATTACGTTCGGGAGATCGACAAACACAAAAAAACATTAATAATAGAATGCGACGAGCTCACCTTAGAGAATCGCGCAAACGGATATGAAATACACGACAATTAATAGAGAAATAACAAATTTGTTAGCGGATCGGCAACACTTTACATAGAATCGCATATCCTTGATATACAATCGCGAGAATATCAGAAACATTCTGCGGACCACAGGTTGTAGACCACTACACTGCAACAACGACTGTTCCATTTGGCGTTACGACTAGTTCCAAATTTTTTAATGCATATTGGGGATCGTTTTTTATCTGTTGGAAGAACGATAGGCAGGAAACTGAACAAGGATACTTCCAATAGTATATTTTTAGCTTTTCTTTTGGCATGGAACAAAACTTATTCCTAGATCGTATTCCATCGATATAACATTCTGCATCATTGCAATCAAATTATTTCAATTAAGATGGTCCACGTCATTCAGGCTAATTTAAAAAGGGATATTTCCAACGAAAAGAAAAAAAACACAACAGACGAAACACAATTGATGACTACGAAACCACCGAACAATTCAATTGTGGCACACTATTTTTAGGTACAGACAATTCAATTGTCACTAAATATGGAATAAAGAAATTGAACTAGATCTATTAGATACGTGGTCCTTTGAGATATCTTCAATGGTACGATGTTCAAATTCAAATTCGTAATCTAACTGTGCATAATGCACATATGCAGCACCAATTCCAGCTATTAAATGCCAGCTGTAACAAATAACATAATTTTCACACAAAAATTTTAATTTATAAGTGACTCCCATTGACAGAGTTACTACTTAACATATCGTTTACATGATTTGTTTTTTGCATATAATATAAAAAATATATTATATACTTCACGAATAAACAAATATTCAACAAAATTCCCCTGGTCATTCATACGTGTTAAAACGTCTACACCACTTTTCGACTAATTGAGCTCAACACTCTGAAAGGACAGCTTAATTCATCTCTCCTAGAAACCGTTCAGTTATTCTAAAGTTACTGTCTTACACACTCCTGTTGACTCGCTGCGAATGAATGTGACGGAAGTTTACTGAAACATGGTATAATATCTGCTCGCCACAAGCCTCACCACTTATCCTGTGGTTTCAACACCGTTGGAATGTCTTTAATAGTTTCTCAATAGCTTCAAGGTGCTGCAGTACGGAATGTTCCCCCAGCCTGTTACTACCCGCACCAACAAGTTTAAACATCTATCTTTTCGAGGAAATGTGCTGAGCTAACTTTAAGCATTTTGCCCACCTCAATCCTACCATCTAGCTTGACTGGTTCTATGCGAAAATCGTTTGTACAAGAGCTCAGCTGCTATTATAGAAGTACATAAATATTCTGCTTGAAACTATTAGCAAATCTCCACCCCTACCTGTACATGTAGGCCCCAACATGGTGGTAGCGATTCAGAAATGGGAATGGGAAACTACAAGTTTACCCCCATCTTCAATTTTTGCTGCAGAAAGTCATTGCGAAATCACACCAACTCACACAAACTGCTCAGTAGCGCCCGGGGCCAGCTTTAAATGTCTCTTTGCTCAGGAGGACTTTTGTATTTTATAGTAAAATTGATATTTAATGGTATTGGCTATAGGAAACGAACCATTTCTTCTGCATACAATTGTCCATTGCAATAACAGTATTAGACATTTCATAACATAACATTTTAATTGAAAACTAGCGTAGAGCCATTTTCGAACGAAATACCAACATGATATGCTTAACAGTTGTTTGTTCTATAGACCCAAAATAGTTACCGCTACTTGTTTAGTCCTGTTAGTTTCGACCTGCGAATTTTCCCATGCCAATAAAACCATTGTTTTGTGGCACGGTTGTATCCGCAATCAAAGTGTTCAGTTACAAGCAGCGATCCCCCATGTTGTCCCTTTGTCTGCAATCTTAACAATCACTTCCTACCATCGTATTCAATCCTCTTGCCGGTTCACATACCAACTACAAGCGATCGGAAACAGGAAACAGTTACCCTCGTCGAAAAGGTACATTATTTCCGAAATAAATAACCTCCAACACGATAACGATCGGCAAGAACTGCAACACTTGCATACTCTCGCACCGGAGTAGTTGTGCGCTTCTTTGTTCCTCATCGAAGGGATGCAAACGTCTGATTATTCTAGTTCGATTGTGCCATGTGTACAAACGTGAAAGTTTTCATTTGACTTTTTTTCATTTTTACCGATTCTGTTATACGATGAGAAAAAAACGTTTAAAGTTTTATTGAATGGAAACCATAACTTATCGTGTATCGAATTAACAGTAGTTGCCTCTTCGTGTTGATGTGAAAATTGGATCAAATTCAATCGACCCAAATTCAGCCATCATTCAACAACGGAAGTAATAAGGCAAACGGTGCGTCTGAACAAACATCAAATTGTGGGGATGTGGAGAAAAAATTGCCGTACCATTACGGATTGATCCTAAACAGAAAGATTTAGATAGATAGAACATTTATGTTCGTCCCAAATTTGTATGCTAGTTAACAATTAAATTTTTATTTTTTTTATAAATAGGTTACAAATATTTATCAAAAAAAAAAACTTCCCAACCAATCTAATACATATTTGTGTTTCATAACAAAGGGTGTTAATTCTTTGCTCATTTAGTAAAATAAGTTTTTATTTCCAATCAATTATTCCTCTTAAGGATACATAATGATAGACAACCAAACGACAAGCTGAATCAAATTTTAATCAAATCAACCCAAAGGAAAAGGAATTTTTATTTTCTACTTCTTTCGACAACAAACAAGTTGATAAAGGTTCGGGATTGTAATAAACATCTTCACTCACAAAAAAATTATGACAAACTAATTCGACCATCTTTCTTCTCTTCACGGTACTTCATGGTACTAATTCGACACGGATGTTATGTTCCCCGGCAACCGCATCGAGTACACCCAGTAGTCTTATACCCTTTCGCAAACTAATTAAACTTCATTGACTTCGTTAGCAAAGGTATTGTCGAAGTACGGGTATTCCCTCGAGGTGGCCGCAAAAAGATCACCAATCACGTCGCTGTAAAGCAAAACGGCGGAATAAGTCAAACAATGATAAAAAAATATCAGCCAAACCTATCCATTCTATCCGGATTGATATGATTAAAAAACACCCTTCGTCAGTGAAAAGTTTTCTAAGAAGGTCTGCAGAAGAGAATCAATGCTTGTTGTGAAATAATGTCTTCTCACCTTTTGCGATCCATGAAGTAACCCATCCGGAATCCCTTTGGCCATGCTGGTGCAAGGCGTTTCGTTTCACAGTTTTGTTTGTTGGGCATGGCCAAAAAGTCATATTTGAACGCGCTGTTGTAAATGTATGGACAAAGTCCATGTGAGCCCTTGGGATATGGACCGGCTGCGTCCTGTGATTTGCCGCACCGTCCCAGATTCCAGTTTTGGTGACATTTTCGTTCGTGCGTACCGTAGTTGTCGCTCGTATGGATGCACTGCACATTTTTCGCTGCTTCTTTGGGATCTTTCTCGCGATACTGCTGCTCTCCATCGAAACCGGGGCCAGCTGGCTCACAAACTATGAAAACAATATCGATCGCAAAAAATCATGTCACAGCACTTGCCTTTACCCGCACGATATATCCATCAATCATATACGCACCATCCAGTGCAGCTAACTTGCCGGGTCCAAACCTTCTTAACGAGTCGAACGCCAGATGGGCACCGTAGCTGAATCCAAACATGTAACCATCATTGAAATCGTATCCAAACTTCTCCAACTGGTGCAGCTTCGTCACCAACACTTCCGATATCGGTAAGAACTGGCGCACCAAACCGAAATAGTCATCGTGGCGGGAGAAATTGTTGTAATTCATGCAATAGATACAACCGCTTCGAACGTTTGATAGATTGCCAATCATGTCTACCAGCCATTCCGTTTGACAACTCTCTTTCCATCCGTGCACTATGACGGCAAACGGATCCGAACTGTTGCAGCCCAATGCTTCAAAATCCTCAAAGTCCGAGACAACGTTCGTAGTCACGTTTTGCTCACTGTAAGCCCACACAGATGCAAACAACATAGAAAACACGATTTTAAAAGTAGCTTATTTTTACACGAGGCTTTCTGGGATCAAAATAATATTGCGTACAACTGCCGTTACCTGTTATGGATCGCAAACGTGATTAAGTTTGTGTAAAAGCTAGCATCTTGTGCAACGACTGTCATCTCCAACGTTGATGCTATTATCGCCATCAGCACAAACCGTCCCAAACCACTTCGATCGAAATGTGCACCCATTTTTTTTTAGCAAAAGAAAGCACGCCCTAAGCTCAAACTCAACCGTCTTTCCACCGTTTGTCACAAGAATGCCATGATCGCTTTACTAGCGAACGCTTTTATGGGATAAAATTCGGAAGATCACACTATCAATATGACCCACTTCACATTTGTTGACGTAGTCATCACCACATCTGGATCCCATCTCTTCCTCTGTTTTGAAATATCTCATTGTAAAATACAACCTCAATGTAGAGAACATGCTTACACAACGCACACATTGAAGGTAGCCGATATAAAAACACCAAAGCCCACACTCGAAACTGTGACCCAAAAGAATTGAACAACTTTTTCTGTTGATGAACCTTCCCCAGGCAGTCAATTATTCAAAAGAATCAAACAAAACCCCATCTGTTCAAACTATCAATTCGGAACAACATTTTTCCTTTTATAAGCTTGATCAATGAAAGGAGGTTCTACTTTTTTTAGCTTTACTCATCTTCAACCACTTGCACCATTAGCTAGAACTCGTGTCATAAAAAATACAACAGTGCTTAAAGAAAAACCAGTTTCGAAAGCTGTTTAATCATCAATCGGTAGTTTGCATATAGGAAATGTTTCTATTTTCACTTTTATTTGCCATTAGCGTAAACCAAATATTCAAATGATTAGCACATCTTTTTTTCAATGAACCTATTCAATTCATATGCCTGCTTTAACTGCTTTTAGAGAAATGTTTGTGTTTCTAACATTTTTGTCACTTTCTATGTACCACTGTCTTTTTATGACTACGATAGAGGATACAATGCGGCTATTATCAGAAGACAAATATAGAATACATATTTACGTATCGAAGGTATTGGTGACATTATTCTACATCTTCTAATCTAATTATTGAGCAATCTCCTAAGCTAATGATAACGTACAACTCATAGGTTACAATCTTGTTTACTTACGGTGAAAACATCCCACATGTTCATTAATACATGAAATGAAAACAAACATGACCTAACAGACCGTTAAACCGAATAAGACGAACAAGTCGTTAATTGTTTCTATTATTACACCTCGTTAAGTTCATATTACATTTTAATTTATTACACAATGTTCATGTCCGGAACGTCGAGTTCCATCCGGACCGTCCCCCCGTAGCAAGGACTGACTATCCGGCTTACGTGGTAAAATAATTCTAGTAAGCCAGAAATGTCCGGCGTAACCTGTAAGGTCGTTAAAGCCAAGAAGAGAGAGAGAGAGAACGTTCAAGTTAAATTCTTTAACTTCTTTCTTACATTTAATTGTATTTTCTGCCTTAATTAATTGCTTAATTTAATTGTATTTAAAAGATTTTAAAATTTATAAGTTTTGTAAAAAAATGTATAAAAAAAAATCCTTAAACAACCACCAAAACAGTAACATATTACGAGGAAAGAAAGAAGTTGAATCTATAATTGTTAATCCCTCTGTGTCTGACAATACGGCCGCATTGTTGCTGATGGCCGTGACTAAAGCCGTGATCATGTAATATAAATAAAATAAAAATACATGTCAATATAAATTTTTATTAAATTAAAAATCATTTTATTACCATTAAACAAACAACCTATCACTTTTCCCTTTGCAAATATATCGGACCATTCTTTAAGCCGTGCTGATTGCCTACTGATAGGCGCAAATACTTTCTGTTACTGTTTTGCAACAAACTCTATAACTTGTGTCGTATCGGTCAGCTTTTGATTGAGTAAACATTCCTGAAGCTCTCCACATAGTTCAATCAAGAATTCACTTAAATTGCAGTGCATGATAAGATAAGATATGATAATAGTTTGCTGAACCATTTGTTTCATTTATTCAAACCGATTCATTGCCACCTCGTTCAAATAACTTTTCAGCGCACAACATCACACAAACCGACGATAAATTAAACACAACAAATGTAATTCATTCCCTTTAGTATGACTTCAAAGGTTACAATTCATTGCTTGAACAAGTAGTTGTTAAATTGTATTGGTTGAATTAAAGCCTTGAAACGTTTTGAAGGAACACATCTAATTTCTTAGCATTCCTCATTCACCAGATTTTCTTACTCTGTAATATATCGAAATATCGACCATTTTCTTATTTATTTCATTACTTATTTCCTTATATATCATTTACCAAAATTAATATAGCTACATTGCTCCATATAGGAGTACAAATTATTAAACATAGCAACATAACATCACAACCATTAAATAAAGTTAAAATAACAAATAATAGGTATTTTCAATCATGTTTAAGGTTTTTTTTATTTATTCGAGCATCAGGATTTTTATATTTTTGGTAAGCATTTCCATATCACAATTAATTATACATTTTAATACTATTCATTTTGGTCTTGGTCTGCTATGGTTTTATATATCCGTCAGCTCGTACATGGCGATTCGAATGGTATTTGGTACCCGTACTGTTGTTTGGAGACCGATGTTGTTATCAATAAACTATCAGGCGCCTCCACCTGCATCATTTTTCATAAAAGGGAACATTAATTTTTGTTAATTTACTGTTTTTGTCTTTTTTTTTAATTTCTTCATTTGATGTTGCTTAGCTTCCAGCACAGCGTCCAGTCAGATAATTCAAAAAAACTAAGAACAAATTCCAAATATAACCTCTAACGACAAGGCATCACTAAAACATAACATTCGACGATCGCACAAAAGGGTTTAAAACAAGTGATCAAGCTCAAATGAGCTTGAAATATTTCTGTTACCTCAACCCAACATAACAAGAAGCTGATTGATTGTTTATGATCACCTACTTCCGCATCGTATAAAGTAAATTAATGGATTTCTTTTCGGTTCAAATGCACTCGTACGAACGAAAGTGTTGAAATACGAAGATTTCGGTACGATATTCAAAAATAACTTTCGATGAGAGCGAAACATTCGATGAGAGTATTTATTCACCATTTGAGTTTGCGAGCGAAACATAGCGTACGGCCGAGCCGCCATGATCGCGATCATCATCATACTCAGTTGTGCTCATCGTTTACCCGAGATCTAACGTTTTTAACTAGTCGTTGTTCGGGTATAGTGCAAACTAAGAAATGAAGCCCGTTTGGTCCAAGTTTCTGCAATATACCTAATTTAGAAAAGCAATTGACGATCTGATAATGATCTGATACATTCTGCTTCACGTTTACTTTAGTTATCATCAAAATGACTATCGCCATTTCTCTCTTGGCGACGCCGGCCCGTGCGAACAACGTTGTGTAAAAATCTAGTGATATATAAATTTAGAAAATCATTAGCTCGGCGCAACCACAGCTGCAGCCGCACAGCAGGCATCATTCTGCCTCGTGAAAACAGGGTCCCGTGAAATGGTTTAATGTCAAAACGATACCAACATTTCCACGTTTGCAATTACAACCACAACGGCAGTTGCTGTTGATGTGATGAAAAATCATTCGGTTACGATATAAACGGAGTGTCGATTCTTCGTAAGAGCTGGTTTTCCCATTACAGCAACAAACCACACCCTACATTTGTGCGGGATAATGATTCTTTTTTCTTTCATTCTTGACAACATGGAACTGCACGGTGTGCCTGTTTCGTACACTACCAAAAGTATTGTGTTGAAGTGACTACAATCTCAGACCCGGAACTATACGGAACCAATCTAGAAATTGCTTGAATTTATTCAACACTAAACATACCATACAAACATACAAAGTCCAGATATCAGAATCCGCTCGCCGCTATAAAATCTTAACCTGCAATGCATATGTTTGTGAACGAAAAACCCAGTGAAGATATGTGAAAGTTTTGTGGAAATGCATTGTTTAGTGTTACACATTACACATTAACAAGTGTTAGCGAAAAAAGTGAACAAATGTTAAAGTGAAAGTGATGTTGAAAATTATTATCAATTTCAATTAATCATTTATACTCAAATACACATACACAGAACAGTAAGTGAGAAAAATGTATTGGTTGTTCATCGGTTATATTTAATTTTCATATGCCTAGAGGGAAGTGCGCTCTTTGTAATTTGAAGGACACATTAAACAATTAAACAAAGAGCTATGAGAACAAAACAATATGAAATAGTACGACATAAATCTTTCGTATAAGCAACTCAATAAATTAATGTTATTTTGACATGTAAATACATAAGCATAACAACAAGCTTTATAGAGCACAAACACTAGTTCCAACTTCCGTACAACCCAACATTTGAATTGAACAAAAAATCTGACTGTAAATTGCGTCTCGACAATCGATCAGTTAAAATTTTAAAATTTTCGTTATGTCGGTCTGTTGCCATATTGTCGGTGTTGTCATATTGAATATCGTATTGCTAGGTGTTTCCAGTTTTATTGAAATCATTGTCATAGAGATTAAGTTTCACTTATTTCTTATCAGGTTTATAAACATTGCCTTTACGATTCGCTTATCGAAGTTGCTTATTTAATAAACGTTTCCAAATCGAACGTTTGGAGATAATCAAAGGCTATAGAAAATCAAATACTTCTCTATGCAATCAAGGAAAACTTTTGAAATATCGGCAAAACAAGTGAAATAAATTATCTTTGACATAAATCCGCGATTTCAATGTTGTGACGTTATGACGTTTCGTTTAAATTACGCTTATCACCCTATAATTTCATTTTCGTCATCAGGCGTTGCGCTATCGAATAAGCGTTACAAAATAGCTATCAAATTTCAAAACGATCGCTAACACAAATCAAAACGATGAAACCACCTTCAGTAGATAAACGGCACGTATAACAGTAAGCCGTAAATGTATTCGGTGTTTAAAAATAAGCCTTTGCACATATACGTATGTCACGATCACCTGTTGTCTTTGACACTTGTTCCATATCAATAATCTATAAACATTCGCATCATAGAGACCCCAAAAATATGAAGTCTTCCAATGACGAATATGATCCAATCGAATATAATACAGACAGTATGTAGAGTTGAACATGATGTTCAAAATTGTCATGAATTTATCTGCTATCATCACTTACCTTCATCTGTTATTTCCGAGCGAAAAATGGTGACCAAAGTAAAGATTATTACACATTGTTGAATGGATGATAGTATTATGGCTCACTGTCATCTTACATTATGCCTTCTGTGTTTCACGGTCCGCTCGCCGGTGCGTATGTTTATTTCGGTACAAACCTCGTGTGCAACGTAATTAAATGTGTCCTTCGGTTAGCTTACGAGGCGGGTTTTGATAAATAAACGATAAAAATCGTAGCTTCTTTTTGTGTTACCTCCACAATTGGTTTACTTTCTTGTAACTTTTTTCTCTTTTCTTCTTTCTCATTTTACAATATTTAATCATTTGCAGTTGAATTGAAAAAACTAGCCGTACAGATGCGATCCAATAACAGCTAACAATGTGGAAGTATCAAAATGATGTTTACAAAAAGAGGTACTCAGTCTAGCTTTGGGCTGATTTTTTAGTTTGTTATATACAACACATCAAAAAACATGGCATCTTCGAAGAAATCTAGTGGAAGCATCCACAAAGTTCGCGAGTTCGAACTTGATAAAGTGGTCCTGTCTGACGAGTTTGACATCTTACAAATTGTTGGCGAAGGATGGTTTGGGAAAATACTGCTCGTAGAGCATCGTGCTACCGACACGGAGATGGTACTGAAGCTGCTACCCAAACCGTTCGTCTCGCTGACAGACTTTTACAAGGAATTTCACTTCAGTCTTATGCTGGGGCAGCATAAAAATATTGTTACCACTTATGATGTCGCTTTCGAAACGGCCGGATTCTACGTATTCACCCAGGAGTATGCACCATTAGGTAACACTACACTTTAGCACTAAATGCAAGGGAGGAGCTCATAGTTCTCTTTGATGTTTCCCAACACTTTTACAGGAGACCTAACATCAAATGTGTCGGACAGTGGAATCGGTGAGCTGCACACAAAGCGTGTTGCTAGACAACTTGCGTCAGCGATCGATTATATTCATCAAAAGTGAGAAAACGATCA
The DNA here is from genome assembly GCF_943734845.2 of Anopheles funestus. NCBI lineage: Eukaryota > Metazoa > Arthropoda > Insecta > Diptera > Culicidae > Anopheles > Anopheles funestus. The sequence goes on from NC_064599.1 coordinate 46,382,290, forward strand.
TATTCCTGCTTTTTCACCAGCACTGTGTTAATTGTTGCTGTCGGTTTTGCCTTTCAGAGACCTTATACACAGAGACATCAAATTGGACAATGTGTTAGTGTTTCGATCAGATTTTGCTCGCATCAAGCTCTGTGACTTTGGAGAATCGAGGAAACTCGGTGAGGAGGTACTGAGGCGTAACGAATGGCTACCGTACAGTCCTCCCGAAGTGTTGCTTGTGAAAACGGATGATAAATACAAGTGAGTAAGTACCCATTCGATAACCAAGCTCAGTGATTACAACTGTCAATTTGTTATTGCTGTTTTTTACATTCAGGACTGATACGGCCCACGACGTGTGGCAGTTTGGCATAGTATGTTTTGTGTGTCTCACAGGCTGCCTACCCTGGCAAAAGGCATCTCTTGATGATCCTCGATATAATCGTTATCAGCAATGGCACCAGGCAACTCTTACGTTTCCAATGAAGCGCTGCCCAAAGCTATTCAAACTGCTTTCTGCAAGGGCGTGCAAGCTGTTTAAGAAATTCCTAGATCCCCGATCGGATCGAAGACTAAAGACGCTGAGCGATTTGCAAAAGTATCTCGATGACCGATGGCTTGGAAAAACAGCAGAAAAGGAGATGGCTGAAAATGAACCAGATGAATTGTGTCCTTCGATGTACTCCTTCCACAGCAGCGTTGAGGAAAAAAATAAGCTCCTAGGAACACTGGCACAATGTGGCATCGAGACGACCGTTGATCGTGCCGCCAAGAAAAACCGTATACGAGACTGGATCCAATCATCGGTGATCGTAGAGGAAGAGGAGGAAGATGATTCGGGCTCGGCTACACCCTCATCAACCGTTTCGCGAACAGCCGTTCCCGGACACGTTTCTTCCGTCGCCGCAATTGAGCGGGCGGAGAAAAAGATCAACTCGACTGTAAAGGAAGCATCACAGAAACACATCGATCCACGGACTGGAACGGTACAGGTCGGGCCAAGTGAGATGGGATCAATAAACGCGCGGGATAGTAACAATAACTGGTCGTCGCCAAACATTAACGGACATTCAATTACGACAAACTCTGTCAAGCCCAGCCTCCTCGCGGCTACGCACGGTCTAGTGAAGGAGGCATTTAATACGGTTGCATCAGTTACGGTACCCGGGACGGAAATCAATCGCAATGGATCGGTTAATAAAAAGAGTAGCGTACAAGATAGTGGGTACGGTAGCTTGAAAGGAGGACTCAAGAGTGGTCCAAATAGTAGGAAAATTTCCAAATCGCCAACTCTTCCCAAGCGGTCCACCTTCATACGATCTGAGAACAATCCCTATGAAGAGCAAGAATCGGCAGAAGAACGTGATAGTCAGAGTTTGGAATTTGACGAACTAGAAACCGATCGTGGATCGGACGGTTTTCTCAATGCAGTACCCACCAAACAAGTGCCTGAGAAAAGCCAGAAAAGCACTTACGATAGGATCTTCTTTCGAAGAAAGTAATGCTGCAAACTTGTCAATTTGATTTATCGTTTTCGTTTCAATTATTTACCGTGAATCCCGGAGATTGCACGTAAAAGTGTGGTACGCATGTGTGTGTGTTGTATGTAAATGAAGTTGTTGGAGCACAGACTTGTTCATGTTTTGCAAAACATCAAAACCAGCACCGAATTACAAAGCAAATTGCACCGATAGCTAATGCACGTGTTAAATTTCACCATTTTACGCTACAGCACGGCGATTTGTTTAATGAACAGCTGAGTGAATCGTTCCAGCTTGTGGACCATGACTAAAGTTCAATAAAGTATCACTGTGTATAATTTTGTAAAACTGCTCTTCTATTCATCTCCCTTATAAGGCGTAACAACTGTCCACTGTATCTTTATTTCACCCAAAATGATAGCAGCAGAAACCGCACCGAATGATGCAGCTAGCCAGCAGTTGTACGTTTCCTACGTCATTTACTATTTGCTGCCATTTAGTGATGCTTCAGACAGTGTATATCTTCATATAGCAACATCTTTATGACCAACATGCAAAACAACAAAATGTGTGGTCCAATATTGTTTATCAGGTCATTAACTCCCACACTTCGCAATGTTCTGTGTAATTAAGAGCGTAAGCTTTTAATGCTTTACAATCATACCACTTGTTCCTAAAATCCAACACCAATAAAAAATGTTCCTGCTCGACCTACAGACCCACAAAATTATCAACCTTCGCCTGAAGATACTGGCACACAGCGGGCAAGTCGCACTGTCGCTTGAGCACGATACTATTTATCGAACGTTTTGTATCAAATAAGTAGACATCTACATCACAAACGGTCATGAAACGTGATTCAAGGCTACAAACAGCTTTACTCTGACTTTACCGGATTTAGAGAAATCACGAAACACGAGGGTATGGTCAGTAATCTCTTGTCTGACCGTCAAGATTGCTTTCGTCGGAATAAGATAATGTGCCTCAAGCATCGTCATTTGTGGGCGCGTTTTTTTTTTATATTACGTTTATCATAAGTATCAGCTTTGAGAAGTTAGCTTAAGAATCAGATAAGCAAAGTGCGTACCATTACACCTTACCAGCCTGCAGTGATACTTATGCAGACACTCATCAGCCTGACACAGTAGCCGTTTTGGCTGTCAGTGGTCAGTTAGTTGTTCTAGGATTCTGTACGGAAACATACTTCAAGTGTAGTGAATAAAGTATTGAATTTCAATTGAAGCAGATCCACTGGAAAACAAATCTGATTATTAACTATGGACAGTCAAACATGTAAGAGAAAAAAAATGTTTCATTTACAATTGTTACCGTGTTATTGTTCATTGTTATGTGAAGAAAAAAATTAAACTAGCACTTTCTCAGTGGTAATTATATAATATTAGTTTACTTTTAATTAGTTGTTTCACTATGCAATATGTAGCTGCTTACTGTTTAAACATGTTTCAACTGTTGCATATAATATAACAGGCAAAACCATCGTATTTGCATTTCTTTGATTATTCCTTGTACCATCATTGCCCTATCTTACCATGATGCTGTTAAAATTCAACACTAGAAGAGCTTTTATCATTCTTATCATGCGCCTCGTGATGCTACTGAATTACTCGATAATACTTTACATTTCTTCTCACATACACGCTGAATTGCGTACTCACACTGCTATGAATAGTGAAGAGCAGGCTCGTGCTTCTACTAATCTACTGTCAATTACATTTGTAGCTTCATGATTTCTCCATATCGCTCATTGCGTATAATGTCAAATAATCGGGCGCCCTGCGCCACGCAAGTTATCAAACTGTTTCATTCATACAAATTATTACACCATGGGCAAAGCGCTCTTATACGGTAACTGCTCCATTATGGCCTCCCGTATACAATTTTAACTTATCGATCATTTCCTCACATCTATCAATCTAGCAGTACATGATGAGCTCAAAAATTGTTTGATTGCAAATCGCGATATCAAGCGTCTCTTATCGTTCATATTGTTGCATTTGAATCATGCACAATATAATCACAAATCATTAGTGTGCTAACTTGTTTTTGGAACTGTTGATTAACAGTTGGACACACCCAGGGTTCTTAATCGTTATTCAAATAATGTCTCTAATCAATCTAATCAAATGCAATCATTCATTCTTGCACAGTTCGTCACAGGCAACCGTGGAAAGTGTTTACACTATTCTTGGCTGAATTCCTCGGCACAGGGATGTTGCTGTTCGGCGGATGCATGGCTGGTTTGGATGGGTTCGACAACATCACTACAAACATTAGCCGTGGGATCACCTTCGGAATGGTAGTCATGATGGCATTCATCACCTTTAGCGCTACTTCGGGTGCGATTATTAATCCTGTAGTATCACTAGCGGCCTATATCTACGGCACATTACCGTTCCCGGTTAGTGCGTCAAAATTCTTGCATAGTGGCAAGCTTCACTTAAACAAACTGCATCTTCTTCTCTACAATTCTACAGCTGATGCTTGTATACATTGTGGCTCAATTCGCTGGAGCACTTTGTGGTTATGGTCTATTACGGGCTGTCACACCGTGGCAGTATTACCTGCAAGCTCTGGAGCACGGCGATGGCCATTGCGTCACCGTGCCTCACGCTAGCCTTTCTTCTGGAATGGCCCTTGCTGTCGAGATCTTGCTAACGGGCATATTGGTGTGGACGAATTGTGGTGTCTGGGACCCGCGGAATAAGAAGGATAGTGATTCTGTTCCTATTAAGTTCGCCTTTCTTATTGCCGGTCTTTCGATTGCTGGCGGACCCATCACTGGTGCTAGTATGAATCCAGCACGTACACTAGCTCCTGCTGTATGGAACCATTCATACAAAGGTCTCTGGGTAGGTACTCTAATCAAATCACCAACTTTGCTTATGTGCATCGTTATTTTGATCCATTACAGATTTATTTTGCCGGTCCTACGGTTGGTGCCATTCTCACGGCATCGATATATCGGTACATCTTTTGGCAAGAATATAAAGCTACTCCTAGCTTTGCATGTAATTGTGCAGACGGTCTTGCAAAGCAAGAGTTCAATTCTGCTAAAACTGTACCTTGAGGTTGGTTTCAAACGAATAATAATGTTACCCGCAGACAAGCGTCTATTCCCTTAGATAGTATCATAAGCGTCGCTGTAAGCCATAATAAAACAAGTCTCTCGGAGGGTGGCATGAAACTCGCTAACCCGCAAGCATTCAAAACGGACACGGTGTGCTGCTACGATAGGTAAATTAGCCTTCGGAAATTACCTCCGTTTGTCAGCGGATTCGTTGATTGACCTTGTTATCGGCAAAGATAAGCTTCAATCATTGAGTTGACGCAGCCGGTACGATGCGCTATCAAACCAGTTGGTAGGCTACGTTCGTCCGACTCGGTCATTCGACCTGTTGAGTTTATAACATTTCCACTCACGTATCGATCGATGCATTAGTGGACGCCGCACTGCATCGTCAAGTAGCTTAAATCCAAAACAAAGCAACATTCGAGACAAAGTTTGAATCAAATTTTAATGTGTATAATCGTTATCAAAACGGTCATCCATCTAAGACGGAAAAGTAGTGAGTAGCGAGCGGTATTAGACATGACGCACAACGGATTATCGATACACCAACATCAACAACAGATCGCTAGCAATGGCGAGGGATCCGCTAATGGTGTTCATATAATCGAGGATGCTGCCCAAAAAAGAGTTACATTTCAAACATCGTGGCACACACAGAGTAAGTTATTTAATAGTTAAATCTTAGTTCAGTTACCATAATAGGTGAATTAATCTTTAATAATATTAAACAAGCTTAACAAATAGTTGTTACAATCAAAATGATTGAATTTTCCATGCATTCAAATACATACTCTTATGCCCTTTAACCTAAAGTGTCAGAAAAAAAACTAAACAGTCATTATCTTGTGCGCAATTTTCTGTCTGACTGATCGTCATATAATCGCTTCGTTGGTTACGATTATAGCAAGTAATGCAATATTGGCCACATATTTCGATTAATCCGTGATAACAATATCTCTTTCGATAGCGTAAATTACAACCTTAATGCGAATGCCGAATGATGATGATGACGGTGATAATTAATACAATAATCCTTCTGAGCAAGAGACAAAACAGCTTATAAAATAATATCACTCATGGCAATAATGAAGACGTATTTGAGTATTCTACATAATGAACCGAGAAACAAATAAATCAGTTGTAAAACAAAGTTCATCATAACTACCGAAACATATCGATAATTTTTCACTTTTCACGTTCTTTTCTCAACATCACTCAATGCTTCCCTTAATATACATTTTTAGTAAGTTCATATTTGGCATAATAATGAAGGATTTTGTGTAGTTTGTTTCCATTCTATCTTCTATCACCTGGAACCTTGCACATATTTAAAAAACCATATTTAAATATTTTAAATAAAAAACATATTTAAAAAGCATTATGTATGATTATCTGCTCGACCGAACTATAAAGCTTTACAACTTTAAGACAGATATCTAAGTCCGAATTTCGCATTCATAAAATCAAAACATCACTGCGCTGTTAAAAGGTGCTTAAAATATATTGACTCTTTATACTAAACACGCTCAGAGACCTTTTGAAACCGTATTATTATCTCTAATATAATATAAATTATATTACAATATAAATTTTATTGTAAGTTTTGTTCATAATAGTTATAATAATTATGCTAGCCATCGCTGATTGTGCTAGCTTTTCAATTCAATGCATAGATTTTCTATTTATATTTTAGTATCAAACACGCCATCCTTTATCGTCCTTTCCAAGTTCCTGGGAGAATTTTTTGGCACGGGCACTCTGATGTTTCTAGGATGTATGGGCTGTCTAGATGGTTTCGACAACGTTACAACCAACTTCAGCCGAGGCCTCATCTTTGGCTTTACGGTTATGGTGGTGATCCTCACATTTGGTGTAGTCTCTGGAGCTCACATAAATCCAGTTGTTTCAATAGCCGCATACATCTACGGTGATATTTCGTGCATGGTAAGTGATAGTGACATAAAAATCTTAAATTCTCATAATGATGGTATACATATCTCTGTTTCAGATGGTACTAGTATACTTTGTGGCTCAGTTTACCGGCGCTTTGTGTGGTTATGGATTGCTTATGGGTGTTGCTCCTCAGACTTACTTCGATCAAGCGTTAGTTGGTGGTCATGGTAGTTGTGTTACGGCCCCACACGCCAGTCTTACAACAACAGCCGCTTTTGGAATAGAATTCATTGTCACTGGAATTCTTATCTGGGCGTGTTGTGGTGTTTGGGACCCACGGAACGCTAAACATCAGGATTCGGCTCCATTGAAATTTGCGCTGCTCGTAGCTGCCATCTCGGTTGCAGCAGGTCCCGCTACCGGTGCAAGTATGAACCCTGCCCGAACATTAGCACCGTGCGTATGGAACAACAGTTACCATAAAATATGGGTATGAACATGACGAATACTCTGGATTATATTCGAACCAAAACAGTTTTCTAATTGTTTCATAAATGTTTCTGTTGACAGATTTATTTTGTAGCACCACCTTTGGCTGGTGTTGTTATGCCCATAACGTACAAGTATGTCTTTCGAAGAGAATTGCATAATGATGGCGAACTAGAAACTACAACTCCCCAAGAACAGGTGTGTGTGTGCGTTATACATAATAAAGAATCACAATTTGAAAAGGTCTGAATGTAATGGTAAGTTAAATAAAAATGATTTCTACAAACAGAAAAGTCTTTTAATTAGCTTAAATTAATTAACAATAGGCAAATCCTTCAGTTCGAAAATACTACAAATTTTAGCAATTGGAAGTTAAATGGGATTTTGTTTTCTGGATACGTTCCTTCAAAGGTATCGGACATATGTTAAATAACTCGCATACTACAACAACGAGTGGTCGAATGAAAAGGAAAAACTACCTTTATGAACTTAAACAGTATGTGATATATTTGTAGCAAATTTCAATGCATATTAAATTTTTTAAGTAAAAATAACATATATAGTTATAGTTATAGTTATAGTTACAGTTATAGTAATTGTTCTCAAACATTAATGAAAAATTAAAAAAAAACAATTTTAATTATTTTTTAATAAGCAATTAATAAACAACTCAACAATCCGAATTGGGCTCTACAACATAAACCGGTTTTATCTTTCCATACCCAACTTTAGCAGCTGGTCTATGATGTGAGTTTTTCCCTGTGAGAAATTTAGAAATATTTCAACATTTTTATAATTCAGAACTGCATATTAATATTATGTAAATATTGCTAATAGAAAATTTCAATCTTACATTAAAACTATGTTGTACAACGCAAAAATTTGGCCTTTACAACAATTTTACTCAAAATTCGTTTGAACATTTTGAATTTGAATCCACACTTGCTCGACTCATCCTAGAGACAAACGCAACTGCATGAAAAACTCACAAGTGAGAAGATTCTGCTCGAATGTGATATGATTGCCACAATGGTTTAGGCTAATCGTTGCCTTTGGTCATTTATTCAGCGTTTCGTTGCAACCACATGTTCTGTTCAACAGTGAACAGTGGCAAATATTTCATACTTAGTTCAATAAAGAAAGAATTCTTAATTATTACACTGTATTCCAATTCACTCTACGTGTTTCTTGTTGATGATATTTTTAAAAAAATCTTTTGCATGTGCCATCTCATGGCTGTTAACATTTTGGTTCTGCTTGCTGATCTATTTAAAATTAGTATTTCCATGAAAATTATGGGTTACCATTTTAAAGGAATTGTTTAACATGTAACGTGATTTTATCACAGAATAAAGGACTAAAAATAATTTACCATAACTTACAGACATGTATTTTTAAATTATTTAACTTCCCAGATTTATCAAATTAACGTAGATCAACAAATCTTACCTTAAATTTCTTAACTGGTTACAGTTCGCATATAATTTGTTTTTGTAAGAAAACATTTTGGCAATTCCTTAGATTCATTTATTTTAGCTATATTGGACGTTACGAAATTGTTAACCGAAAATACTACCGTTTGAATTAAATGGTGATTTCGTTGTATGTGTGGTAACAGGCCAAGCTTTTAGTAGTTTATTTTTTATTGTATTGTGAACTAATGATCATAATGAACCTTTCCTATTGTAAACCTAGTTGACAAAAAAACTTTAAAACTATTTTTAGAAATACTAGGTTTTTTCTTTCCTTCTGATAAAGTATGCGGACTACGTGTAAGGAAATCGACTAATTCAGTTTTTTTCTAAGTTTGCATACATTTGTCTCGGGTAAAATCTCAGTTGAAATGGTAAATCTTGGTACTACTACCAAGATCTGTGCCCGTGGCGGCTCCATGCCGACTTGCGCACGAACACTTTTGCGCACACCACGGTTCCCTCCTACTCATTAGGGCTTCATTGCAAGGTTGGTTTCAGCCTTTGATGCACCAAAACATAATTCACGAAAAATTAATATTACTACTATTATTAAAAGTAATATTAAAGAGTATTAATTACTTCAAATGTATCTCAGACCCCGAATTTTAATTGTATTCCTCATTTAATTTTAATTTTTAACTTTCATCAAAAGTGTTTCTCCTATTAATAGTTATCTGAACCAAAATATAACATAAGAATACTAAAATTATTAACAGCTTACAAAACTGCCAAAGATCTCGGCCTCGTTATGCTCTCCACCCTTTAACCAACGCTGTAACATAATCAAACCTAACAATACATGCATTCACCGAATGTTTTATACTACAACAAAAATAATATACATGAACAGTACGCGTATTGGCCGAAGTTCACCAAGCTAGACATTCTAAAAATATTCCAGCATTGCGTCCTACTCCTGCCTGTTCCACCAGCACCACCGCCAATCCCTTTCGGCCATAGCAGCGTTTGCTGGCCTCCACACTGCCGAAAGACGCTTACATCTCACGCACGCACAGTGCTCCGCGAGGTCACACATATGTGTCAGCGGTGCGCTAGCCTTGCATCCCAGTTCCACTCCTTATCCCGTGTGCAAAAGGAAGAAACCGAAACCTCTCTTACCAATACCTACGCGACCAACTAGTAGTAACTCCGATGCTCCAATCGGCGACAGATTAAGAAAGCATGGCGTTAACGAAACTGTCGACGACATCGACGGCAACAAAAGGTGTCAGTGCCACTTATCAGCAACGTTCCCCTCAGCAGCGCGGTTTGTCAGTGGCATCGTGCGACGACGGCTATCAGTTTGCTCGTAGCATCGAACTCGCTAGCAGTCCTAGCCGCAAGTCGTCGGCGCATCAACGAATCCTAGTTGCATCACAGCTCATCTCCGAACAGCAGCATCTTCGTGAACGGTGCCTTCTGCTTCTGCCACGAGTGGCGGTGTTTCCCTTTGCGCCTTTTACGGTGAGTTTCCGAAGGTTTGTTATGAAAACCCCATTACAACAATTCAAACTGTTTGTGCCTAGCTGCGAAAGTGTGTTTACTGATGTTGAACAAATGTGTACCAAGCATATTTTCAATAGTTTAACAAATTATTTTACTACAAAAGTTTGATAACTACACAATCGTACCAAATTGTAAATGAGTTCGCTTGTTATAATACCTTCGCGCTACAACCATCGGCAATGACTTTGATTTTAAGTGGCAACAGTATCGAAACGTACCGGTGAAAGCATTTACACAATTACAATTCGATCGGTTCATGGGCGCACGAGCGATTTTTTTCGCTCCACCAGTATACCAGTTATTTACATTTTCACATCGCCACAATGTTTGTTCGCCGATGACCCCAGGGTAAAAAGGCCATGCGATAGTGAACCAAAGCCAACAGTGTCGAGAACGTTAGCTCGGTTGAGATTGGGTGTATTTAAAAAAATAACACGAAAGAAGAACACATAATAAACGATCACCCAGTACAGAGAAGATTGTCAGTTGCGGTGTCAAGTGAAATTCAAACACCGTAGATACGATCATCACGGTCAGATCACCGAGGAAAGTGCACGTTGGTTACGAAACCCGAATCCATTCGAATGGAATCCATTTCTTCGCACTGCAAGGGACTATCAACACACCGATAATACACGGAAGTACTGTTTTATAAAAGCAAAAGCAAAAAAAAAACAAGAGATAATGCATTACACTACAACACGGTACCTTCAAAGCAAACAATTAACGTTACACCAGCGCTTGCACTTTTGTTGATTAATGGCACGTTTTCTATGGTGTGGTGGATTTGGCGGGAAGAGTGATTATACACAAACTGCTCTTGTAAAATTTACGCAAACGCTGCTGTATAGTCAACAGACCTTTTTCATGCAAATGCATTGAAACCACCCAGGTATTGGTGGCTTGATGAACTTCGTATATTAAATGTTAAACACAGTTGCATTACTTAGAACACAGCAAATATCGAAAAACAACTTACAACTTGAATGCATGAAGAACGCAATTCAAGATGATAAAGTACTCTTACTCGATATGGCAACAGCATTCCTGCGTAAGATAAATTTGTGATCCAGAGTGCATTTTAAACAGCATTTGAAATATTGCCATGGCTCCTACTAATGGGTAGATGGATCGTATAAAATGTAGTTGTTGTCGATTGCATTTGCAAACCGCCTACAACATTGTAATCGAAGCTTCGCAACTAGTTCCACAGTTCGAATCTCGAAATCAAGTTTTTACTCATTTGAATGGGGTACTAATGAACCGCTGCGTCAAATCCTAAATAAAAAAAAAACTGATAACTCACACATCATCCGATCAGTCTACGGACTGGTTCCGTTCGAAATGCCAGCAGAATGCGAAGACTCTTCACAACCGATAGCGTTCATCTAGCATTCGAATCTAACCTCCGAGGTCGTAACGCAGAACAAGTGAAGCGTTCTCCGATAACCCTTCATACTGCCATATCAAACGGACGTCATACTTAGCTCGATTGTACCATCCACAAAACAAAACGTTGCTCATTTTCATCGATCATGTTACGTCATCTTGAGTCAAATCTATCACAAGAACAACGAAAAAGTCGAGCCCTTCGCCATCCGAGCAACAAGATACGACTGTGCAAAGGTTATGCCAGGATTGTTCTTGTTCAATTTATCGTCTTCCGATAACGAACTGATACCGCATCGCAAACCGATCAGATTTCTGTTACATTTTAGGGACAACCGTTTCGATAAGACATCACAAGTGCAGCGGAGGTTGACCGTAGTAGAAGGAATTCAAACACCTAATCTCTACCTCGCGCATGTTTCTCAACAACTTTTCTTCTAACGTGCACATAGTTAACACATATACAGCAAGACCAGTTTCAACCGGGTAGATAAAGTATCAGACAAACATTTGAAGCAATACGACAGTTTGACCAGAGGAAGATTTTACCTCAGCTTCTCTTCTATAAAGAGCAAAAGCGCGAAGCGTACATGCATTTACAGGTTGGTGTACTTCAACTATAACGCCACTGGAGATATAACGCTACCTCACTCAATACCATGTGATTCTTGATTCTCGTAATGTTTGACTTGCGGTTATCTAAACAAACATTACTACTTGACTTACTGCAGTGACTTATGGCTACACTAACCGGGCCAATCCTACATGGTCCCTCTAGTACTAGAAGTATAACGTATTTTACGAATAACATTGCACTTCAATTATTTACATTATTTGTCAAGTACATTTATGTTTAAACTTTTTTTTTAATTGATTACATTAAATATTCGGTACCGAAACAAAAACAGGAAAACAAAATTCGTACAGTACATTAGTACTTGATGAGCCAGCGACAAAAATCTTTTACAATCCAATCATAAACCAGTGCAGTGCGCTACAGCAACAGCAGCTTTAACTGCTACTAATTGCCACTCTATCTGCTACTTACTACTGATAAGAAAGATGACAATTCTTTACTGCACAGATTGGCCAACATTATTGGTGTCATATAATATTTTGTATTATAGCCTTTGAGCAATAAGCAATGGATGAAGATGTGTCAACCAATTCATTGACCAAATTTTGAATGCCTAGTATGTAATTCACAATAGCTTTAATGAAGCATAACTCTATTAAAAAGTATTTTTCTAGCTCTTTTAGTTTATCAAACATTGCTAACACTTTATCTAATTACTTTGTCTTATTACAGAACAGCACAATGAAAAAATCCACGCTCGACAATATTTCGGTGTTCCTAGCCGAGCTGATTGGCACAGGATTGTTGGTGATGCTTGGTTGTATGGGCTGTGTGTCTGGGTTAGGCCATACTCCTTCACACTTTGAATTGTGCATCAACTTTGGTCTAATAGTGATGATCGTTGTACAAGTGTTCGGATGCGTATCCGGAGCTCACCTCAATCCAGCGGTCACCGCAGCCGCATGGGTGTACGATTTAGTTTCCACCAAGGTATGTATGCTGATGGTCAAACTTCATCTCTAGACCCACACAAATGCCTATTACTGACACTGACACATGTACTTCTATCTATTGCATCATGAAGATGGCCCTGGCGTATGCTGCAGCTCAATGCGTAGGTGCCTTTATGGGCTACGGTGTCCTGAAGTTGCTGACACCAACAGCCGTGTTCGATTCTGCGTTAGAAAAAGGACCCGGATTCTGCGTGACACAACCTAACAGTGCTATCTCAAACATGCAGGCGGTTGGCATTGAATTTGTCGCTACTATGGTATTGATCTTAGTCTGCTGTGGCGTTTGGGATCCTCGCAACGCTAAACATCACGATTCGGTTGCGTTAAAGTTTGGTTTTACTGTCGGTGCTCTAGCCGTTGCTGCGGTATGTAGCCTATAATCCACAAAACGATAACACTTCCATAACACACCTTCTGTCCTTAATAATTTTAGGGTCCCTACACCGGTGCGAGCATGAACCCGGCCCGTTCTTTAGGCCCAGTCCTGTGGAATGGTGTATATAATGCACATTGGATCTATTGGGTCGGCCCACTTGGAGCTGCTTTTCTAACTGCCTTCGCCTACAAAGCTGTTTTTCGGCGGGAAGTACCTATCGAACAGCTGAACCACGAACTATCGGCTCTTAATACTGACAAATCAAACGCTTAGTTGTCTCATTCTCTTACTTCCAACAATAATCGTTACAAATAATCGTTTCCCGATGTAGTACACAGCACTATTTATACTGTACTGTTTTATTCGATTACTCCTGCGAAAAGCGCAGTTTTGAGCGGCAATTGCTTGTCAACATCTTCAAACTTAATTTACATCGCGCAATTATGACGTACGCCTCGTTTAAATATAAGATATCTTTTTAAAATAAATCATAAAACAGACCATGCCATTTAAACTGACCCAGCTTAATTGTTCAGCGTGTTTCGAGTTCACAAGTACGATAATTCATAATACCTTCTTCTTCTACGTACGATAATTCTTAAAACCTTAAATGAGTACAACACTTCTTTTCCTTTTGTTCAATCATGCTTTAACTCATTTAAGCATTGCAGATTCCAATATACGCTACTTGGCAGCTTTCTTGCGCATCAACCATCCGAAAACACTTTATCGATAGCAAATGACCAATATGTTACTTTCAATATACAAAATGCTACAGACGGAATAAAATTGTAGTTTATCTACTTGTATGTTTATAATTGCATTATTGTAACTTAAGTACATTAAAACAATGTACATACCTAAACACGTGTTACATAAGTTACGTCCAAAAACAAACAACATGCCTTGATAAATAAATACATACAACACATACCAGTTATAATTATCCAAGACGAAATTCTTAAGCCATAACTTTTTGTCTTCGAATATTATTTCAGCAAAATACTATCAACACATTACATTCATAGTTTGTTTCTTTGTCATTTGTTTCTTTATTTAACAGCTTTTCTTTCGTAAAAAGCCATTTAACTGCACATTTTCTTAACCGTAACAGCGTCACTGTGCACTTATCATATACTATCGTTTTGTGAGGTTCTTCATATTCTGTACTGCCGTATCGATGTATTGTACAAGACAGAGATCTCCACCTATACATGAACTTTTCCATATTATAATATACCCTAAGCTATGCTACACAAAGGAGGAAAGCAGGAAAATGAATATAGGCCTCGATGGGGGCATATAGATTTTAATGAATAACACAACAAACAAAATGAGACTAATGATCACTATCAGTCTAAAATTATGTTGACAATCATCCTCTCTCACCATTTTCCCGGCATCTTTTAGTGTGTCAGCTAAAGTTTGTAAGAGAATTACTTTGCGTCGTATTCGCTAATGATTCTCAAATCATTCACGATCAGTTCATGTTTTCGGTTTAATTATTCGTTTGAACAAAACGCAACATGATCATCCTCGGCTCCTAGAATCGTTTTAACATCGAGCTTTAATCGTCTTTTCTAATTAGCCACCCCACTAATTATTAGGCATTTCAAACGACTACCATCCAAAAGTTACCATTCGTGCAGATAATTTTATTATTTAATTTCTCACACTAAGCGTAAGCATTCATTAACTTAATGATATCTATCTCTTTATTTCTGTGATTTCCTTTGCTATTTGCTACCCTTACCAGAATCTCCGCCTATCGATAAACCGTCTAACATATTTAGGTACTAATTTTATACAAAGTTTGTCAAGCATTACCCTCAGTTCTACTAGTTTTGCATTTGCATCTTCTCACTGTTATCTTCAGCAATGATCCCGCATGTGTGTCGATCAAGTCTGTCAATTCCAGCCAAGCATAGTTGACAAATTTGTTTTTATTTATGCAACTTTCCGCCTTGCATTGAAATAAACTAATTACACCTAACGGAGTATATTTCTGACTGTACATTAATAAAAGTTCTACAGCATAGCTGTCGAAATCGAAAAAAAAAATAGGTTTTTCTGTTACATTTTGAAACACAATTGGAGTAATTCGTGCATCTTGCTGTTGGAAGATGTGAGATTCATAAGTCAGTCGCAAAGCATTCTCTTAACACCTAACAAGAAATGGCTAATAGATCGACACAACACACAAAGGAAGATGCTGACAAACGACGTGAGAAGAAAGCAGCGCACAGAACTACTAATTAATGTACAGTTGTGGAGTTCTAGTCTCCCTTCATTCCATCTTATCTCTTTTTGTATTTTCTTTTTTTTCTCAAGCTCTATTCCTCTCTTTCTTTCTATTTCATGTATATTCCATTTGTTTCATTTCTATTGTAGATTTTCGTTAACCTTTCTTTTTCGTCATTCTTGTTCTGTGCATTTCTTCATTTCTTCGTTTTATCGATCTTCCTAATACTACACTACTATCCCCCAGCTTTAGTAAATTACTTCGTAAACTGTAGCTTTTTTATCTCCCGAGCCCGTAACTATATATTTGTCGTCGGCGGATATATCACAGCTTAGCACCGAGGAAGATTCCTTCGACTGAAATGAAAGAAATCGGATATCAGTATACGAACGGTTATAAAAACCAGAAACGGTTAGTGACGTTTTCAATAACTTGCCTGGAAAATTGAGGCTCCATAAGGCGTCCTCCACGCGTTTAGTAAGTTATCTTTACCAGTCGAAACGAACCACTTGCCACATGCGGCAAATTTCAAACTCAGTACACAGCTCTCATGTAAATGTAGCTGATACTTATCCGGCTTGGTAGCGTGCAACACTTCCACATTTGAGTTTTCCATTCCAACTGCGAGCCATTCACCTAAAAAAAAAAACAAATCATTTTCATTGTTCAACGATCCTCTTAAATATTAACAAGCATCTCCTTGACTCTAATCTACAAATGTAACTTTTCTTACCGGTTGGACAGTACCCAAGAGAGAAGATTTGCGAACTAAAATCGTGTTGTTGTAGCTGCCTTCCTTCTCGTAAGTCCCACGAACGAACGGTATTGTCCAATCCGCCCGTCCAAAGCTTTGAACCATCGGCACTAATATCAATGCATGATGCTCCATCAGTGTGTCCTGTAAATCAAAGAGATAGTGGCAAAAGAATAATATTATTATTTGTGTTAAATTCTTTATAGCTGCATTTCATATTTAGCAATGCGGAAAGACCTGTAATACCTTGGAATTGGCGTACTAGTGTCTGATTTTGAAGATCCCAAACGGCAATATTACCATCTGAGCAACATGAAAAACACACTTTAGAATCGGGTGAAATGGCAAGCGCATAACAGGCAGGAGCGTTTGATGTCAATTCGGCTTTTATTCGTGGCGTCGGACTTGCCAGATCCCAAATTGATAGATTCGATGCTTCTCCCCCAACAATCAGCGTTCGTCCATCCGGCAAAAGTTTCACCGAACGAATGTAATTGTCACGTTGCTAAAAAAAATCATGGACATTAATACTTGAAAAGATGATTTCCCTCATATTACTTCCTCAAACCTTTCACTTACCAAACAATCCAACTGCGACACGGGACTTTTATTTCCGGGTTGTGAAATATCCCAAGCCTTTACGCAACCTTTGCCACCGGTGTACACATACTTTGTCGGATTGGAGATCGTTACAGCGCACACTACTTCACCATGATTCAGGGAGCTAATTTGACGAGCGTGACGAGGAATACCAGGACCAACTAGGGCATCCTGGGGAAATGGCACTGGTTGCATTTGTCCTTCAGCATTTACATGAAATGAATAAGCTCTGCATTGAAGTTCAATAGCAGAATAAATAAATAAAAAACACATTTAGAAAAAAAAATAATCCAATGGTTTCCTATTCATTTTCAACTTCTTGTTTTAAGATACTGACGGTTTTCCACCAGGAATACCAATCGGGCCGAGAGGAGCGCGCATCTGCGGATGCGGATCGAATGCCAACGGCGCACGGGCATAGTTATTCAACGAATGTGGCAGATTATTGTGCACACCGGGGCCACCGTATGCTGCAGCAGCAGCTGCTGCTTGTAAATCGTGTGGGGCACCTGAAATGAAGCATTAGTTATAGTATTACATTTTAAACATCACTTCAAGCTTCTCAAACAAATAACTTATACCATTCAATGGCCCAGCAAGGTACGGGGGATATCCGGGATTCAAAACGGGCGGTTTATTTACCACCTTTGGTACACCATTGCTTGCAACAGAGTTGGTAGGAGTAGCTGGTTTTGCTATTGGCGTGGTAGGTTTATCGTCCAGTTTCTTATTCGAAGGAGTCGATGCATTGGATGACGTGCCTATTATAAAATCATGTCAAACAAATTGAGAAAGGTTCGGTTTGATACACACAATCACTATTTTTACCTGATCGAGGTGAATGCGTTCCAATGCGATCTCTATCCTGTACGTCCAATTTCTTTTGCATCATACCATTTTCACGAGGAGATGCTGTACCTGAAGAAGAAATAACGTAAAGTTTAACAATCATGTAGTAACGAATAAATGAATAAAACAAAATTATATTTACCATTATGATGTTGGTTGGGCATTGGACTCATAGGATTTATCTCCGATGCGTCATCCACCACTAAATCTTGATCGGATTTTTCACCATCAGACTACGAAAGATATGAAACGATTTAGATTCACTTATCTTCTTTTATAAATGACAAACGTCCACACAATTCTTCTTTTATTTTATTTTTACTTACATGTCCCATGTCCTTTTCTTCTTTCTTGACCTTCTTCAGTTCATGTGTTGATTCTGGCGTTCTTGGACGATACTTATCGCGATCCGAGGGAGAAATTGAACTTCGCTAAGTATTAAATGAAGAAAAAAATTGGTATATTGTTAAATAACTTTAGCCTATTTTTATACAAGGAATATCTACTAAACTTACATGTCTATCATCCAAAGGCATAATATTGCTATTGCTACTTTTGGATTCCTCTGGTCTGTGCAATTCCTGTTTGTTTAAAATTGCTAGTGGGTGTTGAGGAGGTGTGCTACCGAGAGCTAACGGTCCTCCTAGGGCACCCGGACCAAGACTAGGGTGAGGCATACCGACCGGTATTGGAGGTGCACCATGGGCACCCGGAATTTGTTGCGCATGCATCTGTTGTAGTAATCGAGGTAAATCGGGCCGTTGTTGTTGCTACGAACATGAAAAGAACAATATATTATTTAAACATTCGTTTTTTCGAGATTTTCAAATCAATGTTACCCCAATTACGCTATTTAGTTCCGACATTGTGATTTGCTTCGCTCGTTCAACAGCTGTTAACACCTGCTGCTGATGTTCTTGAGACAGAAACGGTACGATCTGCGTAATTATTGCGTTTAGCCTTTTCGATATTTCTGTCTGTAAAAACATTGTAAAAAATAATTAAGTAAAATAAGTCAGTGGCGTTGTAAAATACAATAATATATCTTTTACAGGAAAATTCAATTACTGAGAGAAATTTAAAATAATAAGAGAAAGAAGCCTGGTAAGCTTAATTGTGCCCGGTAGCCTGACAAAATTATTTATTCTTTTTTTATCGAGATAGATATATAAAACTAACATCTAACTAGGTAGTTACTTTTAACATTAGATTAACATCTAACCAACTAGTTTCTTAATAGCAAAATTATTAAAACAAAAAAACCAGTTACTTGAATTTTGCAATTACACCTAATTCGCAAACATATGCTCCTCTTCGCATATCTTAATCCTAGTGTTCTTAGTCTTAGTGGAATCTATGGTTAAGCCTGGAGACAATCGTTCATATTGCAAATACATTATAAACTTTAGTGACTGGCTTGGCAAAGTCGTGGGACATGTGGCCAAATATCAAAATGTTGCTTTACATTACTATTTATATGGCTACTACTATAAGCCGAATGTTTATGTTACACTCCAACTGGAGATGAAACCTAAACGCAGTAATTACCAAATCAGATACAAATTACTGCTTTCGCATCAAAATTTACTAAAACTTCGTAAAGAAGCCGCAAAGCCGCAACGTGCAGCTGAAGTCTTTTTCTTCTGTTTGCTTACATAGAAAGATATGTTATTTCCTAGCATTTGCTGATCTCCAAACACTGATTAGTTACGGTCGGCATTCAATAATATTCGTTTCGTTGAACTATTTTGAACGGCAAGCCATTAACATACTTGTATCAGATCACCACTATGAGGTGATCGCCATTTATCTGATGAACGCTTTTATTTATTTCTTTATTTATTTGCTTATCTTTACCAACACACCACAAATAATTTTATCCAGGAAAGAATCATTAAAACAATGAATTGAGTATTAAGTTACTATAAATAAGTTACTACCAAATTACCACAAAATAAATGTAATGGTCTACATCTCACAATGTATTCCTTTTCATTCTTCTCATCATTTGGCCTGGAATAAAAATTAACCGCAGGTCGAAAACGGTAAATTTTAACGTTTTACGTCCTTAACCAACACAGGAACACGTAGAATTACGTAAGAGACACTAAAAGTCATAGGTCAACAAACGTAAAAATTATACTAAAACTTAAACGAGGTGTCCGACTTCACTATGTCTGTAATAGTTGTAATCATTTCGGAAATGTATTTGAAAGTGTACTATTGACTCAATTCGAATGTTCAATATTACTTTATGTTCTTATGTTTGATCGTTGTTTGTAAACAAAACGATCAGAAATAACACCTCACCGGCTGTTAAATTGTTATGTTCAATTTTTTTTCATTCATTAGATAATGTAAAGCTACACACAGGTATGTTATAAACACATGTGTGTATGTTATAAATACACAATCATAGGGTAGTATCGCCACCAACTAGGGTAGCATGTACATTCATGGGTTAAGTATAAACGACCATTTCAAAAAGCGAGATTGAAAATAAAACCACATATCTCAGTGCTAACTCTGCCACATGATATACGAAGCGAGCGAGCTATCCTCTTAATAGAGGCTATAGGGATAGTTCATCCTCACATTGTGCTAGATCCAAACAAAAGGATTTGAAGAGAGGAACCACTGACTTCATTGCTTGAATTTCCTGCATCATACATCCCCTAGTTTGCTCCTATCTTTAACCGACATCCTTCCCACTTCTATGTGCTCTGAGAGGACAACCTCATACCACAACGACGCTTGAACAGCATAGGTACATTCCAAACCCTTTATCCATCCCTAGTATCCTTCGAAATATGCATGACCGCACCCCACATTTCATGATTCCACGAGATGAAGGTTGATGGTTGATCACTCCTTTTCAAGCTCTACTACTCCAGCACTGTGTATGTAGCTCAGTGCTCCATCACAGCATACTAGTGGCTCCTAGCACTCGTTTACTCTCTTTCCACTTGTCTATCAAGTGGTTTTGGTGTTTTTCATTTTTTTCATCCCTGCACTAGCTTTAACGTACACCACACTATCCTAATACTCGTTTGCCAGAAGAGATTTTCCTTTAGAGTTTGAGGAAAATTACATCCCAACCAACAAGCACGGCTTGCAACGACCATATCGCTGTAGTGGTTGCAAGAATCGAAACTGTACACTAACGGAAGCTGTTATCTACTGGCGTTCACTCCCCATTCCCATCCCAGAGTACACATACAAACGGAAAAGGCTACATTTAACAACTCTACACACAGAAGCACAGTCTCTCGCCATTGCAAATTTCACTCCTTCTCACTGTTTGGAGTTTATAGCATTACAGTGGATCGTCTGGTATGCCGCTGGGAAGAACAGAAATGCCACCCGAACTCCATTCGGTGTTGGTGCGTTTTTCAGACCATTGTCGATACAACGAAACGCTGAAGGTAAGCGACTGAGCGCGACAACGAGAAGGCGTCGGCTATGAATGAAAACGAAATAAACCACCAGATGGGACGAAGAGGTAGAGCAGGAGTCTGTGGTTTGTGGTACATAGCATAAAATAGTTGGAACCAATAGATTTCCAACGTACATTTTGCGAGCAGATGTGCGGAGGGAGTAGGTTAGAGTAACTATGTAGAGCCACCGCAATGCTGCGGTTCGGGTGACCGCATCATATAGGATACAAATATGACCACAGAGGAAAACCACCGTCCCGTATGACAGAGGAGTAGCAATGAGAGTCTGGATTGTTGCGGCTGTAGCGCATACACAGAACGCTTTTACCAACCTCCAAACCAACCGGTGTACATTCATTTCATGCAATTCCTCCATCCCCTGTGGCATTTGTCCGAGGTAAAGCATAACGGATTGCTTCGGAAGTCAGGATAATAGCACCATTTTTGAGGACAGGTTTTGATCCGGGTACAGGCACAATCACAGAGAGCGAAACACAACGACAGCCGCACACGAACTTCGAGCTTAGGTTTGGTTTAGATGGTTTAGGTGGTTTGGTCCTATCAGTTGAGTCGGAATTTGGAGCAGGGGAAAGCCTTGGATAGTAGTGTAGCATATTGTCTGGAACGCAACATTCCTCTAATTCAGTTATCCAATCAACGAAGCATTCGATAAATCTTAGTCAATGAATCAAAAAATCAGCAACCAATTCTACTTTCTGCAAATACTGATTATCCAGTTTCTTTCTCACAGTACTTTTAACCTTTCGACCTATAATGGAGTTTTTAATGATTTGTCTGAACAAATTATTCACTTTAGAAAAAAAATCTCATTTTTTTTGTTTCAGTTTACCATTTACGCTCGTAATAAGAGCCTCTGATAGTGTCATAGAATACAGTATCCTGAATAATGGAGATGAAATTAAACTACAACGCACACTACAACGTAATCTTTAGTATTTGAACAGTTCTTGACTACCACGCTGAATGAATTTTAAATCTAGATTCGTCTTACAATCTAGAATCGCATCTTACGCATTCCCTAAATACTCTTGGTTTTGGAGAACCATATCAACTTCACTTTCCGTAGAAGCACCACTACAATAGAAAGTGTATTGAAGGATCCAGGTTTTCGAATCGGCTTTTTACGTATTCTTATTCCATAACATCCGCTTTAGGTTAAATATGTATCCACCTCACAGTGCAAAAACTGTTACCGGAAAACATTATTGAAAGTGGGATCACTACACTTCCCTTATGTTCTTCCTTCTTACGAATCAACTTTGTTTAATAGCACTTACTTCGCTGCCTTTGGTTAAACATCATGCCCAAAGAATATGCATATATGGATTCACTAATCAATACGATCAATATGAAGCAATTATGTAGTATAACCTATATAACCTGTAACTATAACTAACTGTTTAATCAACATGTAACATACTTCACATAGTAATGTTTTTTTTTCATCTGTATTAAACTTCA
Organism: Anopheles funestus; assembly: GCF_943734845.2. Classification (NCBI taxonomy): domain Eukaryota; kingdom Metazoa; phylum Arthropoda; class Insecta; order Diptera; family Culicidae; genus Anopheles; species Anopheles funestus. Next base: position 46,404,923 of record NC_064599.1, read on the forward strand.
GTTCAACTTCAACCGTATATGAATATATTGTATAATCAACATGCGACTATCAACTATAATGCAGAATACTGTCGAAATTTCTTTACATTAAAGAAACTTATGTAAATAGTTGCAATGCATGCAGTGCAAACGATTTGTTCTGTTGACTTAACGTCCTCTAAGGTAAAGCCGGCCATTTCTGGCTTACTAAACTTATTTTTATCACGTAGTCGGATATTCAGTCCTTGCCAATCAAAATTAGAATCAAATTAAATAAGCCCTTCAGAAAGAAGGGCGATCCGTATAGGATTTGATACCCGTTCCAGTCGTGTGGTTTTCTCTGTTTGATTTTGTATCATGTAGAACGATTATTTTGTATCTAGTCTACTTATTTGCGTTAAAAGAATAATGACATGCCGTTAAACGTGTAATGTAGATTTAAGCAAAAATTTGTAACAAGAACCTGCAAAGCGAGCTTTAATTGACATATACGCATCAAAAAAACTATGAAATAGAAGGCATAAAGATACTTTAAACGAGAGGAAATACTCTCCGTCTTTGTGACCGATTTATATGATTATTGTGCCTAATAAATTCAAATCAAATCAAATCCCATCCGTACACCCGCACACAGGATTTGACTGTCTCACTGCTATCTCACTACAGGTAAATAAAGTCAAGGGAAGCCAGAAAATGCAGCCCTAAATCTCTGAAGGTTGTGTAGTGCTACAAAAGAAGAAGGTTTAAAGTTTTGCCCTATTTAAAATTTGTTTAACACCAGAGCTCTGCAAATTAATCTAATCTAAGAAGAGCGCTAACCAAAACAAATCTTTAAGAACTTATATGCCCCTATCTTCATTAACTCTAGAATGACTTAATGCTAAATATAATAGAAACTTATCGCAAAGCCCTGACTAAACAATTCCATAGGAGCTTTTACGTTGGGGGATATATCTAAAATCGATTTTATAATTATTAACATTAAAATTTGCGTATGAATTTACCTGCTTGTGCATTTCAACGTTGAGACCATATGACATTTCATAATACTGAAAAAAAAAACAAAATATTATTAAATTAACATCTCGAAATCCAGATTAAATCATAAAATTATATAATTTCAACCAAATTATAAAGAAACCATGCACGTTTTCCTGCAAAAAGTTACGACGAAGGTGTTGAAGACTAGTAGGATAATATGTCATGGTAAATGCGAATTTGGAGGCAACACTTGCCCAAGTCTCTCGAAATACCAATTACTTATAATGTCAACAGATTCGATAAAATATACTTGATCGAATACGAAACTAAAAACTCAATTTTTATACATTTCGGTTGATGGTCAGCGTGTTATTTAATTAAGCGAAATAAAGCGTTCTTACCATCACATAATGTCGTTGCATTTCCGTTTTATCTTGTGCCAGTTTCTCACATTCCATTTTGAGACTGAAAATAATAATAGGTAATATTGTACTGACTAGAAAAGTATTTACTCTCCATACAAATCTACTTACTTATGGTACTGTGCTTGAAGAAAATTAAACTCTTCTTTTATCCTATCACAGTTTTCAGTTATGGTGAATTTGAATGGCTGTGCGGATTGCGGTGGACCCTGCAATGGAAAAAAGAATAAAAATCGTTATTATCAGAACATCATTTCAAAGAAACATTTTGGTGTATTAAACTGTTGATCCTTATTGAATATGGTTTATTGGACGTTATTGGATTTGTTGAAAATAAACTCAAACACACATGAATGCGTAAGATCATGTTTAAGTTGCCGCCATACATAAGCAGATAATAATTTAATATAGGGCTTTACATAGTTTACAGCTCATTATAATCATCTCATCAGCATTTTTTTTTTCATTTTGATAAAGGATTATTTCCTCCGATAGACATTTTGTCTCCGAGGATATTGATTTCGTTTTCGACACGTTCCACTAGGATTTCAACACTTTATTCATAGTCTTCATGTTTTAATTATTTTCATTTTTTAAACAAGAAACAACAAAACTTTTAATCGTTTTTTAAACTATATTGTCTTAAACCAAAATCGTTCCTAACCGAATTCTGTAGAGATATAAATCACAGAGCACAAATGAAAATAAAATGTTTTCGGCTATCAAAACACTTGCCACGATATATATATAAAGTAAAAGTAAATAACTTATTATTTTAAATTCGTAACAAATGATTGATGTACTTAACAGACCATATACATATATGGGTTATGTTTATAACCAAACAAGTAAAACATTCAACATGCAACAAAACTTCGTCTTGACCCTAAGGGTTTTCAAATATTGTCGAACATCTAACTGAAACGCCAGAATTAACTAAATTTGTTTCCCAAAGCAAAGTAACTGCAGCGTAAATTGATAGCAACAGTATCTACCCATTTTCATCGTAAATCTTTCCAATGACCCTTTCCGCTCTTGTACTTTGCCCTAGTTACACGCTTTCCCATTTTCACACCAGCCACACCACGAACGCCACATGGAAGTAATGTTTTCCCTCACCTCACAGGCAACAATCAGCTAAAGTTGTTTTGTCGACTGACTGTGCGCTTCAACCAACGAGACATGGGAATAAGGAACTTATTTTTCCACCCCAATTGAAAGCGGCTACACCAGTGGAAACACAAACCTATTGGGAGCCGCCGCGGCTGGTTCCAATTTAAGGGTAAACAAATTTAAACCCATCTTCAACTACTGCTTCTGTGTGTGTGTGTGTGTTGTGTTTTTCGTGCGTGTGCATGCAAACAATGAATTATTCTCCCCTTACCGAACGTTGCTGACACTATACCTTTTAAATGTTTTGAACCCCTCGTTATTTCACTATTGAATAAAACATTCTCCAAGGAAACACTTTCTAGGATCATATCATCAACAGCTCAAAAAAAACATTCTGTCCATAAAGGAAGAATGAAAAATAGCAAAATACGTCCACGTATACACAGGAATGAAACATGTGCAGTATTGAAGTAATTGTTAATTAAGAAGGAAGGTTAGTGCGCGTGACTATCATCATAACCATCATTACCGTCATCAATATTCGGTCATCGTTACGGGAACGAAATGTGTGAGGTGGTTCTGTATTGAAGTGATAAACGACTCAATAAAGCGAATCCAACGGGATAGAGTGTCTGATTTTCAATATGCAAATATTTTATTTCTTTATATTTCTAGAACAATTAGCTTTTAAATGTCATACAAATTCTTCACTTGAATTGAAAAAACGCCTTTATGCAACCGCATGACAAGCCGCTTAAAATTTATTCAAATTATATTGCAAAGGATAGTATCTTCACTTTTATATCTGCTTCATAAAGACAAACACTGAATTAAAAGCAACTGTAAAAAAATTAAATGTAAAAAACGCATTCATAATTCTTATCATTCAATTACGTTTTTCCCATTCCCAATGTTTCATTTGACCAGATGTGTCGAGATATAGGGAAAATCGAGAACGGAGGCCCAATGTTGACGACGCTAACCAGACGCTCAGATTAATCCGGAAATTATTATCTGTGAAACGGCACCACCCTCCGTGTGCAAAGCTCGTTCCGGTATTTAGAACCACGAAGGGTTCCCGAACATGTTACAGACACACAAACACACACACACACACATACCAACACACATGCATTTTCGCTAGGGGAAAGTACGTAGTACACTGGAAAGGGCTAAACACCCCTTGGGTCAAACAAAATCATCCCCTAAAATCTGTGTTTTTTCGTCCTTCTTTTCTTGCCGTTTTGGTGCTATCCCATCCTTCCGAAATTAATACGGTATATTTGCCCTTACTGTATTCTAAATCGATTTATCACCCAGCGACTTGATTTCCCCTTCAAGAATTGCTTTTGTAATTCTCTGTGCTACTCCTGACGTATATCGTCGAACTGAAATATTGGGTTTGTTTTACCTTACAGCATTTGATCCAATGATGCCAAACAACTTTGGGGCAATTAGAATATGACACACAAGATTTGTGGCAAACGTGTCTTTCACTATAAAGCTGGCATGGGATAGCGTTCGATTCATCCAGTAATAATTTTTGAAAATCCACAACAAAGGTAAATTCCTATAGCATTTATCGTTCACAGAAGGCAATCTTACATTGTTTTTTTGGTTGTTGAATTTTTGCTTGTTTGAAATACGCATTTTTCCGCGCGATTTTCGCATATTGACAAGCAATGGGTTTTGCAGCAATATATCTTAAAGCATAAGGTTGCTCAAACCATGTCACACAAAATTACTTTTAAAATCTGGTGCTTTGTCGTTCATAATGCACATTATTGAAATTAATTTCGAACAAACAAAAATTTAAACTCTGGATACGTTAATATTTCTAATGTAATGTTATTTGAATATCATAAAACAATGAGTAAAAGTCGCTTCATTCTGAAGAATCAAACACTCAGCTCCAACTCTCAACAAATGGAATGATCGAATACATCTAACACAACACAGAAAATTTAAACGTATTCCCTTCGCCATTGGAAAGATCAATCTTTACAAGCAATTTAAAATAAATTCCTTGTGATATGATTTACCTTAGGACGACGATGGTTTACCAAGTAAGTTGGTTTATACAAAGATGATATTTTCATGGGTGTTTTGATTTGGAAATAAAAATAAATCATCCTAGAACATATTAATCAAATTTTCCTTTTTTTTCATCAACATTTCCAATTGAAGGAACGACTTTTGCGTAAGTACCAGGGCAAATAAAACATTAATAGTTGTCCCTATCTACAAACTCACACATCTTCCTACCTTGCCAGCCACTGCAAACAATGCACAAACATACACACCATTGTGTTGGCAAACAAAACATAAATCAACTTTTGATCACATAAACGGAATTTCCGATGTTTTTTCAACCTCTTCAATAGAAAACAAACATATAAACAATAATAATGTTGAATAATTCGTGTGTATTGATCATATGCCGTGGCATTTGTCATTGTTTGCATTTTTAAACATTTTTTCATTATTATCGTTTTATTCGACACCCAAAACATCATCATTCAATCATGAAACTTCATCAAAAAGCATTATTACAAGATATGAGAAGAGAGTAATTACATATATTGCAATTTGAAAGTAAAGTATACATACAATAAATGCATTAATTTTGATTGACAAAAACTGCAGAAGATAATCGTATGAAATAAATTTAGCTTGAACATTAAGTTTCATTGACTAAATGTTCCCAGTAACGACTACCCAAAATAAAAATATTAGGATTTTTATTTCAGCATTTTCCTGACATTGGTGATCGTCTCTTCGTCGGACCTCAAAATTGTAGAATTTGATCCTTCGTTTGGGGTTTTCTTTACAAAGTTCTATTCGGAGCATTTAAGTGCCATATCTTAGATTTGCGATCCTTGATAAAACGTCATCCTTAACACATTCTTTACTAAAATCTTCAGTCGCTCGTTCTGGCAATCGTCTACCGCTAGACTGGCCTAGCCTTTCGCATAACGAAATTCATCTTGATCAGAATACTTTTTCACTGATTTGCCGATTGCTTTAACTTTCAGGGAGAACGAAGAGATAATTTTACTATTGGTCTTCATCTTAAAACTTAAAATAAAAATAAAAGAAGAAAATAAACTCATTACCTCTAACTTGTTGCAAAAACTGTAAATTGTTAAGTATCGTCATATTTTTTTACATTTTCAAAGCAAGTCATACAACTACTTCGAACTTATCAGTAATATAGGGATGGTTTCTGTAATTCTTTGTGTTGGTACAAGCAACACCATGTATAATTCGGTACAGACCTGCTCGCAATTGCAATTGCTAAACATGGCATGACATGAAGCAGATAAATCGCTGACATGGGAGAACTTAAAATAAAACAAAAATATGAACAAACTAAAAAACTTTCCATGTCAACCTTGCATACATTTACCGCATGCAAGTAAAATATTATTATACCAATAGCAGAACAATTGAACAAACAAAACATTTTATTCATGAAACGAAGCGTGACGATGGTGAAACCGTAGTAGACAATACGGAAAACAATTAAAAACAAACAAACAAACAAAATATCACAAAACCCAATTTTAACTATTCTCATGCTCTTTATTGCTACCAAAGCCACAAACATGTAAAATGTATTGTGTGATGCAAATTTTTTATAACAAAAATAATAAGTTTAGTACAATAAAGCAAATTGGATCGCTTTGGATTGTTATTTTTGTCAGGACAAAAAATTATCATGCCAAAACAACAGCAAACATTAGAATAATTGTATCATGACTTAACTCTAATTCAATTGGGATGTTTTATGCTGGAAAAACATTAGTCCTCCAAGAATATACACAGCCAAATGTTGCCCAGATCATAAATTTTCTTCTACAAAATTTATTTGATTTTTTGTTTTTAAATGTTTTATTACCCTTACAAAGTTTAACCTTTTTACAAAATGTTTGTCCTACGTTACCATTTTTATCACACCTTTTGCTCGCTTTCTTGCGCTAAACAAAAATCCAATTGTCAATCACGTGCTCCTGCTATATTGATCATATCTAGCAAATCACGAACAAGTAATGGAACATTTGCGTTTTGTTAGCTTAAACGAAAAGCAGCATAACCAACACCAACAGAGCAGCGCACAGGAAGTCGAAGCGGAAATACGTCGGAAAAATCGAAATAACATTAGGGGGTGGAACGTCTGGAGGCAAACAAAACAGAACAGTCGAAGGCAACACACACAAGAAGAGCAAACGGAAGCAAAAACAAACAGACTTTTTTCATAATCGATCGGGGGCGTTTTTTGGAGGTTCGGGAACGAGCCATAAACCTCAATTCAGAACGTTTGTTTCTGTCTACTTTCTAAACATTCCACCGACGTGTGTGCTTTTAGCTTAATCCCGCTACGGTCTTTCTCGGTAAGTTTTACCACACCTACCGAGGTTGTGAGAATATCACCAATAACCAATACAATTCCATGGATAATGAAAAGCAATTATTCTTTTCTTCTAAGCGAACGTACTAATTCCGTATGTTTGTACGTCCGTATGTTCCAGGAGCAACCACTACAACCTGCTTAACATACATTTTATCTTACTTTGTAATTTTATCGAACACACACACAATCCAAAATATACAAAGAAGTCAGATACGTACAGTTCAGAAAACAGTTTCCACCGTATAATCAATTTTTCAACAAAAATTTTACCTCTACACCCACTTGAATCTGCATTGTTTGATAGAAATTGTATGTGAGGTACAAAAGCAGAACAAGAAACAACTTAACCCAACGCCGACACATCCGTACTTTGTAACAAATCAAATAGTGATGAGCAAAAGAAAAAAGGAAACGAGATTATGCTGGAAACGAATGGCCACAACACAACAACAACCAATATGGCGTGACGACGCATTTGCTCGCCTTGCGCTAATCGGCACCGTTAATTAAATACAACCACCTGCCGCCTATCCTCCGCCTCATCCTTCTTCGTACTGCTCTCTCCCTGACTCCCTCCATTACTTCTTTCCTTCTATAAACTATTCCTCACACCCTTCGCTTCTCACACACACACACACACACACACACACACAAGCAGACGCCTCTCGAACAGCACTTAAGAAAAAAATTCACATTATTTATCTCCTACCATCCACCTTCTCCTGAACTTCCTTCCCTTTTGTATGTTTCTTTGCCTTTCCCTACACATGTACCATTCAATGGTATGGACCGTATATCCCACACGATCGCGAAGCGTTGTGAGCCCACCCTTTCCGTCTTATTCGTTTCGTGTGTTTTCTTTTCCTCTTCCTGCTTAGCTACATCCTACGCTTAATTCTACTTCAAAATTTTGACGAAATGGTGTAGAAGAAGGAGGAAAACAAAAAAAAAGACCGCAATGCTGGGGCGATTTAAAAGAAGAAGGGGGAACAAGCAAAGAGAGTGGATAGGATGCAATAGCTTAAAGATCGAATTAGAAGAGGTTAATTAAGTCCCGACAGGAAGGTGCCGCGCTACAGTGCGTGCGTCCCTTTTTTGCGGCATGGCTATATTTTCCGTTCCCTGTTCCTTTTCAGTTTTTTTCTCTTTTGGATTGCGATCAATTGCCCACTAGCATTGGTGTTTGCCGACTGATTTTACTTAGATTAGATTTACTGAGATTTCCTCGTGCTTTAAAAGGGACTTGTGAACCATCAACAACTGTGTGCAATGCAATTGTAACTACAAGTAGTAACCGCAATACGCTATCACAAAGGAGATTCGAGTATTTCGCAGTCACAAGTATGTCACAAAAGCGGTTAACTTATTTTTGAGCAACAATTTAATGGATCGAATTAGAAGGCATTACCAGTAATTTGTTGCCTTATTTGTATAAAATGTGTGCAATAAACTTATCAAGCTGTCAAACTTTAGCATTCCGTTTGAGCCACGTACTCCATGAAAATAAAATGATGCATAAACGCGTAGTACGTTTACCGGCTAATTTTTATTAGAATTAGCCATTTCGGTAAAGGATTCAGCAACCAATAAAAAGAATATTCATCTTTTGTGAAAATAACCCTTTGCCAAAGTGAAATCTTGACAGTTAAAAATATGCCAGGGTTAACCCTGTAAAGAAAACAGCGCCAACGGTACAAGAAAAACGTCTATTTGCGGTTTAATTTAACATTAAATTGGAATTCATCAAACTGTGGAACACATTGAAACCTAAGGGCGGATTTTAGTGCTTTATTTTACATAAATAATAACAGAATAAAAAAACAACCACTTTAAATATTCCACTTTTATTGCGAGCCACCGATACAGAAAGGATCTTAACTTTTAAAGAACACCACTGTCATGGAATTCCGTCTTTTAGACGATAAATCTTAGTAAGCGAGTAGTTTTCTTTTTAATTCTGACGCCAATTGTTGTTATTTGTATCCCATATAATAAATGGGAGCGACTATATATTTTGGATTGCAATAAAAATAGTTATCTTTAAAGTTAAAACTATTAAAAACCAATATTTTCACCTTCGGTTGTAAATGTAATGTTTACGAAGATTACTTACCGGGTGACGGGCCGCGACCGCTGCCGCATTAATGCCTGAATTCGGATACATCTCCGGTGGCAGCGTGATTGTTGCGTTAAGAATTTCCTGTACTATTGCAGTTTAAACGATTTTACTGAGCACCACACTCGATGATACTAGCGGGGTGTTGGATCAGCTTCAAACTTTAACATCCAACTTCCCAACAACGAACACTACAAACTTTTTCACTTCTTCTAGCCACACACTATTGGAATACGTTAAATGCAGAACTGGTGGTTAGGTTCACTGCACTGCAATAAAACGAAAAGGAAATCGGGAAAAAGATCGGTGAGACAGTTGCTGGAAGACTATATAACAGTAGAAACATTTTTTTAAAGAAGAAACAATTCACACGAACATGAAGCGTGGACTTGTATATGTGTTTTATTTAGTTATAAACGTCCGATTAAATGGCTGATTTGCATTCTTCGCGAATATCTTGCGGTATGTTCAAACATTAAATACATTACAGCTATTTCGTTGGGTCAATGCCACACACACACAGGCAACTGTTACGCGATGATACATTTTTTGTTGCTATTTCGTTTAGCAAAATAACAATTTCACTAGCGATAATTTAGCTCATCCCTCTCTCTCATGTGTCATTACTATAACCACACTAAACGCAAACAGCAACATACCACACACCACCCTTCCATCTAGCTTCCACAGCTCCTTCCGCACACGCATTCGGAAACCGACCACACCGACTAATCGAATTTGTGTCGTATTCCCCGCTTCACACATTCATCGCTCCTCTTATTTTCTCTTCCTTCTCTTTACTCGTCTGAGACGCGATCAAACTCAACGGCACCGACAATTTATACGCAAAAGGAGCAAACCACGCGAGCACACGATCATACACACACGCGCGCACATAGCGTAGCCGGATAAAAAGGGAATCAAATTCTCTTGCCGAGACGATGATGCCAAATTCAATTATCAACCGATTTCACTTTCCACTCGCGTTCATCGTGATAAAAAGTGCTGGAAAAGAGCGGGAAATTTGTCGACCTCAGGCGTCTCTTTCTTGCTCGAGTTAAATTCCGCGTTTGCTCTCGCTCCAACTATCACACTTTTTTTTCTTATATTTTGCTATAATCAGACGTTTCTCGGTATCCTAGCAGGCTCTTCCACACGTGCTCACATAGGCGCAACCATTTTCGTTTTTCTTTTCCTTTTTTTGTTTTGTACAGCCAACGCGTTTACCCATCATCACGATTACTCGATTCGCCGGCCGGATCGAACACGAACAATTCGCCGTGGCCGCTTATGCTCTCTTCACTATCTTCTCAGCACCATCACACACCACGATAAACTAAATTGATGCAGGGCAATTAATTATCGACGACCCGTAAAAAGGTCTCTCTACCCGTTTACTGCCATCTTCGCCTATTTGACCCAACACAGTGGTGCGTACCTCTGAAACCTACCATACACACACATCCACGCATCATAATACACTTTTGCTGTGACACAGAGATAGGAACACACTTATAATTGCTCCCAATCTTCTCTCAAGCTGGTGCACTGCACATATCGAATCAACTGTTGGAAGACTTTTGACTACATGTTAATTTCCCCACAAAACACAGAACAACCACTCGGAAACACGGCTTGGAACGCAGCTGTCGTAGATATTTGTTAAAAAAAACTGTGCATTTCATCACATTTTTCATTTTTTGGAAATACCGATTGATCCTACACAGCGCCTCGATTCGATTCATGTTTTTATTAATCGACCGTACAATACATCACCATCGCAACGATGCAAAGCCTCCTCTTCATGTAAAAACGATGATGACAAACAACCGCTGCAACGACGTTGTGTGTTAACTCTGCAAACAACTCACAATTTACAAACAATAATTAATATGCACTTTTGTGTTTCCATAAATACAGCTTTGCTTGCATCCGGAATTCGCTACCACTCCTAAACTCACGATACAAGGCGACGCATATTGCACTAAATGCTCCAGATTCAAACATTTCTCGTATCACATCAAACCATTTTGCATCCGGTTGGAGTAGAATACACACCATGTATTACATGATCCACGTAGCGCGAACACTCAGTTGCCAAACCACCTACTTGAGGTACGCAATTTACGCTCACGGAATTACACATTTAACTAACCTTTAAACCGCCGCGGATTGCGACCAAATTTCCAACACGCAAGAAGATACGCTGCTCGAACGCTTCACAAAACTCACGAGATTTCGAATAACGCCTCCTGCCTCGACCACGGCAAGCATCCAAATAAACGTCTGTATGTGTACGCTTCCGGCTCAAACATCCAGCGAGCATTGTAGTGGTGAAGGCGCATATACGTACACGCTGTGTACGACACGCCATGCACAGGCCGTTTATATAACCACATCCGTTACTTTTATTGAACTTCAGCAGCTTTCGTTTGAAGAATTTTATTAAATTCATACCTCTAAACATGACTAACTTTTGCGAAATATGTCACGAAATGCTTGCTTACTTATTCTTCATCACAAAATTATATGTTTGGTTTGCAAATATAGCCATTGTTTGACCAGTTTTTGATTTCGTTTGTAGAGCAGTTTTCGGTTCAATCTTGTTTTGTGTCTACATTCAACTACCATTTCGTATCCCGAGCGCTAGAATGTATCAAATATTCAGAGAATTCCGAACAAAAGTGTATAATTCTTGCAATTTTAACTTTTTTACATTTATTATAAAAGTGCATTTTAAAAATAAAGCTTTAAAAATGGTAGGGGAAACACAAAAGTGTTAATTAATTATTGATTGCATTTAGAATATGTAAAAAACAAAATGGAGCAAGGCTTTTCTGTAACAAAAATCAAAATAATAGATGATTTCAAGTGCAATCATTCCTAAGCAATACATAATATTCATTTATACATATAGTCTTCTTTGCACAATCCTAAAACGCATCTCACCATGATTGGAGCACGTTCGAAGTGTTATGATGATGTTTGCTGGAGCGACGTGACAAACGAGACGGAAAGGTTGCGAGTTAATAGCTCAGAAAGCAAAACACGCCGCATACCAAGCTGATGTAGGGATCCAGCTGATATAGTAATTAAAAATTTATGGCTGAATCATTGCTCGAGAGCAGCATATCAGCAAAGCGGTGAGCCATTATTATGGTGCACTGGCTCAATCTAACTTCCGTAGGCATGCCGATGGGCGATATTTAAAATATCGAGGATTAATTAATTTCATCATCACCATTCTATTACAAATACTGACATCCAAATGGAGTATAATTTGTATGAGAAAATGTTCGTTTTTTTATTTATCGATTTTCGATAGTAGAACTAAGCATGAAAGTTGTTGTTAGTTAATAGTTGCAACTTTGAGTTGTTATTTAATGCAATCGTTGTCATACATTTGTTGAATAAAGTTTTGAAACCATAACACGTTACCCAAATGTCCAATTATTCTATCCAATCTTCCATTCGCTTTTATCGTACTGTCGTCCAATCTTTTCGAACGGATTTAGTAACCCTTCCAAACATTTTCCGCCAAATGATCGATCCATTTAATCTTTCTTTTGCCTTAAATCGCAACAATAATTTTATCTATTAAGCAGTACACAATAGTGTTGACTTTGGTTGAAAATTATCGTTAGATTTTTGTCTATTGATTACATAATGAGGAGTGGGGGGGGGGGGGGGGGGGGGTTGGATGATGATCAAGAGTTATAAAGCGTGTACGTGACAACCGGAATCGAATGATTGATTATGGATCCATCGCACGTTTCACAACGATTTACGACCTATAATTCGTTTGACGCCGAGCAAGAATTGTGGGTAAAAGCTCGTACTTATCTTTGTCATCGATTTCCCTAATGACTAGACGAGCATTTCTTTCAAGTTCAACGTTAATATTGTAGTGACGATGATGTGACGACGCTACATGTCATCGCAAGCAACCGCTTAGCAATCAAATAGCTTTAAACATTCACAAATCTGTTCACATTCACGTGCAACGATTACAACGCACTTATAGATTTTTTTTCAAATCGGGACAGTTTGTATTGCTTTATTGAACTGTTGTTTTTAAACGCTACCGTTACACCATTGAGTTTTGACTCCCATAATTTCCCCTACCGTTGCGATTTAAATTCAGATGAAGGGACTTTTAATAATTCCCAAAGGCTCTGCCAAATTTTCTCCCAACTGAATACATACTCGAGCTGTACGAAATTCGAAGGGTGAGTTAGAGAAACACAGCAAATCGTATGACCAATACGAAGTAGAGGAGGGTAACACGGATTTGGGAAAATTTAATGTACTGATTGCTCTGGTCCTGGTTTAAGGACGTTAATTTTATGACGATCTGCCCGCAAGGATTGGCAGAACACTTAGGTACTCTACAGAATTGACTTGCTACCAACCATGCTAACGCGTGGTGTTAATTTGAGTTCGTTAAATGCCGACGATTGCTCTTCTTCAATTATCTGATGTATGTGTGTGTGTATATGTTTTTTTACACGAACTTTTGACTTACATGTCTTCATTTTTTTTCAATCTTAATCTTTCATAAAAAGAGCAGTAAACCAAAAATAAAAGCTTACCACATACTAAAACTCTGAACCGATAATTAAGAACATGCAAGAGAACAACCTGCTTGAGGCAATGTGTTTGGCTCACAGTACTACGAGTTGGAGCAGACCCACCCTAAACCCCACCCTTCCCCTCCCCCTAAGCGGGAACTGTGTTTGAACTGTTACAACACGGACACAAAAGATACCGTCCACTTTCGGCAATTTGCAAACCACCAACTAACTATCTGCGTTTCGTTGGCCATAATACTTATACCGATCCATGCTCCGAACCGTGCTATAGGGTTTGCATGAAGGCTCAATTTTTGCTACCCACCAAACTACCAATCAATTGACGTTTTGTACCGCCCGTATTTTCACTACGTGGCGCCACCTTGGTAGGTTGATCAGCGCGATCATCCGAAATAGCCTAAAGGATGTTCTTTTTACGACTCATCATCATCATTATCATCGACTTCTTTTTTACCCAACTTTGGTCCGGTGATCGGTTTGCTCTAAATGATCCGAGCTTTACGTTAGACGCGACTTGTAATTTTCTTTTTCTTTCAAGTTTTTTTTTTCTTTGTACAAATACTATATTCTAATTTGTTGACATACTTCTATATTTTTTGCTATTTTCTCTGTAATTTCTTCTCTATAAATCTGTGCTATAAAATGCATGAGATAGATACACATCACATAGCTTAAGTTAAAAAAGGACTGTCAAACAGCATACAGATTAACACCGCAGCCAGTCGCTCCTAAGACAGCGGGAACCATCTTTGGTATCACAGTTTCGTTAATTAATTTCCAATTACCAACCAACTGACCGCATTGCGAACCTACCTCTCTTGGTCGGGAAATCCGCCGGGAACCGTGGTACAGCACCTGGATAGGTGCCACTATGCTGTCTCTCACCTCTCAACGCTGTGCTTTATGGTTGAACATTACATAATTAATCAATTACTCGCTTTTCCCAGCAAGAGCCATGCGGAGTATGTAGAGTGGTTTTGCCGCACCGCGGTTTTCCACCCTGTCCCCCGTTTGGCTTCCGCTGTCCACATCGCACGATTAACGTAGACCCATGTCGTTTAGTTGCCATTATGGCCAACTACACGTGGTAAATTAGGGGCCATAAATATGAGCCTTCGCACACCCCCATGCAAGGCCTAGTCTAGCCGGCCACACGAAAGTCAACCAGATAAGTTGTGTGTTCGCAGTAGTTAACCCGTTTGTAAATTAGTGTTATTTTGCATGTAAAATAGTGCAATTATTATAGTGACATTATTATCTCTTATTCTGTGTAGCAGGATGTAACGTCGATTGTTATCACGTGTTTTAAATAATAAAATCAAACTGGCTCACTTACTCATTTGTTTTTAGATTTAACATATGGCAGTGAGGTTTTTTAAATAACGTTCAAAACCGTTAGTTCGTCAAAATTGGATTCCGGCTCCTGCAGAAAAAAGCGCATGATGAACGTTTTTGTGTAAAATACTATAAGCGAAGACGACGACTTTGAAAAGATAACCTAACCCTATCCATAGCTAATCAATTTTATTTTGCTCAAATATTTTATTTGTACCTACTGCTTTTCGTTCCCAACAAGTCATGATTTTTTTTTATCACATTTCTCTACTTTTTATTTCAGTTTTTTCCAAAGTCTTCCTTTGGGAGAAGAGAGCGAGAGTGAGAGAGAGAGAGAGAGAGAGAGAGAGAGAAGGGCAAAGAAAAGGCAAGAAAGAAATAACATACACATTCCTGCGCATACCTTAACAGCAGCAGTTCTACTCAACCAAATAGAGATGCGAAATAGCGCAAGCAAAAAATCATCAGACGCAAACATACATACACGTCCCCACATATACCAGCAATCAGTATGGAAGCATTTCGATGCCACACATTTGCTTGTGAAACATAAACCGCACTGTTTCGCTTAACTAGCCTTTCGCAGCCCTAATTCTTCCTTCCATCGTTTTTTTTTTTGTTTTGCTGCTTCGACGCAATCTTGAAAAAGCATAAGTGTAAATTATTTCAAGATAACACTTAAATACCCATCTAATATTATACGGATTCGATCCGACTCCGAAACGTTCCGATCCGGGCGAAACGAAGGACATGGGAAAACATTGCTGCCCTACCTTTTTCCTCTTCTTTGCGTACAGCCGGCATCATCATACGACCATCATCAACTGCAGAGCAGAAACGCGACGCGAGGAATACCATAATTTATTATTAGAACCATTAAAACGGCGCAGGGGAAGAATCGTGGAATCGTTAAGGCACTTTCTACGTACTTCACGCCAGCCAGCGGCCGAACGATTCAGCAAGAGGGGCAAGGAAGGCACACACCGAAGCCCCGATTAAACGACAAAACACGTGAACATGTTACCGTCGGAATCGGCAAGGGGGGCACCAGGCGGAGAAGGTGCCACGGTAGACGATGAAATCAAGAGCGCGTTAGTTGCGCCTGCGGTGGATAAACCTCTCATCAGAACGATCCGAGCGGTCTGCGTCTTCCGGGAAGCGATCGTTTTATGTATGTATGTATGTATGTACGTGTGTGTGTGTGTGTTTGTGTACGTACGAAAAGAGCGAAACGGGCAAGGGATACGAAAAACAAAAGCGTCACAAAAACGTTTGGGATCTGCAAATTTGTCATGCATGGAAAGCAAAATTAGAAGAAACAGTAGAAGGACGAATAAGGTTGGTTTTCGGTGTGTGCTACAGGGATCAGTTTAAAACGTCATAAGTTTCATATCAAGGAAAACTTGACCAGAAAAAATGTAAAAATTGTCAATATAACAGGATAAGCTTTTGTTTCATTTTCAATTCAAATATTCACAATGTTTAATAATTTAAAAATATTAGTTCTACGCTGGAGCTAAAGCATACATGTGTTATTTTTTCTAATTGAACAACTCATTACCTCATAATTGAGAAATTTCAAGCTCATAATCGTTATTAATATTCCATTAAAATTTGTTAATATTTCATCGAATACGTACATTTTTCACTAATGGCCACAATCATCGTTACAATTCATCACTATTTATCTAATCAATCACTGCAGCACACGAAATTTTTACTTTTAAGTATGAAGGTTGTGCGTGTTTCATATGTTGTTACGTCTGTTTTGCAACCAAAGCACAAGGATTCTCATAGCAATCTAGATTGAATTTTTGCTGTGGAAAGATACGAAAGATGTTCTACAGATTTCAGACTTTCAGAGAATGTTTTACACTGTCCAGATACACTTTTAAAACAGCAAAATCTCTACAATTTACCCATAATTGGGTCACCTACCATAAAAACAAAAAAACGGATGACAATTGCTTTAGTACACTATCCATGTTGTGTGCGCTTATTACGATGATGTGCTGTTGTTATTTAGTTTTCAACGCTTTCGTTACATGCAAATACAAATCCAATCTCGTGCCGTTTCCGTCCCGTTCTTTGAGCCTTCTATTAGCCCCCATACACTTTATGGATGTTTCACACCAATCAATCTTTCCGTTTCTTTACATCTCATTTCCCATGGCCGGATGGGACACACGCGAGCAGTGCAAGCAGCGGGCGCAAGTCGGTGGAGGATCACAATTAGAAAAGGCGTTGCGCGTTTCAAACAAAGAAAATGTGCCAACGTACACACTCTTGCACACACACACACACACGCACACCTGTGCGGCTGTTGGCCCGGTAATGGGGTGGTTGGTAAGGTTTAAGCCACTGTTGGTGGTAATGTTTTTTGTTGTTTTTTTTGCGCGCGCCTGTCTTTTCGCTACCATTTCGTTTTGCGAAACATTAATCGGTTCGTTGGAATTTTGAGCGGGAGCGGGTGATCGGGGACAGTATGAGGAAACAGGAATGAGATTCTAGGAGCTGCTGCTTGCGTACCATGCACAACCGCACAGTGTGGATTGTATATTTATGTGAATCATGTTTTTTTTTTCGTCTCGGGTTTAATTTCTTTCGGTTTTATGAAACGAACCCGGGACCAGTGGCAGCGGTACAAAAATGAGATGCAGAGGTGCAAAACAAAACAAAAAATGAGCAAAAAAAAGATTGTGTGCAAAACTGTTTGTGTAAGAGACGCAAAACTAAGGCGAGAAAGAAAGAGAGCGATCCAACAGTTCGACGTTGGATGATGATTTTTTTTCGGAACTTATGGAACTAGCTAGAAGGAAGCCAGAATTGTGTTGTGCGGTAGGACGAATGACGGCGCCGACGACCTCTTCACAACCACACTATATATCGTCACTGGCCGCCTGTGGCCGCTTGTGTCGAGGTGGGGGGGGGGGGGGGGGGGCGAATTGCGATGCCTTGAACGAAGGATCGCGTGAAAGAAATCGTCGATTGGAAGTGTTTTTCGGATGCGCCTGGGGTTTGTGAAATGTGCGGTAGGGGAAATGTGCGCCAATGCACATGTATAGCGGGCAGCAAACGGGCAGACGGAAAATGACGGGAGAGACCCAACGCCAATCATCCAGGCCGAAGAAGGGCCCGAAGGGAAAAGGCGCACAGAATGGTTGATGGCAACAACATCTAAGGCGCTCGTGGGTGTGCGAGGAAGTTTAGTGTGCAGAGGGAGCGAGATCGGGAAAGTAGAGTTTGCCGTGACGTGGCAAACGGGCGGAATAGTGAAAACGAATCAGTTATTCCTGAAAAGAAAAAGAAACGAACAAAATTGGAAGTCGCAGCGGGCCATGCCAAAACGGAAGAGAACATGTGGAACTGGGGGTGGGTGGGGGACTAGCCTAGGCACGAGTTCCTGCCTCCTGTCGGTTCAGTTTGGCTTCGTTGCGCTTCAAAATTCCCATAATACCCGCCCGCTTTTGGCTTGTTCACACAGCGCGGCCGATTTCAATACCTGTTTCCGTACGCGATCGAAGCGATGCATCGGCAAGAAACGTAACGAAATGACGGTAGAGAGTGTAGCAGAAAGCGAGAAAGAAGAAGAAAATAAAAAAAACGCGACAAACCGATTTCGAGTTCGAGAACGTCGACTACCCCAAATGGGATGTCGTTTGTCGATTGCTTGAAGCAGCAGCAGCAGCAGCAGCAGAAAGAAGTAGGAGAACACACGAAGCGTAGAAACGGTTTTTATGCTACATATAGGAAAGAAGCGAATGGAAGAAGAACCAGCCCGGGAGGAAGAGCAAGAGAGGAGCGTAGCAAAGTCTCTTAGCAAAGGGCCGTTGTGTGAAATGATTGTGTACCGGGTGAAAGGTGGGAAGGTAGGGGGAAGGATTGCAGGGTGGGAAGGGTGGTGCTCAAACTCCGACAGTCGACAACGATGGCCGTGTCAGTGGAATCGGTTCGGGTTTGGGTTTCCTGTGGCTTCCCCTTGTTCGGTTTTGGTTATAGCGTCGAAGAGGTCGGTAAAAGGGCGGCGGAAGAAGGAGACGGGTGCGTTAGCGAGAACCGTGAGGTAAACATTTTTCAGTTCAACCGAGCTATAGCGCGTACCACAGCGACCGACCGAAAAACCGACCCGACTTGACTCCACGTGGAGTCGGTGCTTTGGTACGGTGTACCGTCGCAACCAATCAGCGGGCAGCATTCAGCTGAACGTATTATGGCGTGTAGAGCGGCGGGAGTGCTCCTGCTTCTTCCCTCTTTGCGTGCGCTCTCTGCTGTTTGTGTCTGCTGCTTCTGCTGCTGCCTCCCTACCGGCCCGCCTTCCTTTCCTTCTCTTCCGCTTGTTTCTGACATACACAAGTCGAACAAGCTACAGCTACAGCGAAAAGCGCACGGATGAGGTTAGCGACAGCGAGTGTGAGAGAGAGAGAGGCTGTCGAATGCTATTCCGTGTACCAGGCGGCGGAGGTACTATATAGGCGGAAGAGTAAAGGGGGAAAAAGCAACAAAAAAGAAGCACACAAAGAGAGAGGTTTACGAGCAAGGACGAACGTCGAGCGGGGTTCTTGGAACGGTTGGAAGATCGTCATCACCATCGCTTCGTCGCCAACGTGTTCCTTTTTTTTCTTCTTTTCTTCGCTTTGCTGTGTTTTGTTGGCTGCTGGTGCTGCTGTTGGTGTTGTTGCTGCTGCTGCTATTATCGTTGGTCTTGTTGGTCTCTCGATAGCAGCAGCTTGGGGTTTGGGTTTGGTTTAGGTCCCTTACCCCGCTCTGTCAGGGGGCAGTTATTTGGTAAAGTGGTAGAAAAAGAAGCAACCGGGAGAAGATGCCAAGGAAGCAGCAATGTTGAGCTTTTTTTTATGGCCAGCATACACACACACACACCTCCGTCTTCCTCCGAAGTCTTTGCATTCTTTCCGTAGACAGCGTTTCTGCTTGCTTCCTTCCACCCGTCACGACGACCACCAGGAATTGAAAATGGTTCCCATTTGCAGTAGGATGGCTGGTGTTGAGGCTTTTTTCTCGCTTCTTAAAACAGATCTCAACCAGGAACATCATTTCCGTCGAAGAACCATAAGGGACCCTCTCAGGTTCCGATCAAGTAAATGTACAAGCAAAAAGGTAAAAAATGAAAGTATTTGCCAAGTTCGAGAACTTCTCTCATTGATGATCCTTGTGGAATCTTTACTGCCGCGTTTGGAGCGGATAGTTTGTTTTTTTTCGAGGCAGTACGATGAAACCTGAACAGCCGGCTCGTAGACTGTATATTAGTAATAACAGCGTGCAGCACACAGCACAGCGCACCCCGGTTGGCCGTTTGCCCGCCATTATTGTGCCGTTGGATTGGAAGGCCGAGAATGAGTGTGAGTGAGAGCGTACACGTCGAACAAACACCATCACGCCAGAGTGCTGCGATGTGACTAAACGCACACTGTCACGCTGCAGAAGGAAAACATTGCACGCACACTGTTGCAAGCCAAATCGCACCCGAGTTTAAAGATGTACCAAATGGCTGGTGAGGAAACAAAACCGAGTTTTTTGCGTTGATTTTTGCCAATCTTTTCCCTCGCTGGAAAACCATTGCAGGTTGGTAAGAATATTTTACGAGGCTTTTTTTTGGTGAAGTAACAGCGGAGGGAAAAGTCGAGCGTGTTAGCAAAGTGGCCTTAAGAGGGTTTCAAGTTTTGCATAATTCATACAAGATTTCCCACTTGGTTCTCGTCAGAACAAAATCTGACCCAACCTTGCATCGTTTGGCTTCAAGAATCGCCTGATTGGGTAGTCACACTTAGATGCTTTACTTGGGGTATTTCTTCAGAGAGGTGCATTATTTATTGTAGGCGTCGTGTTTTTCGCCGCGAGATTTGCAACTTCAACATACCACAGTTGGTCGATGGGGCTATGTGCCACAGAAGTCACCAAGGACACAATTTCACACATTTTCTGTGTAATGTAGGATATCAATTTTTGACTTGAAAGAAAGCACACTAAAGATACTTCTACATTTAAACTATGATAATCAGTGGTAGGAAAAAAAGGAACAATGTAAAATGTCGAATACTAATGATTCACGGTACGGTTTACGCTATAAAATTGATTTACACTTTGCTAACTTTTATGCTTCACGATCACTCGAGTACCTACGATGGATGCCAATGCAATAAGTGTCATGTATCTCAGTTGTTTCATCGCTATTATGTGGTCGCCAAACAAAGAATGCCTAACAAACAACATGAGCCAAAAAAGCTACTCCATTGCCGCTACCGTTGCTTGTTGAGCAAACAAACTGGTCCAGCAAACATCCTCGTCTGGAAATTTGAGCCAAAGAAAGGGATAAAAGAAATAAGAACAAACAGTAAGGGGGAGAGTAAGGGGGAAAAAAGAATCATGAAGATTGTTTTTTTGCGAAAGTAAATATTATTTTGGTTAAATTTAAACAATTGTAAAGATCGAATTTTTTCACAAAGCGCATGTTTAAACTCGTTTATTAAATACACAAATAACCATTCAGCCTAATTGAATTAAAAAAAAAACATAATGAAGTATAACATACTAGAAAAAATAAAACATGCTGACTTCTACTCATACTTTGTGTGTCAATATAAGGGCAATCTATGCGCCCCCCCCCCCCCCCAATTCCATTCATACCATAAGGGCTGGAGGAAGGTAAACACGGCAGACAGTATCGTAATCAAGCATGAGCATTGCTCACGCGATCATTAAACATAAACTTTTTTTTTTATTTTACTGACGACTGCGTAAATCACACTTGATACCGTTACTACTCTTCACGTTGTTTTACCACGTTCAGTGCTAAAATGAAAATCGGTTACATCCGGTAATAACATGGATACCCGAATGTGGTAACCATCGATGTTTCGCTATAGGAAATCTACACGATTGACATAAGGCTTATAAAAAAAACGTTTACAGTTTGGATGGAAAGTGAACATTAAACAACGGATTTTAACGACCCGACTCGAACACTGGCGAAAGTGTATGCCTGTCATGCCTGTACTTGTCACTAGAACCGTGAACTAGAAACAGAACAAGTCAATTCAGAAAAAAAAATCTAAAAGTGTTTAAATTGGTATGTTCCAACTGGTCAAATCCTGATTGGTCGATCAGAAGATATACTAATATTAGGACAACCATAAAGGATTTACGGTTTATGTGAATGGTTTTCAATAAATTGTTTTAAATCTCTCTTTAAGTGTAATTGAATCCTTTTTGCTATTTTTCTGCCACTTGATGCACTTGATTCTGGCTAACAACTTACTGATTGATCATATAGCTTTCCCGTGTAAATAGTTTAGCAAAGATGGGTGCATTGGGTATGGATGCAAACTAATCCCGACACATTGTTTCGTCTGACATGGTAGAACACTTTTCTGTTGATTAATTAGAGCCGTTTGTAATTGGTGGCCTCCCATAAGCAAATTCAGCTGTTCGCAGTAGAAGTCCTAAATTGATAGGTTGCCCTCATAATGTACGAAACTCTTCCAATACCAGACAAATTGACAAAAAAACTCTAGCAACAAAATTTTGTTGCCGGTTGGTCGATAATCTGCAACGGGTTTCCACTATTAGGCACTATTGTTATTAGGCACGTTATTGTTTTCCACTATTGTTATTAGGCACGTCAGCAATGGATTAATTTAATCTCTATTCTGAAGCATTTCTCCATCCGATGTAGCACATTTTTGAATTTCAGTTTATGATCAAGCTTCTTTATTATCAGCATCTTCGGTACGAAAAGCGAAACCGTGGCTAATCGTCTGCTGTGTTGTTCGGCACACATTGCATGTTTTGGCTTGCCGCGGTTTGGCTTACCGCGGTAAAAACTCACCTGTGAAAGCTGAGGAGTCAGCTGTCAAAAACGGTTAGAAAAATAACACAGCTATGGTTAGTGCCAATCGTTGTAAAAATACGTACACATGTAACTTCTTGGCTTCCTAATACGTACAATGGTTATAAAAACCGTTTTACTCTAATGTAATGTATGCGGAATCATTCTCCTATTTGTGGCTAAATATAATTTTCCCAGTCGACTCAAACGGACAGATGCATTCATGTTGGTTAATATGTTACAATCGCTGTAGGTGTTTTGTTTTGTTTTTTCACGCACACATAACATTTTTCAACCTTTTCATTTTCTCCTATGTATGTGCTGGAACCGTGGCATTTGTGGTACATCGTATTGCTTTACGATCTAACAACGGTTTAACATCGATCTAATCAACGATCAGTTTTCTTGCCAACATTGAACAGGCTGTATGCCGCACGTACGGTGTCTGCTCATACTGTAGTACTGGGTAGGCTTTTTGCTGTTGGTCGGTTTCCCCGGTTGTGCTGTGTGTACCGGTTATCGGTACAACTTCGTTTTACACCAGTGCTCATCACTGTTCTTCTAAGTGTTCCACCCTCTGTTTCACGTCCAACCCCTACCGGAGGGAGGGAGGACAGCGTAGATGTGAGGGTAACGATAGGTGGTACTAAGTTTTCTGTCTTACATACGCGCATAACCTACACCGTATGTACCGCCAAACAGGCCGAGAGGATGGTCACGTTACAATCATTAATTAAACACGAGCAATTAAAGACATCAGCTTGACTGAAAGCGGCGTGAGCGGCGTCTGGGTGGTTCGAAAGTGGGATGTGGTAATACAGTGTAATAATGGCTCCCGCTGACTACTCTAGTGGGCGTTGGATGGTGTCATGATTAGGCCAACAAGCGTGAACAAGTGTTACTACGATGCGTAACACTGATTTTCAGAATGAAAACTCAAGTACTATTTCAGACCGGTCGGTGCGGTGCGGTGGTCGGGGACGGGCCGACACATCCTTGCGCGTTGGCCTGATCTTATCGGGCAGGGTGCAACAATGTGTGAAGAAGATTGAGGAGTGCCACAGACAGTCAGTCGATGTCGCACTGTACTTTATCAATAAGTAAAATCCAAGAAAAATGAAAGGAGGGAGAAAATGTGATTTGAGCATAAATAAATGAAGAAAATCTGTTTTTTTTGGTGATGTGGATAAAGTTGTTTAACATACAACATGTGATACATTCAGTGAACCTTTGGTACACCATTTAAGTAATGATTGAAACGATAAGGATTATGATAAAACTCACCGGTGTTGCAGTCGTACGCTAGTTTTGCAAACATGTTGAAACTCATTTTGCGGCTCTGTTTGCGCTCTGATAGCTTGCACCGTAAACTCTGCCTACGAGCGTCAGAGTTTTTCCACTCGGCCAAGAGTGGAGCACTAATTTTCGCTCAAATATCACAGCATTTTTACCATTACTGGGAAGCGGTTGTTATCTTTGACCGTGCCGATGAAGAGTGTTTGATTTGCCCCCTTTGAGTACACAGCACACGGAAAACGGTTGGGTAAACATGTGTGTAGACAAACAAATGACCGGGCAGAATATGTGTTGAGCGATGGTTGGGTTTGATGGTGGACAATAATATGGGTTGGATTCGAAACGCGAGGCTGCCGAACTGGGTTGGAAGGCCGAACTAGCAAAACAAATAGTTTACTTTCACAACCTTGCGAACTGCAAGGCAGACATGGAATTTAAAGTGCTCACGATCTAGTATCCATTGGCGATGGTATACAAATTATGTTTCGCGAACCGTTCAAGCTGTTTAAAATAGTGTTTCCACAACTTTATTTCTTAAAAGCACTGCATGTTTAACCGTACCGCAGCATTGTGAGCGATTTGTATTAGTTAATGCATAATTATTGGTAGCACGCATTCAACGAAAAGGCAGAGTGTTAAAGTACAACCGTTGTTCATTTTCCAATACTAACATCATTGTGCCCGGTGGAACATCTAAAGCAAACTTCGTCTGTCGACAAAACGTCGAACAAACATGTCCCCACTATCGTGGAATGTTTACACACCCTTGCGTGTGCGGCCCTGTTTAGTTTGTAGAGTAAACATGTATTTTTTTCTCATACCGTAAGCAAACATGCACACACACATTCCGGCCTCGTGATGAACCTCGAAAGAGCGTGGAAGTTACTGTTTGTCCAACAATCAGTCATTTCTTTACGCGCGCTGCAAGCAGGAGAAATGGTGACTTGTGCGTTTTATAGCAGCACGATTGAGCGGGCGAACAGGATGTTCCGGAAGAAGACGGCAGGCCAAGGGGACGGGTTGTTTGTAGAGAAAATTATATTTTATTATCAACTCCACTCCGCATACATGTGGCAAAACTGCGATTGTGTACCGTACCCATTGTTCACTGGGTTTTTTTTTTCACCGAGTTGTTGTTTATAGCCGATTCGAGTAGGCGTTTTTTCACTGTTCGGCCCGTTCATTGATAGACAGTTCTTTACGTTTACTTATATTTTATTGGATATCCTTCCGAATTTTGGTTATACATACATAGTTTTGTTACTAATATTAGTATAGTTAAATAAAAAAAACTATGTGTTACTTTCCTCTCATCTTATGTTCTCTTTTTTATTGTTTGTAATAATTGTTTACGATGTATGCATGAAATTCAAAACGAAGATTAACCTGTTATTAATATACTTTAGACATTACATTTGATGAAAAAGCACATTCAGTTAGGATTACAGCACCAACCAAAGCAATATAGCAAACCAATTCTTAATATTGAACCAGATTTATAGTTCACAATGCCATTTATAACGTTCTACCTGACAAGGTTTTAAGAATAGTTGTCGAAGGAAGACTTGTCTGTAAGAAAGAACTGAAGAAGTAAAATACTTCCGAATACCAATCAATTGGAAAATCGAGCTTTAGAGTGTAGTACTTAAGCGCTGAAACGAATAAGCCTCTTAACATGGAATAAACACATGGTTCGTCATACATCCAAGTGCGAATTGAGAATACCGTCCTGCAGTTAAATCTCCTCTGTCTGAAATCATCGAGCGAGGACAGCGACTTTCATGTTTACACCACTTTCGCTATTCGTTACGCATTGAAATGTCGTTTCTTCGCTACCGAAACATTAGCTTCATTCATTCGAAGCTAATTACATTCGCTGCGAGTACTTTAAGCGCTCTACAGAACCACACTGAAAAAAAAGGTTGTTTTGGGATTTGTCTTAGCTTACACGTTATTTCTACCAACTTTGTTAAACTACAAAGTTGTTGCAAAAATTAAATTATAATTAAGGAACGAAGGTTCCACACGACAGGACCGAGTATCAAATACCATCCGGATCGTCCTCTCGCAGGACTATCGGGCTACGTTTTTAAAAATAAGGCTAGCAAACCAGAAATGGCCGGCCGGGGCGAGAAAAGGTATGCTATAAAAGATGATTGGAGTTGAGAAGTAGGTAATGCTATTCTTACGAAAATAAAAGAAAAACCAAAATTTCAAAATAAATCAATAAAGAAAATAATCTTTTATTCTTAACCAAAATGTTGGGTTTTGGTATAAAAAATATTCTTTATGGCACTAATATCTCAAGAGCTCTGTTCGTAACATTTTTGAGTTTTCTTTGATTTTCTATTTACCCATGCCTAGAATGTTAGTTGTTGTGAATGTTCCCGATGAACGGGAAAGAAAGTTTTTTTTAAATAAAAATCATTATACATTATCAAAGTTTACGTATAAGTATCTAAATGCAAAAACCAATCATTATTGAGATAAAAGTGTAGTTTTATGATTTTCTCCTATTAATCATTGATAGGTTACACATACAAGGCAAAAAGGAGAAAATTAAGATTGAATAAACAACCATCTCTTCGCTTGGTATTGTGTGAAGTTTTGGGCTTTAAGAATAATTATCTACTGTTGTTACTCCAAGGAATATTAAGGCTGTAACAAATTTGAAAGTACTGTCTTTCGTTGCAAGTAAGTAATACACAAGTGCGTTCGTTTGATAATAATATGTTTTAACGCAACAAAATATGTTTCCACTGCAGAAAATATGTTTCCAAAAAAAGCATTCTTTGATGCTTTACTTTAAGTCTACTTCAAATGGATTAAATTCCTTTGCTCAGTTCGATTGGTTTTTGTATTTTTTTTTGTAACGAAATCGATTTCCATTTTTACCTTCTTTGTGTATCGTTTCCTCCATCCCCGTTTCCTTCCGCTCTGGCCGTTTGGTTTGAGATGTCATCATTGCGATGGCGAAAAAAGATACCGAAACGCAAGCAAGACCCCGATTTGCCGCCCGGGGTCCGGTCGGCTTGACGCTACGCTTTAATAATGTCAATATACACAGGCGGCACAATCACACGCACCGAACGATTCGATTCAGAAACCCATGAACTCCACACCACACCTGATCCATATCCCAGCCCCTGTATCCCATCATCAACCCGGACCAAGTAAAAACACCGACCGAAACCGAACAACAACAAAAAAATAACATCCATACCACCAGCACCAGCAGCAACATCACGCACGTCAGTAAGCATCGCTGCGTGCACCACACGGGGAAAGAGTGTGAAAAGGAAGAGTTCGACAGAGAAAGGAAGGAAAGGTGGAGAAAGGGAGAGATAGAAGAGGGGAGGCGGGGGAGTACCGGAGCCAGAAGCAGAAATATATTTTCGCTCGAAAAACCCCAATGGAGAGCCCCCGCAAGGAATGAGGTTTTTGGGTTTGTGCTATGTGGTATCAGGCAGAGGGACGCGTACCGAGGGACGTGAAGCACTTTCGAAGGAATGGATGAGGCGACGAAATTATTGGGGCAGGGGCGCAGGCACAGCGCAACGCACAAAGCGACAACGACTGAAATGTGTGCATAGTCGGTGGTGGTGTGCAAGAGATGGTCAAAGGAGGAAGAGAAGGGAGAGGCGGCGCTGTATGGGGTGTGAGAAGCTTGTCAGAGAAGAGCTCTGCCAGAAGGAGCAAGGTGTGGTACAAGGACGCAGAGGAGAAGGGAGAACCGAATGAGATGCGAACGAAGGAAGGAAGGGAGGATAAGCACGAGATCTAGAATGATTGGTTTGCCATGGCCGAGAGAGCGTGGAACAGGATAGTGGAGTGACGTAAGGGACGGTGTGTGTGTGTGTGTGTATATGTCGTTGGCGGTTGATTGGGGTTGTGGGCACGCGGGACTAAAATGGTCTGGCTGTGTGAAATATGAAGAAGCGGCTAGAAGCGGAACCGTGAGGTGAGCGGTGCTTTTACTAACTCCCTCCCTTCACTCCACACTCATTTGCGACTCTGCATTTCCACTTGACAAACCCTAAGGAAAGGCAAAAAATATTGGTTTCTTTTCATAAATAGTCGACCAATGCTGGATTTTCATTGGTCGAGCCAGCTCATGAGGTTGGTGTAATCTTGCCTGCCTGCACGACTCCACGTGGAGTGATCTCGCATCGCTGTAGATTTGAAAAGGGTCCGAGCGTTGAGTAAAGACAGAAAGGAAGAGAGGAGCTCTTTCTCTCTTGCTCGCGCCCTCTCTATCAGCCTCTCCTTTCCAGTTAGGTACCTCGAGCTATCGTTTTCGAACGTCGCTACCGCTCTACACACATACACACACACACACACGCACACCATCCTTCCACTCACTCTTCCCATTAGACACACTCGCCTACTGCGTTGCTTGTTGTGTTATGAGCTGGTTGTGGACCGGGGAAAGGGAGCAATGCGCGGTGAACGTTTTCATTTGTTCGCCGTCGTCTACGCCTCGCTCTATACCTGCTCGCAACCCTCGCAAGCCCTTAACAACTGCTCTCGTTCCTCGTTCCTCACATGAACCTTCGTTTACCATCTACTGAAACACAGTGAAACAACAATAACAGCAACAAAAACACGCACACACACACACACGTATAACACCCAAACAGTTGTTCTCGTTTTTTTTTAAGGGGGCCAGCCTCAACACCGCTGATAGTTACCATTTCCTTTTCCTTGTCCTCCTGCCCCGTTCCTTGTACCGTTTCTGCAGCCCTCTTTCAACTTCGATTACTCGGTACCATCGGTCGCCCCTCCCCTCCCCTACCGTTGTTACTCCCCGCACATGAATCACAAACGTCCAGTTTATCCCATTTTCCATGCGCGATTGCCTGTGAGCGTTTTTTTTTGGTTTGCTTTTGCTTTTTGCTCGTTCCGATCCCTGGCCCTGCTGGTCCTCTGCTGGGTCTTACCTAAAGCATGGCTCGAGTGAACTCTTAAGCAGCGGTAAATGCTCACATTTCTCGCTCACTTAAAAAAAACTCGCATTACGTGTCTTCTTATTATTTCATCACGTGCAAATGTTGCCTTTTTTCTCTCACTACTCAGCTGTAGTGAGAACGTTTAGAATGGTTTGGTATGTTTAGTTTACCTATTTTCCCGGTGCATCATCTGCTTCGAAGTGCTCGTATGTGTGTTTCGGTCAGTGAAGATGTAGTTTTGATTTTATTCCATCTCATTATTGCAATTACTGCTCTTTTTCTTCGTGTCGTGCTGTGTTTGTTTTTGAGAATGCCTATTTTACATTTTTGCTCTCACGGCAAAGTGCCCCTTCAGAGGTAATTTCACTCATTTGCCAGAAAACTGTTGGTTTTGACTTTCTGAATGGTTTAATCTTATGTTATAAGGTAATCGGTTATTGATACAGATACAATTGTACAGGTCTTCCTCGGCAGTTCTATGTGTTGCTGATGGATAGAATCAAAATAATACAATTAGATAGCTTGAATTAGAAAACTTCTTATCATCTTTTTATGGGGCGGCCCGGTGGTGCATGTGAAAAACGACGCCCGTCCGCACGGCAGGGACCGGGCTCAAATCCCATCCGGACCGTGTCCCCGTAGCATGGACTGACTATCCTGCTACGTGGTAAAATAAGTCTTGATACGGCCAGGCCGTTCTAACCGAGCAAAAAAAAAATCATCTTTTTATCATCTCGAAACTTAAGTGCATCGGTTAAGGTACGCATGATACAAATGTGACGTCAATACGTCTTCAAATATCGTAATTACTGCCCAAAGAGTGAACTCATTCCCATGCAAAAACGCTTATGCGTTTTCACTTTCTGAAAAGTGTTAAATGTTTTGACAGTATACAAAATTTCTCACATAACCAGTGAACCAATTTACTTAATATTCTTATCAGACACTCTTCACATAACTAACTAGTCGGCGCTAGTCGAAGGCTTGTTTGATTAGAAGATTTTTGATTTTGTTTTCTAGACAAAATAGTGACAAATTTTCAGCTATGAAGCGCTTTTTTAACTTAATACCATGGAGTTTTTGCATATATCGAAACTTTGATGGTTTTGTCGAAACGCCAGTGGAACAGCATATTCTGTTTTGGTTTTTTGTTCGTCGTTCCGAAGAAGGGCTTGTAAGGAAGTCAACTTTTGTACCAATTTTAATATTTTATTTCTCTTTTTGTTATGCAACATATGCAACATATGAGGTAATTTTGCATTTTTACAAAATCTAAAAAAACGATCTTCCTAGAGTTATACACACACTTAAATTATCTTTCGACTTAAATTAGATTTCGTTGGTTTCATGTTTACGTGTTAATTTTTAGTTACTCTTTTTGCTATTTTCGGTCTAATCCGCTGCGATGCATGGCTCCACTGCGATATGCTCTAAACTCTATAACCATCTTACAATCAGAATTTAGAACTGCTAAATATTTTATTAGCGACCCAGTAATGCAAATAGTAAACTCTTATAACGCAGTAGGACTTGTAGTTGATTTTAGTATAACGATCATTCAGCTTAGAACTATTCTTAGACAGCTCTTTTGATGATTCTTGCATGTTCTTGCTTTGCAAGGTTCAATCTATGTTTGTCGACTCACTATTTGTCCAGATCCAGGTCTCTTAATTTTAAGAATTATAATTGTTATATGCTATGTAAGCAATACTCAACAGATCACTTAAACTTTAATAGTCTTTACGAAATATATTCCCAAGAGAGTTATTTGCAATTCTTGAAGAAAGCAGAATATGCGCAAGTCATGTTTTAAAAGTTTGTGTTAAAAAGTTATGCGAAGTTAGTTATGCGACTACTTCACGTTATCCTCGATTTGTTGCGGTTGAATTGTGTCACGTATCACGATTAAAGGCTAAAGAAAGCCAGGAACCGATTTTATCCAACGGTGTCCCACCGCCGTCTTAGCTCGTATGCGTGGTGTTAATGTTTGTTAATTGTTTTAAAACGCTTAACCATCCCCTTCTCATGCAGCGCCTTCCCGGTCATGGTTTCTGAGGTCTGTTTTTGAGGCGATCAAGATTCGATGATATGGTGCTCGACCATTTGAATCGGCATCGAAGCGAAAACCAGGTTATCCGGTGTAGAGATCTTTAGGGCAACGGAATAATTCATCAGAATGGAAATGGAAACGAGAGTGTGGAGATGGGCTGCTGAATCCATTCATTTGCCGTCATTTATTTGTATTGGACTCACATTTTTCATTAGGTATGGCTTTGTAGATTTTTCTCCTTATTCTTGCGATGTTTGCTCGAAGCATCGCAAGAATGTGATAGCAATGGTTTAACATATCTTCGATGGCATTTGTTATTTGTTCGTATATTCCTACTTCTTCAATAGCGGCTTGTGTTATTATATTTTCGCTTTCACTATCGGTGCTAGAGGTTCAAAATGGAAAACGTTTGGTATCTCAATCCGTTGATCAAAAGCTCATTATGGATTCATCAACGCTTGCCTTCCATGCCGCGTTCCCCATCACAGCCGTCGGTTTCGTTGTCAATAAATGTGTTTTGTGTTATGATGGTGTGATTGACTACCCTCTTGAACCACGAAAACTTTAACTGTGTAGAACTAGAATCAATAGAATAACTACTTGATTACACAATTAATGTTTATGATGTTAGATTATAAATAAGATGGAAAGAAGTTTAGCAAAACAAGTTTAATTTTTTTTAAGTCACATGTGTTTCTATCTGTTTCTTAACTTTCCTGATAAGACAGCGAACGGAAATGCGTAAAATAAAGTAAAACATCCAATGCAAGTCGTGCGAGTCACAATTACCTTGATCGAATCGAATGGTATGATTTGTTTAGAACGTTATAATGTCAGGAATAATGTCACCTAATTTAATTGCAATGTATTTAATTCATTGGTGTTGGTAACTTCTTCGGCTCTGGTTCCTTCTTTCCTAGCTTTCGTAATCGACACAAGATTGTAATAGCTATGATGATTAGTTTCCTTTCCAAGCTAATAGCTACATATAATGAAATGTCGTGTATGTATGTTAGCTGAGACTCGATCACAGGTGGAAAAGCTCCTAAGGAATCAAAGTCTCTCTAAAACATTCCAACAACAACAACAACAGGTGGAAAAGCAGAGAACAAGGATAAATTGTAGCTGTGACAAAATATATTTTGTTTGTAAAGCTCCACTGTTTTCCTTGTGTTTTACAACATGACCGTAGAATTCACTTTGTTGATAGTGTCAACTACTACTATAACAATTCTTTTGTTTAAGTCAAACTGAAGCTTTCTCTGTCTCCTAAGATATTCTTAACGTATTTTTAATTCTGATTACTGGTATTAATTTCACGATTATCTCATTAGTCCAAGGTCCTTTAGGTCCGACAGTAGCTATAGGATAGATGAAGCAACGGTTTTCATGACACGTTGAATATCTCTCTCTCTCTCTCTCTCTCTCTCTCTCTCTCTCTCTCTCTCTCTCTTTCTCTCTCTCTCTCTCTCTTGGCTTAACGACCTCTGGAAGTCAAGACTTATTAGACTTATGTTTTCCTAAGGCTACCACGAAGCCACAGCTAAGGGGAGACGGTCTGAATGGGATTTGATGCCTGGTCCTTTCGTGTGGAACCAGACCCCAACCAGGTCGCGCCCACGTTGATTAGCATGCTCCCCAATAAAGCCAATCTGTGTGGCCAATCACTTTTACCTCAAATACAAATACAAATAATAGTTCATATAGGACCTTAGTTCCATCTACGAAATAGTCCATCTTTCGACAGTTGTATGTATTATTTTGTTTTATGATGAAGTTTTATTGTGAATTATGATCAAATTCCAATGGCTGCACTTGTCTCCTAGGAATAAGCGAATTAATTGTATTTGAAAAATGTATCAATTGTTGCGATAGACACGAATAATTTTTATTTATTTTTTTTCCTACCGTAATTTACTGCTTTGTAGGGTTCATCGTGACCCTGTTTGCTTTTTGAGTGTCGGATGTGAGTCTGTCTCAACATAGCTAAACTTACACATCTTGGGCCGCTGACAACGAGTTGTCGTAACCAAAACATCGCGCAATATAACATCGAACAATACATCAACCTCAATTTTCTTACAATTTTTTAATTCAATTTGGGGATAATTAGATTTTTACAGTATGATTCGTATGGCAGTACGATCGCTTATTACAATATCATCGTGGTACAAAAGGCTCTGAGTGATAGTGCTAATTCGCACCGTGTAGACACATCTGAAGAGTTGAAAAATAACATCGCACAGCAGTCAAGTATGCTGGCGTCAAATCAAACATAAACATTAATGATATTTTCATCTTACCAACATCTTCGGCAGGCCAATAAAATTTCACGTTGTGAGATATAGTTTTCTTTTCTGCAGTACATTGCTTCAAACAGAGATTAAACAATGTCCGATCCACACGATGAGCTTTGTCCGCCAAATCAAGAAGACGATGAACTAACCTTGCCGCGCGCGAGTATAAACAAAATAATCAAAGAGCTGGTAAGAATTCGACTGCAATGCTGTGCGACGCTTTACGAACGTTAAACGTGTACCTTTAAAAATGCTTTAGGTTCCGTCAATCCGAGTGGCAAATGATAGTCGAGAACTAATATTGAACTGCTGCACAGAGTTCATACATTTAATTAGCTCTGAAGCGAATGAGGTATGTAATCAGCGGAACAAGAAAACCATAAATGCCGAGCACGTATTGGAAGCCCTGGATCGGCTGGGATTTAAAGATTACAAGCAAGAAGCAGAGGCAGTTTTGAATGATTGTAAGCAAGTGGCCGCCAAACGTAGACGACAAAGTACGCGACTCGAAAATCTAGGCATTCCTGAAGAGGAGCTTTTGCGCCAGCAGCAAGAATTATTTGCTAGAGCCCGCGAGGAACAAGCAGCTGCTGAACAGCAACAATGGTATAGCGTCCAGACGGCAACACTACAAAATGCCGAGCTGTTCCAGAAACAAATGTCACAAGACGAGGACGACAGTGATGAATATTAAATTCAACCGGTAAACCACTATACTAACTTTGCTCTGTTCTGTTTATTAGAAAGAAAGCAATTAAAATTTTATCTAATAATACATTTCTGAAGTAACTGAGGATGAAATAATCGCAGTCGATTAATGACGTAGTCTACCGCATGGTGTTTCCGTTCAATTTGTTATTATGAAAATGAATAAATTCCGATTTCATGTGTCCTGTTATTCAAGATGCTTTGATCGTATTGCTCAATTAGCAGCTATAAAATGAACGTATAGTTTTTAGTGAGGGTAAAAGAAACAAACTTTATTGCTCACTATTGAGCTGAAATGATAGATATTACAGTTTTCTGATGTTTTGCACCGACACAGAAAATCACTGCAAAAAACTGCACATCCGTTTAAATCGCCAAAACATCCGTTTCATGACTCAACTGTGTTTGGAGGTTAGACAGCTTGTTTTTTAGGACTTGTACTCCCATTAGTACAATATTTTCTGGCTTTAGAGCACCAGACGATTCAACATTAAAGAAGAATTTATTCGGCTTCAACTCCCAGTTGTATTCAGCTTCATCTACAATATGAACAGAATTGTACATTTGGTCCCATAACATGAAAACTACACTGTAACTTACACTTGTCGTCATCGAGCTCCGTGTGCTCCGATTTCGGCCATTCGTCTGGCTTCGGATAGAGTGTGTGTCTCATCGCGTTGTCCGGATCGTACTCAAAGCTAACTCCACATGTAGGATTCCATTTAGCATGTTCTTTGCCGAATCCTTTTTTTGCATACGCCTTCAGCTTTAGTTCCTGTCCTTTGCGAAGCTTAATAATAAGTATTTCATCCGTTCCTTCCCCGTATTCATTGTCTTCATCATCACGATGTCTTGATGTGACCGGTAACACGCGAGGATCGCTCGATTTTAGGTCTGCTGTTGTCACGTGCCGTGTGTGTTCCTCGTTGCATTTCACATCAAGCGTAAATTCTACGCTACACTCATTACAGAAGTCCAAACAGGGACAATCACGACTGTATTGCATCCGGTCAACCACCTCATCCGATATCAGCGGTATCAAGCCGACTCGATGTGCAAGAAACTCATCGGCCAGAACGGTTGTATTTGATTCCAGCTGAACCCAATCAATTGCCAGTGTCGGCGTTTCGGCGATGAACACCCGGCGTAGACTGTTTGCCACACTGAAATGGCATCAGAGAACATAACCAAACATTTAAACAATTGCTTTGTAAAATTGATCGATTATTCTACCTCAATTCAGTGTCTTCAACTATGAACTTGACGTTTTCGTCGGTCAGCTCCGATATTGTAACCGATGGCTGATTGGCGTACGGCATTTTTAGGCACGGAAAGCCGGATAATATTCCTAGATGATGCTAGCACCAAATGATGCTTTGCTGCCAAAGGTAAACAGTGAACACAATGACATTTCTCAGCGTTCGAGTTCTGTGTATTGATATACATTTTTCACTGGTACAATTTGTTGTACGAAAGAAAACAAACAACAAACTGCATCATGGCAAGCGCAATTTCCAGCGGCTTTCGTGAAGATTGTGCGGAGTTTTTAAGTGAATTTGCAAAGTTACAGTCACCGGACTATCAAACCTTTTGCCAGGAATGGAAACGAACCAACTTCCAATACATATTTTAGTAGGTTTATCTGAAAGTTACTCAGTTTTCCGTCTTGTAACTAATGTTCTATACTCGTTCCAGTGGGCGGAATACGGATGCAGAAATGGCAGAATATTTAGGAGAAATTTTTTACACAGTAAAGAAATGTTTCTTTGCTTCCAAGAATCAGTTTGAACGGATCGCCTCATTCTATCTGCTGTACACATTGTACTTCAAGCAGCCACTGTTTATGTTTTGTAAGATACGGCTTACATTATTGGAATGGCGTGTAATGAAAGATTTTGCAAGGCATCCGTATAACGAGCAGGAATTACCGCAAGTAACAGTTATACTATGGAAGCTGTTTAAATCAGATGCTTTCCGGTTCGTGCAGGAAGAGCTAGAACAAGGATTTGATAGATTTTATTTCAAAAGTTCTGGAGCTAGCTTCGACGGTTCAGGACCGCTGCGAACCAGTAAGGACCTGGAAAAAGAGCTGCTATCATTGACGACACCTGGCGGACTTATCAATGCGATGGAAATACTTGAAATGGGATACAATGAAATGAAAGAGGCGCTGGATGGTATGTACGCTCTTATGTTTTTATTGGTCACATTTCGTGCATTACCTAGGTAAGCTTCTAATAGCCGTTTATATAAGTAAAACATATTTAAAACTAGATAGCCCGGTGGTGAATGTGTTGAACGTTGCTGGTTCCACACCAAAGGACCAGGTGTTACGTCCTATTCGGACCATTCCTTCGTAGCAAGGACTTACTAACTGGCTACGTGGCACAAATAAGCCTACTAAGCCAGGAATGACCGGCATGTCCTTGGAGATCTTTATTATTTGAATTATTCGTCCAATGAAAATGTGTTTCTGATTTTGTTTTGTTTTGTGTCTGAAATTTGGGTTATTTCGGCTAAAGTCTGAAACACGACCCCCCCCCACTCACGGGCACTCATTTGAGTGACTTTTTTTTCGTGCAGGGTGGTTCGAAATCGGTTGCGTGTTTTTTTAATTATGTTTCGAGACACAGACACCTGAGGGCATGGCCGTCGAAGAAGAAAATGTAGCAATTGGTGCCATCTATCGACCACAGGTCAAAGATTGGCGATCCATTGGAGCTTTCGCGAATAGCTCCGGCCACAGACATGGTAGCAATTAGTGGTGCATGGACGAAATGTAGCCACAAGTGCCATCTAGCCATGGCCAGAAAAAAGTTTGGCGATATCTTGGATACCGGCGGAGCTATGGGGCAAAGTTGGGCCAAAAATGAGGAAAATTTTACGGTTTCACAAACAGCGTATGGAACTTGGTTCCTCGATGAGTAAATCACTTTTCACTATGCGAAAACCTCCTTACAATTTAATAGTAATTGTAAAAAAAATCAAATTCAGGCCACATTGCATAGTCTCCGAACCACCCTGTACGAAAAATTGACACGCAGATGAGTGACCGTGAGTGGGGGGGGGTCGTGTTTCAGACTTTAGCCCTTATTTCAGACTTTAGCCTTGTTTTGTTGTTCCGATTTCGATCTAACATTAAAGTGTAAACATTTAAAATCTGAGCCCATAGTGCGAAGAAACGATTTATGAGAAAAAGTTGAAGTTTTTTCACAGGGTAGAACGCTGTCAGATAGCTGTCAAAGCAGTGAAGTCGAAGTGGAAGAAAAACAAATCATACATATTTTTCATACTTTTCACAATTTATCATGTCGGAAACAATGTTTGATGCTCGTGCTTATTGCAAAATAATGTTACACGCAGCGAAGTATCCGCATCTGGCAGTAAACGGATTGCTTTTGGCAGAAAATGGTAAATCAAACGTGATTGTGGATGTGGTACCTCTGTTTCATCAGTGCCTTCATGTGTCACCCATGGCTGAAGTAGCGATGGTTCAGGTATGTTTAGCCTAAATGGTATGGAGGTTTTAGTATTTCGATAAGTTTTATCATTGTGACACCTGCTTTTTTTGTATAATTGTAGGTCGAAACTAAAGCATCTCAAAAAGGTCAACAGATTGTTGGTTATTATGTAGGTTGCGAGAATTTCTACGATAACCGATTTGAGCGAGCACCGGGCATACGGATTGCGGATAAAATAGCCGAACACTGTCCTGATGCTTGTATTGCAGTAATCGATAACCGTGCCATTTCGATTAACATGCGTTATCCAGCTTTGCGTATTTGGCAATATCGAGACAATCGCTGGCTAAAAGCAAAATGTGTGGTAGAAAATGATCACGTTACTTTCGATGCCGTGTCCTGCTTATTACAGCGTGGTGCTGCAAAAGAGTTGCAAGACTATGATAACTATTTGGACAATACGCAAAATGATTGGAACAACGTACATTTCAACGGGGATTTGAAGCAAATTCTTTCCATGTATTAAGAAATACTGTAACTAACATTACCGAGTTGAAATATATACGTGTAAAATGTATGAATTCGTGTTTTATCTCTATTTTGTTTGTTGTTATCTGAAATTAGACAAATGAAAGTTATAATACAATGCTAATATAATAAATTAACATGCATACTACGCATTAAGACAGTGTAACAGTTTTATTTAGCATTACTAAGAATTATGTATATTACTCGACCAGTAGTATGTATAAAGACTTAAATACACTATAATGATTGAGTACCTAATTAAACGATGCTTTCTTTGTTTTACGTCGTTACTTAAAACATATTCTTTTCGCATATGTAACGGAAGATAACGGCGCATCGGTAACAGAACCAAGCGTCGGTGACAAAATACCTCAATCAACATTGATGGAAAACCTGCGACGCGATATAGATTCACTTGGAAGCATGCTTCGGAGTAATGAAAATCATCAAGGAGCATCACGTTCTAATTTAAAAATGGCAGAAGATGAGACTGATTCTGTGGGAGCTAAACGATATTCGTTGCGAAGGAAAGCATACCAGCGGGAAGTAAAAAAGAAGGTATTTCGCATCGCTGGACGGGAATGTCCACACAGCTCGGAGGATTCGTATGATGAAGATTTTTCCAGTGTGCCAGACAACTCAGCAAACCTTGAGCAGGTGGAATCAAAACGCACGGGCTTTAGAAGCATTCGTCAGAGGGTGTCCAATTTAAGGTAAGAAAAAGTATTTGTTTTTTTTCCATAGGAAGACTAAATTAAATTTGACTTTATTTTTATTTTCGCAGTGACGATGAAATGGATAATAATCAAGAAGAATTGGGATAGACGTAAATTAACTTGTTGGTATCGGCTTGTAATGTAAAAATCTTTTAATTTTTATGTTTAAATTTATGGATGGATTAAAGTTAATAGAAATAGAAACCACCTATTTTAAGATGTTACTGTTAAGATGTAACACGATTATACCAAAATCAATTCACGATCAGTTGTCATCACCATCTTGCTGATGAAGTTAATAAATAATTATTTAAAAATAATAATTATTTTGTGGCACTACAACCTCAAGACTCAAGCCTCTACTGTCTTTCTCTGACTTTATTTTTCCGTAAGTACTCTAGCGAACTTAACTGTAGGAGTTTTCGAGAGCTGCTGATCAATGATTTTTTTAAATCTGATAATGATGTTTTATTTTATCTTTAGTTTTTTTTTATGTTTTTTGATATATTTTATCTTTTTTAGAATACTACTAATTTTTGTGTGTGTTATCCTAGCTATTAGAGAGAGTTATTATTCATGCGGTCTCGTGTAATAACGGTAGTATAAATACATAACATCTGGATTAGCCTCCCGTAACAAGAACGAATGGGTATACGGCTACGCGGTAAAAGCCTTGCTAAAGGTAAAACCTTGTAAGCCATTATATAGCAGAGAAGGACCTATCAAATTGTTATGTCAAGTAAATAAGGATCTGTTGATAATTATAAAATATAATTTAAATGGAAATAACAATAATAGTTCACGAGCACAACAAATGACTTGTTGTAGTTCTATTTGTTACGTATGGAAAATCTTTATACCATTTTTTCAGCAAAATTATTTACTATTCATTTTATGCCAGATCATCTGGCAGAAAAAAAAACAAACATTTGCTTACAAATGTAGAAGATAATTAAAATGAGTGAATTGAAATAAAATACATTAACATTTTTATTACCTTGTGGCGACCAATAGCCAATAGCCAGGACACAGAGAAGCGCCATCTAGGGTCAATAACGAGAACAAGCAAAATTGTCTAGTGGGTGCCATATGGTGCGAACAAGTAACAAAGGACTTAGGGGAACAAAAGAATATGCGAAAACAGACAGGATCAAACACGAAATCGTCCAAAAACACGGAAATAGGAAAGTTCGAGACATGGCCAGCACAATATAAAAGCGGCAGCATGTCCGAACTAAGTTAGTTATCGTTATACCGTCAACCGACAAGCATCTCGCTGCAGCCCCGAAGGAAGACCGAAGGACGACCAAAGAAGTGGCCAAGTACCAATCGACAAAGAAGGAAGGAAGAATAAATACAAGGGCTCCGAACTACGGAATAACCCCCCAAAACTGGTGACCCCGACGTGATCTTTCCTGCCTTCGAGACACCGAGCCTTCAGCGGACGCCGGCTTTCGAGCCCATCATTATTAACAAATTTCCTTCTCAGCAAACCGTACAACTGGCACCGTAGGATTCATTCCTTTTCAGGAATTCCTCGAGTGTTCCGTACCACTGGCACCGCAGGTTAATTCCTTTTCAGGAATCCTACGGGTGTTCCATACCACTGTCACGACCCCCGTCCATTACCAACGCCCGTTGGTTCGTGGTTCCTGCCCACGCCGCTGCTGACTCGGAACATCTCTACCGTGCGCCGCGCTGTACGCCATTTTGCCCGTCGCTTCTTCGATCTTCGCAACGCCGTGATAGCCATCGCAGACGACCATTCGTGCTGACGCCTCGTGATCGCCATGCTGCACAGCCCGATCCAGCGTGGTGAACCTGCCGATAACTCCGCCTCCGTTACCAGCCCCGCTGCCGGTCACACCGCACCGCTCGTGATCATCGATCTACCATCTGCGCCCGTCGCCAGAACCACCCCGGTTATTGGTGCTACCGCATCGCCAGTGCTCATCGAGATCCCGCAATTCAGTGCCCGTGATATGTAGTGTCGTCCAGTGCATCAGTAGTGGTTACGCCGTGTCAGTGCATCCCGAACACACACGGAGCGTCCCTACACGCTCACATCCTAAATGTGGCTTCCCGGCGAGCAACGCCTCTCGACTCCCCCGTTTGACGACGTCCCGCACGGTGCACGGTACCCCGCCAACAGCACCGCGGACACACCGTCCCAACATCGAGCTCTACGTCTTTTCGAGGCAATCTGCAAAACGTGGCCCGCAATCGTGCAATCGCACACCGACGCCATCCGCCATCGAGTTTTGCAACCGACGCCTTCCGCCATCGCGTTTTTGCAACCGACGCCATCCGACCTACTACCACCACCACTGCTGCTACGCCCTTTGGGTGCGCCAATATCGGCAACGCCGACACCGACGCCGAGTTGCGCGCGCATATTACCCATCTCCCTGTAAGGAATCGCCCTGCCATCGCGATTTTTTCTGCGATACGACATCGAATGCGACCATTTTCACTGCATGCCCATCATGTGCGTTGGCATGACGAGCGAGCCGTCGCTACCATCCTTGCCCTTCCGCCTCGAAGGACGACGCTACCAGCAAGGGTTACTCCGACAAGGAGCCAGCGACAGCCCTTCAACCCGTGGACGCTAACGCCGTACCCTTTTATCGCGAAGGACGCCGATACCCACGCTACGCCAGCAGTTCCTCGCTCACGTCACTAGCCAACTCGTCAACGATGACCCGAAAAAGCGTTCGACAATGATGTCCCTTCCATCATCGCACCAACATCCGCCGCTAGCCTTTCTGATGACCATCCTGCATCGCCACATCCTGACGGAACCTGTCGATCGGTGTTACCCGGTAACACCGCTCTAGGAGGGGAGTACTGTGGCGACCAATAGCCAATAGCCAGGACACAGAGAAGCGCCATCTAGGGTCAATAACGAGAACAAGCAAAATTGTCTAGTGGGTGCCATATGGTGCGAACAAGTAACAAAGGACTTAGGGGAACAAAAGAATATGCGAAAACAGACAGGATCAAACACGAAATCGTCCAAAAACACGGAAATAGGAAAGTTCGAGACATGGCCAGCACAATATAAAAGCGGCAGCATGTCCGAACTAAGTTAGTTATCGTTATACCGTCAACCGACAAGCATCTCGCTGCAGCCCCGAAGGAAGACCGAAGGACGACCAAAGAAGTGGCCAAGTACCAATCGACAAAGAAGGAAGGAAGAATAAATACAAGGGCTCCGAACTACGGAATAACCCCCCAAAACCTAATCAAAATGAGATTGATATTTGAAATACTTTAAGACACTAACTAACTCTAACACTTTAAGTTCGCTAAAAAAATAGTACAAATCCTCATTTTATACAATCATTATAATTTATATTACTTTGTTGAATGATATTTACAATAGTATGCTTTTCTGAGATCATTGGAGTGAAAATTACAATTTATGATTCCCATTTTTTAACGCCTGAACGTCATGAGGTTAGGCATGAAACTGGAAACCATTCATTCCACTGGATCGTTGTCTCGTTGATGATCTCTGTTTGACTATCGTGCAAGTCCAGATAAACGTCAATATTAAAATGCTAATCAACGAAATATTACCCTTGTGAGCCTCCAACAGTCAGCTAACCACCACACATTTGAACAGTGCTAGTTCCCGCGTTAAAGACGATTTATTTATTGGCCCAATCAACTTATTGTTTCGACTGCACAGTTAAGCACATGCTTCCATTCATATAGCAACGAATTGCTTTTTTGGACGAGT
Source organism: Anopheles funestus (assembly GCF_943734845.2). NCBI lineage: Eukaryota > Metazoa > Arthropoda > Insecta > Diptera > Culicidae > Anopheles > Anopheles funestus. Next base: position 46,447,468 of record NC_064599.1, read on the forward strand.
TAATTGTATGTTTCTGTTGACGTGATTGGATCGGGTAAAGCGTTTGTCGTGTTCATTCACTAACCTACCTTCGAAGCGTGGTAGAAATGATTGAATTGGTGAAGTTGTCGCAGTCACCATATACATAAATTTGTTGCTTCTAATGCCAATAGGTTGTATTGGAAGTTGTTGTAATGTTGTCACACTCTTTCAATGTTCGAGCTGTGGTTTAGCATTATTTTGCATACCATTTTGGTCAGTGTATCACTCGGACAAGAGTTGTAATTTATTTCACAGGAAGCCTTAACCAGATTTTGGAGATCATTTAGTAACCCATTAGCAACACAGTTTTATCGAAATCTGATGCAACTTGTATTGTTTCCATTGAACTATTATTCATGAATGTGTAGGCAGATTCAAATGCGATGGACAGATAGGTTTTGATAAAAAATTTGGGGTTGTCATCTCTTCGAAATATAAGCGAAATAATAGCAAATAAACAGTGAGTTGGTACTACAGCATAGTCCGTATGGTAGGGTTTGACAACAATATCGGTCTAGGTCCTAAACTTCGTGGGTCTCAACTTCGCTAAACTAAACAACTTTGCTAAGCATTGATTGGTTAAGTTGGTAAATAGTTAGTTAGAATAGAGTACAACGTTAAGAAAATAATAAAATAAGGAGAAAAGAAAAATGAAAATTATTTTCGCAATGTTAAAGAAAATACAAATTATTGAAACCCAAATTAATCAAAACCGATAACGCGTTTTTTCTTATTTTTTATAGACTTTTTAGGTTAGAAAATGGATCGACTAGTATTTATTTAATGCTTTCTCAAAATTTGATCATCCCTGCTCAAGATGATCGAGCGAGACATTTAGCCGCGCCAGTTCGTCTTTTGCGTGCGGTGTATGCATGCGGTCATCACGACCATTCAAACCATCGTCAGTTTGAGGAAAAGAGATATTGCCAAGATCTCGCGATGGAGAGAATGAAGCTTGTGCAGATGGTTTATAAATAACGAATTGTACCTTATGGGTGTAGTTTATCGTACCACGCATATGCATGCGGCAGGGTGGGAGCATGGTATAAGGATTTTTTTCAAGTTCGATGTGATGTGGACCAGACTGGTCGTTGTATGAATCAGTCTGTCGGTGGATTCTGTGAGTACCGGATAGAACTTCGTTTGTTACAGTCCACCCTGGCGGATGATCGTGTTTGATCATCGTAAGCAACGATAGCTGTGTTTCGTTTTCAAACAGCTATCGAAAGTAATCGACCGATCTTAGCGTTTTACAGTTTTGTTAGTGCATTCCAACATTCTCCGTCTGTAAGGTAGCCCTTTGGTGCCACGGTCAAGTACGAAAGGGAGCGTCCTAGTGTTTAACCGAGCTACCATGTGGAATTGATTGATTGCTCTATCGGCACGGTTTTGGGTTGATCATTCCCCGATCCAACACATTCATTACATTCGTCGGGTATGAAAGGTGAAAACGAATCTATCTGTATTTATCTAGTCGTGTGCCATGTGTTTGCGTGTTGCCGTGTTTCTCTAAACCGATGATCTGTCGTGCACGACACACCTACCGTCGATAGTTTGTAACTGAATTGCAGATCCGTTTTGCGTCCCTCTATCCCACTTGTATTCTGCTGCTTGATTGGCATTAGTCGTGTATTTCTGGTTGCGATCGTGATTGAAGCAAAGTTGGGGTTACGGCAAACTTAAACAAACACAAAAATAATGCACAACAAACTGGTCCTTCTGCTCTCCATGGTGGCCATATCTGTACAGAGGGCTATGGTTGCTGGCGATCCCATCGGGGGTGCTGTTTTCTCTGATGAAAGTTGTCACAAGACCGGTGTGCTGGTTTTCTATCGCATCAAACTGGTAACCAGTTGGTCAAAAAAACTTTTTCCGAAGCATTATCCAGAATTTAGACCACCGCCGCACTGGAGTATGACGTTTGGTAAGTACTTGGTTAAGCTGAACTAGTTTTTTGATTTAAAAATGTCTTGTAGCTGCTTATTAATGTAACAATTTCCAGTAAAATGTAATCATATCAGTTAATATTAGTAATATTAGTAATGCACGCTGTATGAAATTTGATAAGCTATCCTTCAGTATCATAGAGTTTTTAAATAAAGATGCAGATGCTATCAAAAATTGTAAAAATTGTGCCAAAGTAATGTTACACACTCAAATTAATATTTTTTAAAAATATTGTTCAACATGTTTTACTATAATGGAAATGGCGGATTTACGCTTCTGGGGCCCCTAATCGGGAAAGAAAACGGAGCCCTTGTGAAATGATAGAGTTGAGAAAATAGTTCTGATTGTATACATTTGCGAGCACGGGGCTCACCGAGGCGGCTTAGTCCGCTTGCCGTTAAACCGCTTGCCACTGGTACGATAATGTTACTAAATGATTTAATGTGGTTAATACTAGTACTTACCGATTGAAGTTTTGTTAACGATTATCATGTACTCAGTTTGGAAATATTTATTATTTTTGACCGATGAAAGAAGAAATGTTCTTTACAAATAGTTTGCTGTACAGATTCATTTTCTGAAATGTTTGTAGTTTAAGATCGTAAAGTGGTAGTATCTGATTATTGAGACTTATTATGCTTCATAAAAAGTTGTTAAATATACTTGTTTTTGATTTGCTTTTAGATAGAACTGGTCACTAAAAGTAATTTGATCTTGTTTCTTAGTTTCGCGAAAAAAAACTTTCCTCATTTACTCTTGAAAGCGGGCTTGAAGATTTACAAATGTTTGATATGAAAACTGGTATGCTCTATTATGCTCTACCAACTATGAATAAATTATCACATATGAATGTATTATAGGTAGCGCTTTATTCTTGAAAATAATTCCGAAGCTCTACTACACCACACTTTTCTCATTAGGTCAAACACACAACAACAGCTTCCATCTATTTCAATTGAAACACCCAGCTACGGTGTCAGTGGCAACCTTTGCAGAGACTGGGCAAGCTGCATCATTGGAAGAATCGTTGGCTCTTCAACAGGACCTCCTGTTCGATGACTTCCGACTTCCGAAGATCCGCAAGGGAAAGGGCGAAAGTGAAGCTACCTTTTTCGTTGACGGAACGCATTCGAGTGTGTCGTTCGTAACGAAGATAATACCTTCTCCGGACTGGTTTATTGGATTGGACTCCTTTAATGTATGTTGATTTATAAAAAAAACACCGTTTCAATTTAGATTAGCGTAACATATTGTAATAAAATGTTTTCTACATGGCATTTACCTAGCTTTGTTCAAGAGGGCGATGGCTTGAAAAGGTGACGATCCCACTTCATCCCCTTGACGCAGGTACTAGCAGTGGACTTACATTTACTTCACCAAAGTGGCCCACGAATCCGCGGGGATTGGTTGAACGAATCACTGCTAGATATCCACTTCATTTCGCTAGCAGCTTTTTCTATCCAGAGATCAAACACCTTCCACCAATAGCTCATGTCACGTTCACCAAGGTTAGCTAGTCGACCGATGCGTCAGAGACACTGTCTGCTCAGCGATCAGTAATTGTGTTGTCTTTTTCCTTCAGATTAAAGAATACAACAATCACAACAACGTCCACAAGAAGGTGAAGAAACTCAAGTATAAGCAGCGCACGAAACTGCTGAAAAAACTAAATCACCAATCATCCAGTGCTGTAGTATTCAGCAATGTGGGAAACGAAATCCTCTCGGACAAAGACTGCCGGGTTAGTGCGTGGTCTGCCTGGAGTCCTTGCAGTAAGACATGTGGGCTTGGTAAAAGAAATCGTACCCGTAATGTTCTGCAAAATAATCGTCTTGGTGGAGTGGAATGTCCATCTTTAATGGAAACGCAATGGTGCGGATCAGCTCGCCAGTGTTCTGAGATCGACAATTACTTCAGGTGGTAGAAATTTAAAATAAATAAATTAGAGATGAGGTTGGTAAGAAGATAGTCCCACTTTCATATTTATCATATGTATAGTCCCACTATACATATTGGTGAGTTATTTGATTCGAAAAAAAAGAAAAAGAGAAAGAAAGAAAAAAGTTTTAGTGGTACAATCGTACAAAAGTGTGTTGATTCTTTTTTAATAGAACTGCTTATAAAAAAAACCGAGAACAATTTTATAAAACCCTGAAACAAATAAAAAAATGGAAAGACATAGCACAACAGTGAAATATCGTTGAGTATCTTAACTTTGTATATGACTTTTTATTGTTTTATTGTTTTTTTTTTATGTTTCCCAGCGAATTCCACCAATAAAAACTTTTATTTTTTATATAGTTTCTTTTGTTTTTTATTCATATATTTAATATATAGTTCATGTATTTTTACGTGTGACGCGAAAATATAAGTTGTTTTACATCCAATTGCATTGCATTTAATTGAGATCATTTTTATAATTGTAATCACAGTTATTCATTACATTATTCAATGTCATTTGTAATTGTTTTGATACTATAATAATTTACAATTGGCCATCAAACTTCTCAAACGTGTTAATCTTCAGCGAACGCTTTGGAGCAAGTCATAAATAGTACAGTTGCAAATTCGGATATTCACTTTCCACATTGGATTGGTTTCAATGCCAAAAGCGTGCAAACAACACCTACATCAGCAAAATTCGGTAATTTTTTCTTAAAATAGCATTGTTACCGCAAAAACGTTGGACGACGGCGTTGTTTATTGCCTGAATGGAAAGCTAATCTATCTGATATGTAATACTCATTAATACAGTTTCTTGCTCATGCAACAAATCAACGCCCTGATGAATATCGCTTCAGTGTTTTGGGTTGAGAGTGCGATCAACGCAGCAAAAAAACCGTGACGTATTAGACTGTGTGCGAGTTGATTTATGGAATATACGTTGCCATGACAAATTTGTGGACTGCAAAGTAAAATCTGCAGAATTGTGAACAAATCAGTGGGTGTGAGTAATTTTCGTTTTCAATCAATTAGTGGATGACTGGTAATCTGTACACATGGTGAAGTATCTGCAAAACCAGTCTAAGCATGGGGATTTGAACTGAAAGTGTTTCAAAAAGTATAATAAAATGTACGACATTCATACATTTCTCATAAAGTGTTTTTGTTCTGTGTCTGTTTATGTATGCGGTAGTACAGAATGATTTCGTCCGTTGTTTGCGTTTTGTTGTTGCCAGTGACTTAGCATCATGAGATCGATCTCAATAAATAAGTTCTATACATGCGATAAATAATTCTTGCGATTCTGGATAAAATAAACAAATGTTATAACATTTCACTTAAGCACATATTGTAAGACCGATCGCACATTCCCATACATCAAATGCATCTAAAATTATCTCTCAATGATCGAAGTTATGAAAGTATTGCTAACATGCCCTAAAGTTGCTTCTCGCAACGTAGCCTTATCTGTTTTCTTTAGGGACGCAGATATCAATAACAGGTTTGTAGTCCAAAAATGGTAATTTTTTTTCGGAGCGAAGAAGCTTTCTTCAACGGGAAACACGGTAAAGTTTTCCAGTTTTTAAATCATCGACCGCATTACATGTGTCTTTATACGATCCTTATAAATACTTCCTGTGTAGAAGGAAGAGAAGGAAGTTTCCATCGCTGAAAGTCCGTGTGACATGTCGGATGGAATGTTCAACTTTCAAGCAGATCAGCTCGCGTGGTATCAGTAATTACTATCACGTAATCTTTTAGCTTCGTGGCCCAAACTAGTTGTACTGCTTTGGTGAACGAACGGTCTGAATTCCGGTAGTATGGTGAGAAAAAGTAATTATCACAGCACTTCCTTCAAAGAGAACCGATTTGTTATTAGAAAAAAAGTTCCGGGTAACTAAATGCAGTGTATATTAAAAAAAAAATAGTTTCATACTATATTTGCATGCCACATGTCGCTGTAATATTAGCACTAATTTAGTCAGTCATAAAATGGCTTATTTGACTTATTTTTAACATAAAACCAAATAGGCATGTTCTGTCCATTAGGTTTCGAAATTGTCAGAAACAATTCCATACATGACTGCCTGTACATTCGATCGTTAGATCGTGTTCGTATAGTTATTTTATTTATTATTTATTTATTAGCGTAGGGATGGCCAGGTCGTATATCTCGTTCGTATAGTTATATAGTTTTCAAAAAATTAATTAATCATTGTATAGGAGAAAAGTGTTCGTTGTTCGGCATAGTCATATACTAGCAAATTGTATTTTCCTGCTTCTGTTTGATTATAGATAAAAGGTGACTCTTTTGGGCGAAAGGTTAAACAAAGCGAAAAATGATAACATGATGTTTGAACTATCAGAAAGGAAGAACATGTATTTTCGGTTACATAATTCATAAATTATATAGTATGATGTTTTCCACAGTATCATATGTACGATCCAGGAGCGTTTAATTTCAAATCTGTCGAAACAAGTTCCGGTCCGGCATCACCGAAGGGCTAACTGTTTCATTTAATCATTACAACTTATCTGAGATGTTGGCTGCGGGCAAAAGATGTGGTCCGTACGCAAGTGATTACACAATCGATCCATTTGAAGACGTAACAACATATCCCGAGAAGAATCGCACGTAACATTGGTCTCAACGACCTTACCTTGGCAAGTCGTGAAGGTGTGTACTGGCTCTGTATGGTCAAGGCTCCTGCTGCTTTCTTTCAGTGCGATTTGCAGTGTCTCTTTTATGCTTGCATTTTATCGTACTCGTTTGCCACATGCGCGTGAAAGGATTGGGATTTTTGTTGGTATTTGACATGACATCAGGTCGTGCTCGTGAGGTGAAATGCAGACCACTTGCTTTCGATCCATTTTTCTTTCTTGAGAAATCGCTAGTGCGGATCGTTGTTTTTTCGCTGCATGATTTTGCAGCTTTGGTGTCTTACATCCAATTCTCTGCACACGTTGGGTTGGTAATGAGTTGGGGAATATTTAATATATTTTGTTATAAAGTGTACATAACATTTTTTTTGACACAATTGTAAAATTTATACCTAATTTTTATGAACTATAAGTCTTGATGATATCAATACGGCCAGACCGTTCTATCTGAATAAATAAAAAAAAGTCTTGATGATAAGTCAACATTTTCCACACGACTAATATGGTTTGTTTTAAGTGATATAACGACTTTAAATACACACTGTATTACAACTTGTTAGTGCATATTGCGTAAAAAGAGATAAAATATTTTAATATAGTACTATAAAAGCAAAGTAGCAATTCTAACTAATTATTGGCCACTAAATTGATCCACTTGATAAAAGCTGTCGCTTCTGAATTACTGGGCTTAATTTTACCACGTAATTGAATATTCCATTCTTGTTAAGGGGAACCAACCAACAACCGACCGATTCTATAATAGTAGTAAGTAAGTATTATTACGTTTACAAAATATTTATAGTTTGTAACGTTCACTACCGTTTGTTTTGCATACGTCAAAGTTTATTATAGATTTGCAATTGTTCCAAACTTAGCGCAGTAAATAGTTTCAGCAATAAGATCACTAAGCGGATGATGGAACAAAGATCAACGTTAATATAAAACCACCTGGCAGTCGCAGCCAAATGGGCTGTTGCCTGTGCTCCATCTTCTCTTTGAGGGTGCGTTTTTTTAGTAGTACGAAGAAAGTGAGAGTGAAAATTCGTAATCGATTTTGGCGGAGCCTTTCGTTTCGGTAATATGGATCATTAAAATTTATGTGGAAGAAAGCACAGCACACTTTCTTACACCGGGTGTTCCAAGCTTGTTGTCAAAGCGTGTGGAAGAAAAGGGTCGTAAGCAATGCGATTGGAAGAGAAAAAAAGAAAGGATGGAATGGGATATTCAAAAGCTTTTGTTTGGGACTTTGACAACACACAATCAAATTGACGGAGGAATGACGAAAACTTATGCAATATAGGGCACTGCACTGTTGTGTTCGGATCGTTTTTTTTTTCGTTTGTTTTTGTTTGAAACAAGGGGCGCAGTTTAATGACTTGCGGAAGAAAAAAAGCTGCAGCGAATAAATATAGGTTAGAGTGGTGAAGCGTAACATAATACGTATTTAAATGTATAATTGCTAGTACGTAAGCATCAATCAGCAAGTATTGAACAAATTGATCACTATTTGAGATTAGTCTGATAAGTACGACACAGAAAGTTATTTCAGTGATGCGAGCTAAAAAGGTTTGCTATCATTCTTGAAACGCATTGTTTATAAGGAAGTAAAACGACGTTACTTTTGAGAAGTGGCCCGGGTAGGTCTCTACGCTACGGATTGCGCTATTGGCTACTAACTTGGTAAATACGAAATTAATGCACAAAATTACCTCAGCAATTCTTCCTCGGCAATCTTTCCAAAGACTATATCAATGACATCGTGAAGGGTTTACTATTTCTCTGTTAACGTAAAATCATGAGCTAAACCGAGTATCGCCAGTTCATGGCGACATGTCAGTACCTGCGAGCCATTAGCAACCTGTCAACAGGAGGGACCGTAAAATAATATCGTGCAAAATGCGAATGCCTAAGTGCAAAAATGGCGTTCCCGGCACTACACTGACCAGTGATAAACTTCCTATCTGAATCCGGATTTCAATTCCTTTTTCAGTACATGAACAGATGCAGTGCAGTTTCGTAGCACAGAGCTGTATATAGCAACGGGTTTCCTGTTATTTTGTAAGTTGTTCGGCGCTATAGTGGGAAAATAATCTCACCTATACTTTTAAACTTTTCGTCGAAGTAAATGCCTGGGAGTGCACTATTATTTCGCATACATGTAAAGAAAGGTTGAAGAGTGAAATTTCAAGAGAGTTTAGTAGTTTGGCTCATAGCTAAATTCATGGTACAATGATGCACCAGATTTAGCACCGATTGCTGGGAATCAATAGCTAATGCATAGTAGCACATCACTAATGACGATGACGCTTTTTTTCCTTTGAGTATGATAGAAAATTTAAATTGCATGAATTTGAAGTGCACAACAACAAATGGTAACGATGAGAAGTAAAAACTGAAATCCATTATATTGAGGTCTTTCTTTACTGGAACTATTAGACTGTAAAACAGTTTCTATGTAAAGAAGTACTACTTAATCGACTTAAACAATAAGTAAGTTATTCATAGTAAGTTGTATTTATTCATAGTACAATTATTATTATTACTATTAGCAAAACCATTAGAATACATTTATCAGGAATTTTTGTAACTCAATGCTAATAATCTAATAATAACTTCCTAATTCTTTTCATTCTTGTTCATTATTCAATTATTCTTAGGAGTGCGAAGTGCACTTGCAAAAGTCAGATCTCTAAAAATCAATAACTCAACATATACATTACATACAAAAACAAGGTAAGAAAAGTTGAACACCGTATGGTAAAAATTAAAAAAAAATTATGCAGTTAGTAACTTGATCAAAATAAAAATTGATGTTAGTTATTAATACTTCCTACGAGAAGAGAAGTTTCGCTACTATTTCAGGTAGCAAGATATACCTACTTGTGAAAAGAAACATTTTACATGAGCAATAATTTTGGAATTGTGTTACAAGTGCAGGTTATAGTAGCTGATATATCATGGGAGCTTTGATCTCACATTAAAAAATCATACTAACATACACTTACCATAGATGTGTAGATGCTGCGTGATTTTTCTTATCTTTGCAATCTATGCATGCTGGTAATCTGGTTCACCGGTATAGTAATTTGCATAACTTTCAGTGCAAGCAGGAAGTGTTACATTTTTGATACGATACATTTTGCTTGCCGTAATGCTGATTCGCTAGACGGATGTGTTGCAGGCCCTTCGTTGTTTTTTTTTTACAAATTATTGTTGTGGGAAGTAGGAACTTGTCACATGCACCGTCGATCGGAAAATCGTGATCAACGAGAAACGGTTGCGTCATTAATTATTATTTTATTACGCATGATTGATGACTCGATAAAACTGATTCATTTTCCGTCCCACTGATTTTGTTGGTAGTCGCTTGAAATGATGAAGGTGGTACGGACCGGAGATAAAATCATGACGTAATAAGTTTAGTATCGTGCTACTGTAATCCTATGTTTCTTTTTTTCCAATCCTGGTTGGTGACAATTATTTGTCGCATCACACACGTTTAGGAATACTTGATCGAAAGAAATTACATTTAGTAACATTTATAAAAAACAGTAAATAGAAAAAAGAGATAGCTGCTAATTTTAATACTTCAGTTAGGATAGCTTTGCCTCATTTCTTGAATTAGATTACAAATAGTTTTGATCAATAAATACAACACTCGAATAATTAATTTCTTTATATGTTCCGTCGAATGGGAGACGCGTTGATGTGGACGTATCTTTGGATCTTTATGAAAATACTGTCAAGTGAATTTAAAATAAATTTGTTATTGAAACTTTTTAGATTCATTAAAGCATCATTATCATTATAAATTGTTATCAGAATTGAATGACTATGCAAACTGTAACGCACTATAGTCAGTGGGATTTTTTTTCATACGGCCACAGGCTTTACATATGGTCCATACTACAAATAGGCGAATGAGCCAGGTAGCCTGTACGTTGTAAAGTTTTTGTTGTTGTAGTTGTGTTGTACGAAAGCCGGTTTGTTTTCGCCGATGCATATTCCGTTTCCGATCCAAATTCTCTGTTTAGTATCTCTCGCCGTGTGTCGTTGGGAGATGCTGGAAAAAACTCTCTGCATGTGCGGCACGGTCTGCATATTCGAGAAACTGTCAGATAACCTCCGGAAGGTAGGTCCAAATGTTGCGTTTTCCTACACTCTCTTTACACTCGCTCTCTCTTTCTCTATATGGCGCACAGCTTCACCGATCGGTTCCTGCACGAAAGAAATGTTAAAAATAAGTGAGGTCCATTATTTCGCGATCATTTCTTGAAAGGCCCTCGTAGTACTAACACGTTTCACTCTGTAGCACAGTCTCTCGTAGTATGGTTGGTTGAAGGTGTTAAAGCTGTTATGCTGTGGAGAGAGATCAGTGATACTGCCTCTTTCAAATGAGCAGGGAAGAAATATACCTGTGTTGTTACGTAGCGGGAACAAAACCGGAAAGCAATAAACATACTGAAGATTAACAATCCAAACGGAACGCATACAAAGCATAAAACTATACAGCGGTTAAGTGTATGGACAAGGTCCCTAAAGTGTTTACGGCTAGGTTTTAGCTGTGTATTTTTTAGGTGTGATGATTGTTGAAATACAGCCAGTGATCAGCGTTCAAAAATTGTGTTTAGAACCGTAAACAAACAACGCATTTTAAACAGTTATATTTACTGACTGATTTTATTTAAGAGACTGAAATTTATTTAAGCAATGTTATGAAAAGTGTGCCTATGTGGAATAATTCAGTTTGACGCGTTTAACAAAAAAATGTCGAAAATAGTGTAATACTATTGCATCTTATTCGCAGCAGTTTTGTGCATTAAATGTGGCATTTGCGGCGTTTATGTAAGGAAGCAGTGAACGAATCTGAAAAATAGTTAAAGTTTAATGCTGTTTCAAAATTTATTTTTTATCGTGTACTGAAAAAAACAGAAAACAGTTAATAAATATCAATTATACATGCACAATAATTTGCAGTGTTTTGATTGTTATGTGGTTAGTTGACTAATGTGTTAATTAAGGGTAAGTATTATAGTAAAACTTTTATTACTTTATTTTAAAATTAATACTTACTAATATTAATAAGTACATTTGTATTGCCTAGTTACAAAGTTACAAAATACAGGCTGTATTGTAATAGTTTTTTGGATTTGTAATTTTTTCATTACAAAAACGAATTAATAACTGCCTAGAGATACGGTAGAGATGATTAGTAATTTTTGATAAACGTTTGTCGATTGTTTTATGAAACACTTGAAGGAACACCAATATAAATAATTTATCGTAACTTAACTCGCTATTTTGAGCTAAAATTCACAGAAATGTAAAGAAATTCTGGCGCTTCAAAATTACACGTGTAGCATAACTTCAATCAGGCAATTATATCATTTATTTGCCGGATCGTTTCAATAAGATCTCATTGTATCTTATCATCATACTCAATTTATTGTGCAAGAAATGGAAAGTTTTTTATGTCAATGTGTAAGTAATTGAAAAATAGTTAATGAAAATGAATTAATAGAAAATTATTTTTTAAATTCTATATTGAACACTTAATATACTTCCAGTAACGTTTTATCGAGCGTTTTCAAAGCCCAGAGGAAAGGCAATATCAATTAATTTTGTATCAGGCTAAAACTGTTTTCTGTTATTATAATTTCTACGTTCCGTTGAAAACTTTCGCATAATATGAACTTGATAATGGTACGATTACGCAAGTAATCTGTCTTTTACGGCGGAGAGAAGAGACAGAAACGTGATTGGTGAGAGATCTTTCTCTTTACACGTTAATCCAACATATAATATTCCACACTGCAACTAAAAAGTAAAAGGTGTGACCTTCCGAATGAAAGTGAAGCTTTTTGATACTTATTAACGCCATGTACAATAAAACAACATGTACTCTATTTAAGGTATGCATTGAGGGTTTTACAATTTTTGTTAACTTTTCATTGCGGGGTGTATTTCTTTAGTATAAAAATGATAATTATACATAACAAATAACAAAATAATAGTATAATATTTTATTTGCGAATGCATTTTTAATACGTAAGGAACGAAAAGGCCTTGTTGTAAAATGTATGAAAAGGAATGCAATGACAGATGTAAGTGTTGTCTGTGACAAAAGTTATACAACTCTATTTATACTGCCGTGTCGCAGCTATTCAACAGTAGCAAACGTTTGTAGCGTACAAAACAAACATAATTAACTCTGGATGGCAGTTTTACTTTTACATCGATGGCATGAAATGACTAGCTCCCATCTAGTCCGTCATCATCTCCTTACTTATGGTCGTCGTTACGGTTTAAAGATGGCCTAAGGCTAAAGAAACGTTGACAGATAAGTTGCAGATATAATGCGTTGTAACTTTTACGTTACTCTTAGTCAAAATCCCACACTTTTCACCTAGAGTGTTTGTTACCAGTAGGTGATTGTTTTATGTTTTTCTCTCAGGCATGATTATGCCAGATTTTCTGGCCACTTTGCGGTTAGTTGTTACTTTTAACATTGGACGTTTGACCAAGCTCTTCCCTCATACCTTAAGTTTTCCCAAACCGGTCAAGTGAAGCTGTTTTATTTAGCTTTCATTTAACTGATTCCGAATCCAGCAGGTTTCTCTTCCTGTTTTTCTCCCAAGATACACTATCTAAGCGCTAACTCGTACGCGTTTAACTGGTGACTATCGTCTAAAGTGTAACATGGAATGAAGTAAATTTTTTTTCCCATAGCGTATGCAAAGGAAAACGAACAAAATGTACTTGGTTTATGTTTCCATTTTACGGAAAAGAGATGCTGTATTTCTACAAATTTTCTTACCCTGGTAAAATTGCTCTGCTAATGTTTAGGGGTTTGTGAACAAATTGCTGTTGAATGATGTTTAGAAGGTAGATCTGTATAAAACAAACAGTTTCACTACCAATTGCAATTGTAACAATTTATCATATGAAGATTCGATTAAAAGAACATCGAATATATAGTCAATAAGTGAAACTATAAACGTTAAATAACAGTTGTGAAAGATGTACGATCTAGCCGTTTTGAATAAAAATATAGCTATGAAGTTGACGAAAATCACTTGAGGCCAAATGGGTTCAAGTTGATCAACGTTGGATCTGATCGCTAGTGATTAGTGATGGATCATACGAATCTTTTCATGGCTCGATCCGGAGTCGGATGCAGCAGATTCGGAATCGATTACAACCCGTTGGTGCAGCGGGTTCGGGCCGATCCCTAATTATAAGTAGGTTCAGTAGTTCCGAACAGATCTCGCTGCAGCCACGGATCGGAGTCGGTTATGGATGGTTCCGAACCGGTAGGTTCGGGCCAACCTGTTCATCACTAGTAGTGCTACTTCTTCATTCTTGACCTGATCGTGAACGAGCACGTCGCAAAGACATAGCCAAGTCGCCAATACGTTTCCAGAGATCTCGATCTAGGGTTGCAGTTCTCCATCCACTCCGAAAGGTTTGACCCCACCTGATCTAGCTAACGAGCTCGCTGTGCTCCTCTCCACCTCTTGCCGAACGGATCGTTGACGGGAACCTTACTAGTGGGGCATGAATCCGGCATCCTCAACACGTGCCCAGCCATCGTTTCCTTCCTGCTTTGACAACCGTCAGGATATCTGCACCGCTAAAAAGCTCAGCTAGCTCGTGGTTCATCCTCTTTCTTCACACGCCCTGCTCGCAAACACCGTCAAAGAATCCTCCGTCCTCCGTTAGCATAATCCATAATTAGCATAGTCCAGCCGTTAGCATAGCCGTTCCAGTTCCTTAGCATAGTCCAGCACTCATACCCGTAGAGGACTACCGGACGTGTGAGTGTGCGATATATGTTGCATTCCGTGTGTTGCTGGAATTTTCTGGATCGCAGTTTCGGACCTCGCGTGTCAGTCGGTTGTACACCGCCTCGCGGATTTCGAACGAATACGACAGCATATTCGATATTCTCACCTTGCACTGCAACGCATCCATACTGGCTTTACTGGGAATCCGTACTGCAGCAAGGTGTGCCATAGTTCGGTTCGATCTATGATATCGTAGGCCGTCTTAAAGTCAATGAACAGGTGGTGCGTAGGGATTTGGAACCATCGGCCCTTCTGGAGGATCTGACTAATGTTGGGCAATGGGTCCGGATCGGATTCTGGGATTCGATCCTTCTTCGGATCAATCCGGATTCAATCCCATTTCTTGGGTTGCCTGGATTCCGAGTCCGGATTGGGATCCAAAACAAGAGTCCGGATCCGGATCCTTCAGGATCACTAGTAATTGTAGTAATTACTAGTATCACTAATAATTATAAGTATTTAAATTTGAGGAAACTTAAAAATGACTGACCCGTAACTCTGAGATTGTAGTGCCGCAAAGAAGAATTAGAGTTATGTTAACCGTTGTATATTCACCGTAATTTTACTTTAGTGTTAACCTGGTTATTTTTGACAGAACTTAACGACCTCCAATGTTTGGCCATTTCTGACTTACTAGACTTGTTTTAACACGTAGCACGATAGTCAGTCCTTGATACAGGGGACACGGTTCGGCTGGGATTTGATACACGGTCCTGTCGTGTGAAACTGGTGCCGTTTAACACACACAAAAACGGGGCGCCCTATTTTGACAGAACTATTTCCAAGCTGACACTCAACATTTATTATTTGATTATTTTTCGTATGTGGGTGGGTGGTGTGTTGGATTGACCGAAGTTGTATTGATTTCAAAAGTAAAGACTGGGGGTCAACTGACATCCATCGGGACCCCCCAGAAACAAAACCACGGTGAACGAGGGGTGTGTTTGTAGATAATTTTGGAACAAATACGCTGGGGATTACTGATGATTGAACTGCCGAACGGGGAAAGAGCATTTATTTGGACACTTTCCTTAACAACTTTGTGGTCCACCTGGAATTGGTGCTTGCTTGGAGGACCCATTTCTCATCTCGACTTATGTGATGCTCTGAATACTTCCATACATTTCTTCTATTTTCTGAAGCAGAGTTGTATCCTTTTACGATGGGAGAACCCTAGGTTTTTTCCTTCATATTCAAAGGCGTTTTGCTTCTTGTTTTGGCTTACGATTACGAAATCCCTGACCGACAAGGTTCCCGAAAGTAACGAGGCCCCTGGCGACCACCCAACCCACCCATTGGTTAATCCGCCACTGTTTGGATTTAGATGTCCATCGATACTGCACACGTACACGTGGTGGAACCAGAATACCAAACTTTGTTACAGGTAACGCTAGAAATTCCCCGCTTGTGCTTGTAAAGCTTGTGTTGCTATTATTATACAATCACAGTCCGTGTCTTTGAATTAGTGATACGAGGGTCAACAACCACCTCGAAGCAAGCAGTTTGCAACTCGAAACGGTTCGGGTCACAATCGAATTGTTGTTGTTGATTTAACTAATATTATATGTATATGTTTTAAATTTTTCTTTTACAGATTTGCTTTGAAATTAACAGAATGCTGGTGCCACTAGCATTGCTTTTTACATTCATCTTCCGGATACAGATCCATGCGGAGAGCTCTGTTATTAGCGGACACAATCAGAATGATATAAATCCACTACACCAACAGCAGCCAGAACCATCAATTGTGCCGACAATCGTACCTGAAGAAAAGGTGATAAATAATATGATACACAATAATGTTTATAAAATTAATACTGAATTGAATTTTAAAGATTTTTACACCAGGTATTTATCCTCATGGAGTAGTGCGGTATCAACATTTGATCAACAATTCACCGAACAGTAATTATTTTGTATACTATACAGACAACGCTGCTGATCAGCAAGGTTCGCAGTATGTCCAAGGGTAAGAAAATATCTTATTTGTTCTTTTATAGTAAATAAACAATTCTACAGACAATGGTTAAATTTCTTATCTTTTACAACATTTTAGGTACAGTATTCACAATAATGATGCTCTGTCAGGATCGGTTGCATACAGTTCAAATTCAGTTCCTATCCAACTAGTTACGCTAGTTCAGCCGGCAATAGGGAAACAGGAAATTCTGAACATATCTGAAAACACATATATCGACGATACTGGCATAAAGAAATTAGTTTCGAGCACCCAGAATTTAGTGAGCAATGAAGATGTTGTAGATATCAATAATGCTCAAGAAGGTGTCACAGAACGTTCTCAAAATGTTTCCCAACTAAACACTAATACAGCAGATAGTGTTCCAAGTGAAAGTGAACACACGGAGAAAAAGGAAAAATTTGATCAGCCAATCATTGTCAGTGATAGCGATGGCGCAGAGTCGAGCGATATCCCAAGCCGTCAACTCAACAACAGATCGCATGGAAAGCAAATCAATGTTGAAATTCTCGGTGAATCGGAAGACCACAACAATGGACAATATTTGAAAGAAACCACAATTTTAGCTAGCAAAGCGATCGAACCATGTGATGAAGGTAATAAAGAAGAGGGAATTTTGATTACCAAACAAGAAGTTACCACAATCAATCCGGTGACAGTAACAAGACTTCGTGGATCAACTGCTGCTCGTTTGAGCCACAGGTATAAGGGTATACAAACAACCGAAACACCCAATGTGCTTGTTTCAACGACACTTAAAAATAGTCCCAACGTTATTACTGTAGCAGCCAAACCGGTGTCTTCCAGATATTTGGCCCCAATTCAGGCCGGCTTACGTTTGTCCAATGCAGATAAATCGCACCCGGTTGAGGATTGTCAGGATGGCGGTACAAAATTGAAGGAGCAAACTGTCGTTGAGGTACAAAGGAGTGTAAATATAAAGAATATTTTAATAAACCAGGAAACCCCGAATGTACATCAGTTTGGTACGAGAACCAAAATTGTAAAACAACCAGTGTATGTGGAGAAGCCGATCGAACGTATTGTGAAGCAGCCTGTGTTTGTTGAAAAACCAATCGACAGGATAATAAAACAGCCCGTTTATGTAGAGAAACCAGTGCCGCAGATCATCAAACAGCCAGTGTACATCGAAAAACCTGTGCCTTTACCGGTAGACAGAATAGTCGAGAAGCCTATTTATCATACACAGTATGTTGATAGGCCGATCCCAATCGAGCATCAGATACATGTACCAGTGGAAAAGATAGTTGAAAAACCTGTGCCGGTAGAGAAAATAATAACACAGCAAGTAAATGTCCCTTACCCAGTGACACACGTTATAGATCGCCCGGTACCGGTAGAGAAAATTGTGGAAAAGCCTGTTACTGTAGAAGTGGCACGTTATCTTGATCGACCTTATCCAGTAGAGAAGATTGTTGACCGCCCAGTCCCAGTGGAAGTTCCGGTAGAAAAGATCGTTGAAAAGATTGTCGATCGCCCAGTAGAAGTAGAACGTGTTATCGAAAAACACGTTCAGGTCCCGGTACCGGTAGCAGTTGAAAAGGTTGTAGAAAAGATTGTCGATCGTCCTGTCCCTTATCCGGTAGAGAAAATTATTGATCGTCCTTATCCAGTGGAAAAGATAGTGGAGAAAATAGTTGATCGACCTTATCCAGTGCAAGTACCCGTACAAGTACCAGTACACTATCCAGTAGAGGTTCCTGTTGGTATACCAATACCATATCCAGTAGAGAAATACATAACGCTACCGATTCATGATCCCAAACCAACACATTCCATTATAAAAACGGTTCATCATGAGCAATTTGATATTGGAAAGTTTCTGGCACAAAAGAAGAAACATTTCGTAGATCATTTCTTTCCAAAGTCTCACCATCCCTCAAAGGTAATTGTAGAATCACCGGGAAAGTATGTCTTTCAATCAAACCTACGTTATCCGAAGAATGATTTACATTACGGGGCGTCTGCATCGATACCGGTCTATGTAGATGGAAATCATCTGAATGTACAAGCACACTTTTTACACGATAAACCAAACCCTGCCTTAGGAATAATGCTTGGTGGTGATCCTTATGCAGGTATGGTTCGAAAATGCACGACGAGGATGTTGCTTTCCAACTATTAATTGATAATTTATATCCATGATTGTTACAGGAAATTTTGGTTACATTCATCATGAACCAATTGTGAAGGATGACTACGTAGGGCCTACACCGCTGATAGACGATCATTGGGCAGCTAAGAGTGATGTAAAATTTCGCCGAAGCCCTAACTATGGTAAAAGCCTACGCATCGAATACGGAGGATTTAAGCCTCCATTAGTGCCATCTGTGGAAATAGACGAACATGGTGTTCCTCTGCCAAAAGCGAACAAATAAGTTATATCAAGTTTGGGTTTCGTGGTTAGTGAATTAAACCAGAAGTATATTTTTTAAATGCGTTGATGATTTGTTTACTTTGTCTAAGTTTGAACAGTTATGTGGTTGGTTATTTATTATTTTTGTCTTAAGTCAATAAAAGTTTTTGCACAGAATAGATAAAATATGTTAAAAGTACGCAATAAAGTTTGTTTTTAATGTTAATGAGCTGTTCAGTGATAAAAATGCGATCTGCACGAAGTTATATTCATTTGAAAGTAAAAAAAAGATAATGTTTTAAATATAACACGTTCCAAAACCATATTTAAACTACGCAGTTTTCGTAAACAATCCCGGTCTTGGTAACGGATATCACTGGAGTGTGGATAAACTCATGTGAATCCAAAATCTATTTGTACGCCATTTTTTGACGAAATTTGCATATTCCCACAGTCATCGCGTCAACAGCGTCAGTATCTACAAGGCGGGAAGGGGTATCAATCCGGTCCAATCCTATCGGTAAATCAAGTCAAGTAAAGCGTGTAATAATGCCAGGTCAAGATTTTGGCGACCGCTTCTTACGGGCAAACTTTCGTAGCATTACAACTTTGTTCGCCGTCCAAAGTTCTAGAGTTCATTGTCCATTCTTCAGTAATGCCTCATATAGCAAATTCAGCTTCTGTATACCAACACGGCTTCATTTCAAAAAGATCTGTCTAAACTTGCTTGTTGTGTACTACTTGTTAAATTTAAAACAAGGTAAATGTAACGTAATTAATTTACAAATGTACAAATGAAAAAAATACGCTTAAAGAGAGCCACATATGGCACATATGTGATATCGTATGGGTCTTGTTTCGGTCATATTTAGTGACATGACAGGCGGACGTCAGGTGGACACCTTCTACACTGACTTCAAGGCTGGATTTGATTGCGTTTCCTTGGATCTCATGTATATGAAACTCGACTAACTTGGCTTTGGCGAATCACGGCGAATTATTGTGGTTCAAATCTTACGTCAATGGTAGGGCCTACAGAGTCGTGGCATCTGTCTCCGACTAGTTTAAAGCCATGTCTGGTTTACCGCAAGGCAGTGTATCCAGTCTACGTCAACCGATTGTTTGCGTCTTAAAAACGTCCTGAATGCCTTCTGAGTATGGTGCCGTTCTAATGGTCTAGTGTTTTGTCTGGATAAATGTTGTGTCATTTATTTCGGTCGCTCTAGACGACGAAAGGTCCTATGGGATTAATACTTGGTTGAAAGTCAACTTAGTCTGGTTAGGTATCTCACGTAGGTATGGGGAGATGAGAGACATTTAGATATCAGCATTATAATTAATTATTCTAGCATTGAAAACACCCGAAAGGCAAATCGTTTTGTCAAGAATGGCAAGGGATCAGCAACGATGGAATAGACGTATGAAGAACAGAAGTGTATCACAAAAACAATAAATTAATCAAATTATTGCTGAGATACGGGATAGTGAAACGATGCCTTGTAATTGATATATTCGCACCACCTCCCCACAAGAACGCAAGAGTGAGCAAATATGTACAGGTATTACGGTGCGTAATACCACCTGCAAAATATTCTCCCTGATACTACTAGATCGACTTGTCCCATTCGTAGAAGAAATGTAGAGTCGGAAAATATAAGGAACCACTGATCAGATCTTCAGATCACCCTTTGCATTCCGAAGAATCTTTGGCCTTGCTTTCCTACTCCATCAAGAGATTCTCTCCTTTAAATACGCCATTTATTTCAAGGCCGTATGTGCGGAGGGCAATGAAGGAGGCCCTATAACGACGAGCGCCGTAAGTGCGTTGTTAGATGAGCTCACTATCGTCTCGCGAATTAGATCCGTTAGGTTCCTGTGGGCTGGTCACATCTTTCGAACAACATCTGTCGACTCAGCTCGTAAACTCATTTTAGGTGGTACAAACTAAGTTGCATCTACAAAGATGATAAAGATGAACCTCATATAAGTAAGTAAGATAATACTAATTGTACCATAGCATTTCCAAAAAAAATCAGCATAGAGAATCGCCAACTAAAAGTACAGATTAGGCGACTTAGTTCGTAAAGTCATAATAATGCTTTTAACAAGAATCGAAATCAAACTCGCATTTATATACACCAGTCGGTTCTCAGCACAACGGTCAGTTATACATATACATTACATTCATGGTTTCAAGCATACCATATGAAACTTATCTAGACTTATTTACTTTCGAATGCGTCCATAGTAAACATCAAAGTCTGCAATTGAATTATTTATACTCCGATATCGCACCATGGTCATTGTTACTAGATTTAAAGCCAGTGCCCGGAAATTATGGTATAAATATCAACAGTATGTGTCTATGAGCCAAAGTTGGCCCTATGGCGGAAAGTTCAGTGAGACATAACCTGGTTACCAGTACATATTAACCGAAACATGTATCGCTTCGAGTATTTTTACCATCTTCCTCATCTGTTATTAATGATCTGAGATGAGCGTATGTGAAGACTGTTAAGTGGGGTACTTTGCAACTCCACTTAGGTAAGGTCATAAAACTTCACATCTACATAAAAAAGGAAAAAGCAGAATTTAGCTTCATGTAATGTTCATCACACTACAAACATTTGCCGACTACACGTGTCGAGTGTGATCGTTAATAGCTTTGAAGCACCACAGTACCGCAATTTGATAAGACATCGATGATGTAAAACTGTTAGTGCTATTGAAACATCTGCTGATCTGTGCCAGATGTGTTGGATTGGAGTAAATTATTAATTTAATAACATTGAATAACTTAATCTGTTTGTATTATATCGGATGCTTAAGATGTTCTAAGTTGATTCTTTACACTTGTTGCACTTGTCATTCGAACTTATTGCTTGCTGGTGGCTATACTTATAGCCACTCTATAAGTACGTGAACAATTACAAAGGTTAAGTAATTTTCCAAATTATCAAATATTCCAAGATTACTAAAGCTCATGTTTTGGTCCATCTTACTTTAGTTACTTCACCAATGCTATATTTCACACATTGCTACAAATTGATGACAACCGCAATACCTCTTTGACAAATAGTCTTCAGATACCAAAAAGATTTTATATCACCAACAATAGCAACCAAT
Source organism: Anopheles funestus (assembly GCF_943734845.2). NCBI lineage: Eukaryota > Metazoa > Arthropoda > Insecta > Diptera > Culicidae > Anopheles > Anopheles funestus. Next base: position 46,469,369 of record NC_064599.1, read on the forward strand.
CCAAAACCAAAAGCTCATCTTTGTATGATACATTTGAAATATCAAAAACACTGTTCATCGTGTAGTTATTAATAAGATGTTTGATACGCACCAACAATTACGACATCGTTGTTTTTCGTATAAATAACTTCCTTCATGCAGTGATTCGAAATCCGAGCATGATTACTGCAACGAAGGGTGAAAAGTATTCAGAAGTAGAGACAAAGAGAGAATTGCCAAACCAATTATCAGCTTTAAAGTGGTCAATCAAAAGGTGTTTGGAGTGGTAGTTTACGATGAATTGCATGGATTTTTTACGAGATATAATTCTACACATTCATTCAAATGAAGGTCTTTAAGAGGAAAGGTTTTCTTCTACGCAAATATAGGCCATAAAACCTACATTGAACATTCCGTTTTGGTATTGAAATGATTTCAATCCCTTGACACTCGATGAGTCTCGTGAACATGCTATAAAACAACAGCTTTTCATTTCTTTTCCTTGTTTTGTGGATTTCCCGATACCGACATCAGTAAATGTCATTAGTTCCATCATCATCATACAACCAGTGTTTCAATATGGTGTTGCTTCATTTTATCGGAAATATCTAGCACCTAACGATTATTTTTCTCAACTCTTGTTGACATACATAAACAACGTTTGGGTAAAACAATCACAACGACTGCTAACCTTTATTCGAAATTAACGTCATCCATAAAATCAATAGAGTCTCATAGCTATCCATGAGTAGTATGTATTAATTGTGATACAGGACTGCATGACTTCAATGAATCTTATATCAGTAAAAGTCTATGCATAACTGGTCGTCACTCTTGACCGGAAATAAATATGTATGTCTCTAAAACCAGTTACCTTATGAATTCAATGCAAGTATTGAATGGTAATTCGTGAGGAACGTCTTGTTTCGCACTCGAATGCCTATAGCGCGATGATGTTATTCAATATTTGCCACTCACTTGGATTCCATGGTGTAGCGAAACCAACGTGGCGAGAAAAAATCCATCTACAATTAATATTCATGTAGTCCCCGAGATACACGGTACCTATTATACGTGGATTCCCCGATACGCGGATTTTAAAATTTGATTTCTCATTGATTTTAAGCAGAAAATTTTAGAAAATAATATAAATATAGGCCGAAAAAGTCTTCTAATTAAATAAATAATCATTTTTGTTTACGTTTTACTCAAAAATCACCTACAAAGCAGAATACATTAACAACAAAGAAGGGGGTTGATTCTATAAATGCCAATTTGTAACGAAGATTGAGATGCGGCATACGCGGAAATTCGACATACGAAGATTCAAATAAAACAAGGTATCTCGTGGACTATTTGCATTACTATGCCAACATGGAGTCACACAAATTGATACCAAAAAGTTTTTTAACGTAGTTTTATAGTGTAATTCATATTTTGTATACGTGTGAGGTATACGCATGGATAGTGTGTTTAAATTGTTTTTTTAAATTTATTATTGTCCGTTGAAAAATAATAGATCCCTTCCAAAAATCATAGTTTTTTGTTGAGGTAGCTTCTTTTGTTTAATTTTTGAAGTACATAAATTAAGACATACGGTTAAAATTAAAAAGGAAAGAATTGCATTAAAGTTTTGTACGAAATGATACCAAAGGAATATATTGTTAATAAATTAATTTATTTATGATTTTAATTGATTTATTTACGTATGTATTATCATTGTGATGTGAACTTTAAGATTCTACATGGGTTTTTTTTAATTTAAAGGAAATATATTTATTTACTTACATGTTTATTTTAAATAACTAAAACAATTCAATTTCAATTGTACTATAATGCCTAGGACAATTAAACAATTTTTTATTGAATACAATAGAATGGACGGCAAACATTTGATAATAATAATTGAAGTATATTACAATGTAACTTTAACGCAAAAGCCATAAGATCAGATTAGCAGAAATATCGATTACAACTGCGAAAATATAGGAAACACACATGCGTCTCATCGGTGGCACGTATCAAATTTCAGTATTCATCTTCAACTGTCATTGATTATAATGAAACTGGGTGCCAACAAAGACAAGTTATATAATGCTGGGAAACGAAAAGGAGTAGTATACAAAAAAAGAAATAAAAATAAAAACAGTATGTTGGAACTTTTGTCTTGGTGGTTGCACAGTTTTATGTTTGCTCTTACGAATCAATGACCACAAACGTACAAATATCCTCTTGAATGCCATTCGACACGGTTCACCAGCTAACAATCCAAAATAAAGCAGCAAAAGCGTGTTGAAATGCATTTACTGTTTATGTTGTGCTGGTGTTACTGATCGCATCTTTACGTAGATCGATGAGCATTACGATGCAGGAATATGTAGGTGAATAGTTATATAGAAGTGTAGAAAATGAGGTGAGTATCCATTTAGCAAAGATATCTAGTGCAACAACAGTACTGTGCAAAAAAAAAGTTCATTTCAAGGATGATTTGAGCTGAAGAAATAAATACATTTGAGATGCATGTGATAATTGTAGAGAAGCTTCTTTCTTGTGACATGTAATTCTTTAAACCAAACTTTTGCTTTAGCGCATCTTTTAAACACAAAACTGTAAGCACATGACATAACGAATTGTCCGTATAGATTGAATGATTACATACGTTTATTTCTCTTACACTTGAATCAATTGTTTGTGTTCAGTTATAAGTACGATGAAGGGTGTGTTTATTATTTTGATTTCAACTGCTCAAAATATCATATCGATTATTTGGTACGCAGAATAACACTTCTACGTGTTTCACAAAAGGTGTAGCATATTATTAACACATAATAGCTAAAGATACATGAAAATAACGTTTCACAGTTAGGTTTCGTTAGGTTCGTTTGTTCATTAGATTCGTTGTTCTACATCTTGAGGAAATGACAAGGTCATTCCTGTTGCCAAAACTGGCTTTATAATACTACAAAGTTTGTAGATTTGATTTAACAACGTAGCAGAATAGTCAGGTCTGTGTATGCAGGGAACGGTCCGGATGGGTTATGATACCGCTCCTTCCGTGTGAGATTGGCATCGCTACCAGCAACAACGATGTTAATCGAAAAAAATCATGTTATTTTATGAAATGCTATGCTTTTGGCATAATATACATAAATAGTAGTAACACTGCAATTAATAATTAAAAGGATAAAATTATTATTGTATTTTGCATTCTATTGTATTAAATTGATTATTATAATATTCCTAAGCCTAACTAAAATACACATACTTTAATTCAACTCAATTCAAGGATGATATGAGTAGATAATTCAACGAGAGATGATTGAAATGCAAGTTAGCATGCTTTTAGACAAAACAAACCAAACCGCCAAAAAGAACCTACATTTGCTGAAGATTATGTTCGATTATGGACGGTAGTATGGTCCTTCTTCTTAGCACAATGACCTTGTTGGGTAATACTTGTCAGAACTGACTGACTAAACTTTATTACTTACTTAACTTCGGAGCACAGACGAGAGACTAATCCTTTAAAGTATATGAGGATGTTATCGAAATACTTTCTATGTAAGTGGATGTACCATGAAAGGACAATTTTTGTACGTAGCCTACAGGCCTTTGTCACCAATGAAAAGGATGACGGTTGGTTTCACTTTACACCAGTTAGCTTAATTTTGGTTCCTCCTTTTGGCGTGCATTTCTCATGTGTTTCTATTTTCACCTGCATCCGCTCAGCTGTACATGCGTATGCAGATCGCTTGTTTCAAGTTCAAATTGCAGTACGCAATGCGCGTTCCGTCGTCATTATAGAAATGCACTTATGTAATAGGTTGATCGTTTTGCACGTCTGATCTGCTCTTGAGCGCGAAAACTTGACTGGAAAGAGAAATCTATATTTCTACCCACCTTGAGTGGTGAATGCATGTCAATGCATTTTATTTTTGTGAAGTAAACTTTGCTGCAAACGTTTGTCGTATAATTCCAGGTTTATATTAAATGTAAATGAAGTATGTATATACAATATGTTCTGTAATTTTTTCTGTCAAAGATAATTTTTAATCAGTAATGAGTAAAGATGAAAAGATAAAATTTTAAACACAATTTTCAGTGCAAAGTTAGAAGTTTTGAACAATTTCAAAGATAGATTATTATCGGTGAGAAACTATTTCTGTACATCGCATATTCAAGCGAGTGCGTGTGGTTTTGTGCAGCTGCTCTATTGACAGACAGTTTACGATAGCATAAACTATATGAATTCTGAATGCAATGCAGCCTTGAGACTAACGAATCAATGTAATGTGCAGACATAACCACTCTTGTTCCGCGCAGAGCAAAACTGCCACATTCATTTAGATTCCAGACGTTCGCTTTAGACCGTCACCAAAGGTAGGGAAGGTAACGCTTGTTTTACGTTGAAACCGGCTGGTAACCACCATGTTCGCAGTATGCACTCTCACTAGTCACGCCGAAGGCTAGATTTGGTCTGGAAGATTGCGTTTTCATCTATTTGCTATCATCCGGTTCGACTACTTTCTTGTGCTTCATTAATTTCGTAGACTTTTATAGCAACACTACGAGCTCAATGTACTAAAGTTGGACGGTGTACGGATGCAACCGGATGATTTCGAAGCGATCGATTTTGCGGAAAGACTGTATGTTTTCTTCCGCAATACTGCTGACGTGGGATGATTTGAGCGAGGTAGCTTGACTCCTTTTTAATCGTATCTCGATCGGATGGAAGTTGGCGGATGCGGACATTTCGCTCACCTTCCGAGACTTTGTCGCCAGGTAGATGTCGTTTCTTTGCGATTTAATTATGCTAAGTCATGACATAACAACATCGAGGATGTTTACATGTAATATCCATTGGTAATACGGTCATCGCAAACAAGATGCAAAGGGAAGTCTATAAATGAAGGTGACGGATATCAAAACGGAAGTCTAAATTAGTGAAAGGGGAGTATTTTCATTAATGCGCTAAAACGCACATCGGAGAGTAACATGCTTCCGATTGATGAAATGCACGTTTTTATTTAATTTCTTGTTTGCACATTGATCAGCTGGAAGAATCATTCCGAAAGCATGTGTGTATGCTTTTAGCGCTTTGTTTACCAATTGTGGTAAGCTGACTAATAAATGTGTACAAAATTGACAGACGATACATAAAACACTATGCACCTATGATTAGCTGTGTAATTATGTGCTATTATTGTGTTCCCTTCGTATGCCTGGGACATGGTTGTTATTACTCTCTGGGAGTACGGAACAAAACGGCTTGTTGTGAATCATAATGAAAAGAGTTCCCAGCAATTGTTGTACATGAACAAAATCGCAGCTGGTACAAAATTCTTACGGCTCATACGTACGTATGAAAACAAGACGTAAAACAACCTTAAAACGAAAAAATATTGTTTTCATTTTACTTTACCGTATCAACTGCATTTTACAGCATCTACATTGAGTTTAATTTCGAGAACTAATTGAACTCTTTTTTCTGTCTAACGACTTTGAACTGTGTAAAAGGAAACATAAAATAAAAATTGAAGCAAATGTGGTTTTGCAAAGAACAATAAACTGTTTCATGCTGACAAAGTAGAATATTACGTGGGCTCGAACGATGTTTGCTGCTGCCATGTATATAACAACTTGATTCAGTTGAATGAAACGATCGACTTCATTCGTTCATCATTACGATTATGTTGTGCTTCCTTTTCATCCCTTTTCATCTTAATTGCTTCACCCGTGTATTTGGTAATATATAGTTTTGTATTTTTCAGTCAAAATCCCTAAACAGTTTCCGGTTCGAGCAATAGCATGCTTATATGAAGTCTCTCTCGGGGCCATCACGCTGGTTATTTGTACTACATTCAGTACTTAATGTTGCATGCAATCAATTATGGCGATCGTCAATGCAAACAAGGAAGCTATTGAACAAGTTTCCATTATCAGCGGAAGGAAAAATCCATCAAGTGTAAATTGATGTTGCATCGGTAATATAGTACGAATAAATACATATGTATGTGAAAACATGTGTACATGTTTAGGATTACACAGTATTGAAAGAATCATTGACTTTATGGCATATGTATGTACCATTTAGTGTTTGATTAGCTTATGCACTTTTAACCGAACGCTATACGCTAGTTTTAGACGGTTATTTGATGTCTCTTTACCATATTTTACTTAACTCATATTGATAGACTTGATATATAGCCCTTTGGCTACTAAGTTATTGCACATTGCACAGATTTGGTAAAAAACTATTTCGGATAAAAAAAACATTTCAATTATATACAAAAGTTTTTACCATATAGTAATATCTCACATAGGTAAGTTTATGGCGACAAACATGTTTTAGTTTTTAAACGGCGATTAAAGTTAGGTCATTTATGCTGTTAACTGATGCGGAACTTTCCCTTTCTTTTCCACGTTTGCTGCAAGTCACTCGGTGTGTCTGCATTATTCCAGTGCCTTGAAGAGGTACATACATGTATATCCCGATAGGACTCCAGCCAGGTGTTGGGAACCAACTGTCAACGGCAAGCACTTGTTTCGTTACTTCCTTTCATGTGACCAAACCGTGCGGAGTGGGTAACGAAGTTGTGAGAGAAAGTTCAACGCCAAGTAATATTGAACCTCCCCGTGGTAGAGGCATGAGAGAATAGCAGTGTGTAGGTTGTAAATGAGGCATCGCGGTAGAGGATGACCGGTTGAAGAGATGGTTGTGCCACCTAATGCGACGGGTGAGGGAATGTGTGTGAGTTTACGAGAAAGAAATTCCGCATAGCATGTATGTTTCGCACTCACCCAACCCGCGGATGTGTGGTTTTTCGTTCGTTGGCGAAGAAAATAAGAGGTAAAACATTTTATAGTAAACATTTCTTTCTTGTAAACTCAGTACCGTCTTGGCGGCAAAGGTGTGCGGATCGTTGAATGAAGCTACAGTGCATTAGTGAGGACAAATTCTGTGCTTGTTGAATATGTGATGGATTGTTGGTGTATTGTTTCTTCCACCTACGAATGATGGGTACTTCATTTTAAAATTACAAATGTGCATGGTTTAAATGGAACGTTCATGACAGTCGTCGTTGCTATTGAAGAAACGAACCTGAGTGATAATCGCATTGCTATTGAAGAAACGAACCTGAGCGATAATCCCATTGGAATGATAATCAGATAGCGATTACGTTTGCAATTTTTGAGTGTTGAAAACGCGTTGAAAACGTATCGACTATTTCGTTAACGTTCATTATGAACAGCAAAACTAGCTTCAAGCTATTCGAAATACAGTGAGAAATCAATACTAAAAACTGAATAGTACAGTTTATAAGAACATAAAGTGTTTTTGCTATTTAAGTTCCCGTTACCGATCGATTCGGTAAAATACTTACATATATAAGGGTGGCTGTCACTGCAAGTATCATAAACATGAGGAAGTACTGGGTAAGTGATTGTTCCAGTTGTATTTGAAGGAATATTTTGGGTTTCTTTTCAAAAAATAACTGCCGTTTTTGTACTACAAAAGCAAACTGATACAAAAATAGGCATTTTTGTAACTATCAATAACATTTCACTTTCTGAAAGTGTTTACCACTTGTCAACATTTAGTGACACGATGTTATTTGGTTGAATATTCAATATTGGGGTCATCGATGATTTTCAACCTGTGTTATAAAAAAGCAAAACAAGAATCTGATAATGATTTATCATTACAAAGGTAGCTGCGCAATTGTATCGATTCGATAATACTTATGAAAACCACTCGAAGATTGCACAGTGAAATATATTGAAAGCCCATAATTTTGCGGTAGACGAAAAAAAGCTAGAAACGAAAATAGTGAAGAAGATAAACAATAATGTAGGTACGAACATAAGCAAAAGAAGCGGCATAATGAAGCAAGCAATATACTGGTTTAAGTTTCGTGCTTCAAACTTCCACTTGCGATCGTTTGTTGTGGATCGTGCGCACCCGATAATGCATAGCCGAGTGCGTGAATGGTGATGCGCTGATCAAGATGATTTGAGTTTTGTGAAGTGTTCATCACAGAAAGAAAATGCGCAATTGTGTTAAATAGAAAAGACGTAGGACTATAGACAGAATAGTGCAAAAAGCAGTTTGATCAATGTGGTAAGAGCACTTTGAAGTGCTCTCGAACAAAAACCAATTTTTGAACTGGTCGCAGATCGTAGATTGTATATCAAGAAAATCTGTGTTTCAAATTGTAAGGTCAGTGAGTTATTTGTGATCCTTTTGTTGTTTTAATAATATTATAGTCTGATGAAAAATCATCATTGTAGCGCATAAAATGATAATCAAAAGAAATTATTCTCCTTCGTCTTGCTTAATGACGTATAACATCATGACCATTTCTGGCTCGCTAGATTTATTTTTATAACATAGCCGGATAATCAGTCCTTGCTATATATCTAATCCAATAGAACCGTGTCTATTATTATTACGAATATTGCAGTTAATGCCAATTTATCAGATCGAGCTATTGAGTATATATGACGTCAAATCATCTTCATGCTAAGGTGCATTTTTAGCTGAAAGTAAACAAATTAATTTTCGCTTTTGCGCTAGTAAAACCTCCCTGTATAAAAAAAAACTATTTTATAAGTAAAATCAGAATTTAGGCGCCAGATACATAGACGAGGTACTATAACAAAACCATAGTAAAAACACTTCTAAGCTATCTAAGTTAAAAAGGATTTGCCTTGTTTATGTACTAATATGTCTTTAAATTAACTACTAATAAGACTATCTAATAAGAATGTAAATTTCTTGTACACAGGACTTGCTTCGAGTATATAATGTCTAGAAAAGGCCAAGGACTTTTGAGGTAGTAGTGCCACAATAGCGGAAGAAGAAACTTCTCTGCAGTGCTTTAACAAACGTCATATGCTTCCTTTTTGCTCCAACATCGTCTCACTCAAAGTTCTTAGTGTGTTATTAGGAGTTTTTACTTAAATTCTATCATGCTCGAGCAAAAATTGTTAAATACACTCATCGGAATTAGTTTGCCTTCATTACCGTATGCGTTCTAGACTCCCCGAGTTAGTAACCCTAATGAGCCGACCTTGAAACTGTTTACGAGAGTTTTTACCCTTTTCTCTTATATGAAGAATGGCATATAGTTGAGTTAGAATGCTTACTAGCTCTGTTGACTTATTTTATTTATTTAAATTTAACTATTACGGTTTTCAGCCGTATTGTCAGTCTCGTGTGTACACCTTTCACAAGGCATTTCCTCTTTGTACTTTGTCTTATCGCAGACAAACTCGGTTGTACACTCTTCAGTTGTCGCTTGCTCATTAAGTGTTCATAATTGACTTTGCGATGTGTGTAATCAATTTAATCTAAACGGTTTAAAACGATTTCTTAAAATTAGAATACCTAAGCAATAAAGGTGATTTAAGTTGTAAAAGCATCAATGTTAGAATTTTTTTTTGCAATTTACATGGTGCAGATTTAAACACAATTTATAAAAGGTACTACAGTCGCAGTGTACATCACAATTCCACATTTATATAATGATCTTATTTGATCTTGATTGATCTCTTTAATATTTAACGAGCAACATGATATCTCTAGTTCATAATGACTATACCTTTCCATTGACAACTGTGACTTTTCAGCTAGAAATAAATCTAGTCGCTAGATGTAGGTATGCAAGATACAGTTAGAGAGAAATCCGAATGTTAAAAAAATGGTATCGTTTTGAAAAGCTACACAAAGAGCGGCATTTGAAACGGAAGCAAAGTAAAAAAAAATGCATCCGAAATGAAGGATTCATGTAATGATTTTTAACAAAGGTGCAAAAACGGCCACCACTCATTCGAAAGAAAGACAGAACATGAAAGCATTGAAATAATTACCGCTTACACTCATGTCTGATCTAGAAAGAATGAAATAGCAGTCACCATTGCTGAAGGGATGAAACAAGAGGAATTGGTTTTCTGCAGTTTCATTTGAAGTTTTGCTGTGGATATACTTCGGAAACAGAAGAAAGTTTGTTTTGACCATGAACAATGCCCGAAGTGAAACAGAAGGTCCAATAATAACAAGATGACCTTTGCAACGTTTGTTATGCTGGACATTCGAAAATCGGTAAGTGCCGTATATGGAAGAGACAAAAAATACAAATAAACGTTTTACCACTGGTTCGTTCTTGATCTGATCGATTTGGCATCAATGGTGTCAGGCTTTTTAAGACTGTTCAACATTTTGCGTAATTCATCACGGACGACCGTATTTGACCGTATTGCATCTTCTTCGTATGCTGCAGAACGTGGGTAATGAAAGCTAGAGAAACACAGAATCCATTAGCATAGAATTGCTTCCTTAATGGTTTACCGGGTTTTACACTTTTGCGGCGTCGTCTTAAAGAACATTAAATGATTTATGAAGTATGGTTTCTTTCTTGGAATCAATGTTAGCTATTTTTGATTTTGGTTGGTATTTATTGCCGTGGGAAGTGTTAGTATTGCAGTTAACAGGCCAAGTTGCGCATAAATAAGTCTTTTAATGTTATTTATTTATTTATTTATTTATATTTTTACTTAATGATGACGGGTTTTTGAATCTTTCAATGTTGCTAATGTTGCTTTTTTCTTTCTTGCAGCTTCTTCTACTACTACCCTTCGCAGTCTTGGGAAGTAGGTCGCCGGCAGCTGTGTTTGAAGATGTGTTTGAACTAGGTCGTCCCAATGCAGCCTTCCTGGCGACGACCGAAAGTCGGAATGTAAGATTTAGTTACTATGTCGAAAGAAAACACTAAAGGTATGATGCATTATTACGTTTATTCTTTTTCAGGGAATGAAGGCATACTTGAGAAAAAAATATCGTCAAATGCGTGATCCACTTCCGCAAGCTTCAATGATGGCTGCTTACACTGCTGCACATGAGCGGTATCAAAACTTGGAGGAGAAACAGTACGATCGCGTACGTGTCGAAAATTTGCGCAAGTTGACCTCAGTTCGTACGAAGCGTTTAGATGGTCAACAAGCATCTGCGAAAAACCCGAAAAGGCTCGATATAATTCCGCGGGAAATGATTAAGTTTGAGTTATCTGATGCCATGATTTTCTCTCCAGACCTCGAATCACAATCTGCCGATCAGTCAAAAGCTCGCACAAAACGTGAAGAACAAGAGCCGGTTCGCATTGAGCCGGTTCCTCGAGAGATACTCCGATTCGAGCTAACTGATGCAATCGTATCTAGAAAGAAAAGTGAAACGGTAAACGGTAGTTCGACAGTAGCTCGAAGGCATCGACGGTCGGCTAGTCCCGATCCGCGTGATTACGTAAAGTTTGAGCTGGAAGATGCTAAGCGGTCCGAGGGGTACGCTGGAAAAAGCGTGAAGGTAACAGAAAATTTGCGACATCCCTTTACGTCTTCCGATAGCTACAGGCGTGGTAAAGTGTTTGATGAAGTAGTTGAGCGTCCGGTATCGAGCGGAAGGAACGGCGAGGCAAGCAAGAAAGAAAAACGCGAAAGTGCTCAACCTTTGGAAGACGACGAAGGAGGTGATATGAGCCCAGAGGAGTCTCGGCGCATTAAAATCAGAGGTAAAAAGCAGAAGCAGATTGCTAATTACGAGGACCTTCCTCTTGGTGTGCAGAAAGCGATTGATATAGCGCTTAAAGAAAATGAACGTATGAATGGAAAGGGTAGAGATGGAACACCGGATGGATCGGTAGTGCAATCAACTCCAAAGTACTTTTTTGGTAATAAGAAACCGAAGACGAAAAAACCGTATAGCAGTACGACAAAAATTTCAGAACCAAAGTTTGTGCCCAGTACCAAACTATCAGAAACACCACTGCCAGTTGTCGAAGAGGAGTCTAACGGACAAACTGGGTTCATTCCGAGTAGGCCAATGGGTATAGATGCCATAGCGTCTCCGGAAACGACCGATTCAAGCAAACCAATGGGCTCAACAATACAGGGCATCCCGAAAGCGTGGTGGTCGTATTCGGATCTGCGACGACCGAAACGGTTATATCACAAAGTTCCGGTACAACCATTGGTAATTAGTCCGCAATATGTGAATACTTTTAAGCCAGCCAGTGAGCAGAGCAAGATGAATGATCTTTCACCTGGTTACCATCCCCGATCGGTTTTCTTTTCACCTGCGTCTTCCAATTCGGTACCAGGTTCACAATCAACTGAGCATGATGGTTACAAAGCATCGCTGGCGGACAGTCCAGAAGAAGTGATCATTAAAGAACGACCCAAAATTCAATACGTGATAAAGGAGATACCAGTTCCAGTGCAAATGAAACAACCACGTACTAAGATTACCGTCCAACCTAGCATATCTATATCCTACGATAAAGATATCACGAGTCCAGGAACTAGCGAAAGTGCTATCGGTCAGGGATACGATAATCCTTACGGTCCTGTTGAACTTCAGTATGGCCGTAGTAAACCGATAAAAGAACAAGCACAGTCCTTCCAAAGTATGAAAATTGTGATTCCCGATTCTAAAGAAGAGTCTCACGAACAGGAAACCTATTATGATAGTAAAAAGTACAACCAACTGATCGGTTCAACGCATTCTTCCCCGACGCAATCTAATGAAATAGACACATCCGGAGGAAGTATTGCGGCTTTATCGGCTTTAATAGGACAGCGGCCGAGCGTTCAACTACAGGGACTGAACCAATTGCTACACATGCCCGTTCCGATCAGTAGTACTGAAAAACAGCATCGTCCTCAAGATAGCACGGCTCCAGTGACATTTCCGGAATCTTCAACACCTACACCCAAGCAATCTCGACCAGGTTATCGCTCAGTCCAAATCGATCAAGAACCGAAAGTTCATACAAAAGTCTATGATGACAGTATCTATCATACGGTACAAATGAACCCACATCTACAGATACCATCGCAAAAAGAATACACTCCTATCAAAGAAGATGTGTCTGACGTTTTGGACTCAGATTTTGTAGGACCCACTATTGGAACACCCAGCCATACAACGCATGTAGTCAGATCGCATAACCCAATTTCGGCTCAAATAGTGGAACAACACGAATTCAACGAAGAGGAAGCGGGTCATGAAACAAATGCATATCGTCACATTAATATCCACAGTACGCCTGCCACTCCTCACAGCGAATCAATATCACATCAGTATCAAGAGCAGCATCACCACCATCACCATCCCAGCAGCGAACATTATGATGTATGAAAATATACTTTGAAAGAAGTCTAGAACATGAATTATCTAATTTGAGTTGTTTTCTATTTGTTTGCAGGACTCGGAAGGATATGCATTCGGTTACAGGGTGCGCGATTTCCACACTGGAAACGATTTCGGACACGTACAGAACCATGATAATGGTGTAACGCGTGGAGAGTATCACATTTTATTGCCGGACGGTCGAGTACAGAACGTACGATATACTGCCGATGAGAAGGGATTCCATGCGGATGTTACGTACGAAAGTGTTCATCCAGCATCACACAGACGAAAGTAGATGAAGCGAAAAACTTTAACAATAGTATTCACAAATGATGGGTTTCGAGCACGAAGATATTTTTGAAGATTTTGTGAAGGCTGTTAAATTCTTCGAACTTAATTTAAGCTTTTCAAAGTAACGAAAGCTACTTCATGGAGGATATGAACAAGATTTCTCGGAAGGAAATGTAACTGTCAGCTATGCCACAATGTTAAAAACTTTAAATAGCTACACTCATCATAAGCGATTGAAATCTGCTATACCATCTGCTATTCTTTATGATTACCAAACGAACTAATATCTGTCAATATGGCACGTGATTTTAATGTAATTTTATTTATAACACGCAGTATAACATTGTTGTATTGGGTAAATTTGCAGATCACATCGCTGTTTTGATGTTGAGCTATTTGTTAAGTCTTCATACTGTGGTTGGAGCTGTGGTTTCGTCATTTCTTTGGAATAATTCTTGGCAACGGCGCAAGTTTCTTTAGAAGTTTAACTTTTGTGTGCTGATTGTGATGAAAAGGGATTTGTGCAATATGAGAAAATTTACTTGGGTTCATTTCTGCAGCCATGAATGAACCGGTAATTTTCTTTAGTTTTTTAAGTTCGTTAATGGCTACTATTACTTTAGTTTATAAGATCTCGATAGTTGTGTTACCGTAACTGTGCGCGGAAAAAATTTAACGCAAGTATATTTTTTGTGGGTAGCGTTTTGATTGGATATGTACACGAAAATATCAGATTTTTTTTTAAATTTAGAAATATTCAGTTCAAGCCAAATGAACACAGTACCTTTTTTTTATTTTGTTTAATTATGTAAATGATAGGCAGGAGAAAATGGTTAAAAATCAATAAACTAAATTCTAATTACATTAGCTTACGTACGATTATTTTTTACCAAAATAGCTAAAAACAATCTACCAATAAATGTTTTGAAAGCAAGTCACCGTACGATAGGGGCGGCCCGGTGGTGCATGTGAAAAACGGCGCCCGTCCACACGGCAGGGACCGGGTTCAAATCCCATCCGGACCGTCTCCCCGTAGCATGGACTGACTATCCTGCTACGTGGTAAAATAAGTCTTGATACGGCCAGGCCGTTCTAACCGAGCAAAAAAAAAAAAAAAAAAGTCACCGTACGATCATTCCCCAGGCATGGTCCTGAACTTCTTCTTCTTTCCTGGCCTTCTCACGGTTGAGCACGTCGCGAAGAAATGGCCTGGTTGCCAATCCATTTCTAGGAAACTCGGCATGGTCCTGAAGGGTTCTTTATTTCTTGTCAGCAACTGGCTTCACCAAGATGTCGAGTTGGATAGATCAACGCATTAACAGAATTTATATATGTAGTCGCACTGTTCATCAGTCGCTGGTGAATCGGTATGTTGCCGAACAGAAATAACTGAGCTTCTGGGCACAACATATACCTTTGGTGGTATCACAAAACATGGTCTCCATTTTGATTACCTTGCCTAAAGATCATACATATTGTTCCAATATTTCGAGTACTTCCAAAACCAGCATCAGTTATAAAACCCTTCGTTGGGCTATGATTGGAAGACGTTTTGCTGCAAAGGTAGCCGTGTCAGCTTTCTAAAACCGGCGATGTATTAGCAACCTCCAACTGTCGTCGGTGCAGAGTAAAGATTAGAATATTCATACCAGAAATCAGAGAGTATAAGGGTTTGCATATTTTGCTCATTTTTTGAGATTTATAAAAAATATAACTTAACACTAATCCTTTGACTACTTCTTTCAATTTGAACTCACTCACTCTCTACGCCTACTAGTGACTCATTGTTTTGTGTTTCAAATCACTTAATATGAGTTGATAAACGTGTTTTGTTACTCTATTTGGATTTAAATCACTCTATTGAGTGATTATTCATTCATTCGCTTCTCTTTCGAGCGAACCTGAATTTGAATTTAAATATTCATAATTTATATATTTATTCGAAGGCTTCATACTACATGGTTTAAATGTTTAATCGAAATTATATTATAATTGTATCACATGCTCTTAAGTGCGGTTTAAGGCAAAACATTCAAAACTTTCGAATAAATAAATAAATTCCAATATGTAAATTCCGAATCCAATGTGTAATAAGGATTAGAACTTGGTACAATATATTATATGGCAGGGCAAGTCTATGACATTTCATTGTTCTAATATCAACAGAAAATATCGGATAATTCTGAAGCTTAAGATATGTAACGTCTTTTCAAACTTTTAAAAATACCATAAATCCATAAATACCATAAATACCATAAATACCATAAATTTTCAACTATAAAATAAAAAAAGTTCAACAAATTTGGTAAAACAAAATTTACTTTGTTAAGCTACTTACTTAAGCAATCATTGCTAATCTATATCACTACTAAGAATATATAACGATATATGTGTAACGATACCAGTGTATTAAATGGTTAATTATAACAGAAATCGAACCCTTCTAAACAAATTAAAAAAAAAACAATTCAAATTTTGTTTGTTTTTTGCACAATTTTACTCAATCAATCAAATCAAAATTAATCAAAAATTACTTGGAAATTAAAAATCAAACGTGACAAATCAGAAGCCATTTATTTTTTCCGGTGCACAAGTGCAAGTAAACTTCCAAATAGCAACTTGAAAATAAGTGATTGGGATATTGCCTGGACTGACAATGTAAAATATTTAGGGATATACTTAGATAAGAGGCTTACATACAAGAAACATATTGATGAAAAACTTATCTGTGGATCGAGAGTACTTAAAACATTATATAGCTTCATTAACAAGTATTCCAAATTAAATTTAAAAAACAAACTATTGTTATACATTACCGTTATTAGACCAAAAATTATGCATTCACCTAAGATATGGGCGAATTGTGCAAATGTCCATATTAAGAAATAAAAAATATTGCAAAATAAGTACTTAAAAAGAATATTGAATCTTCCTCCATGGCATAGCACACATGAAATCCATAGAATTTCAGGAATTCAGTTAGTTAAAAACTTTCTTTCTTGAACTTTTTTCAACATAATGTCCATAACGCATATACTAATGTACTTGTAAATAGTTAGATAGTAAGATAGGTTAAGGCATTAGACTATACGATACATTTAAGAAAAACAAACAAAGGGTTTTTTTCAAAATTTTCCCTCGATTCATTTCATATCGTTGCAGCACAATTTCCACTGTCGCAATGCGTTATCCCCTTATTGAACGTCCCCTTATTGAATAGAGATCAATTGATCGGCACCAATGTTAAGGTAATTATTATAATAGAAATCATTTCAATAAAGAAACAAAGTAACTAACTAACTAACTAAAAAGATTGTACAAAACCAAATCGAATAGTTTTTTTTATCGATAATCGATGAATTTTGTACATAGCCATAATTTGTTACCACCGTTAATGATACTGATCATTCATATTTAAAAACGAAAAATTAGTACGATAGTGACGACGAAGATAAGCATAGCACATCAGGTGATGTTGAAAGTTAGTTACATTCGATGGCCTTTGTTCGTTGGCTGATTGCGTTGATGCAACGATGCGCATCAAACAATTGGAACGTCTTACCGATCGATGGGTTCAGCTGAGGGAGTCTGCTTTTTGGTTTGGCCTAGCATGGTCAGTAAAGCGTGAAACGAAACTAGCAGATTGCTTGGTACATCGTTCTGTTCCTTGTAAGAGACAACTGAGGCCAGCAAAGCGACGTTACAATTGTGTAAGGGTGTACATTCTTTCATCTATCGCTTACTCCTGTCGAATCGTTCGTGTTGTGGTATTCAGTTTCACCGAAGGGATTGATATCTTCATTATTTTCTCGCTTCGCTTGTTGCTTCTCGTTGACTACCGTTCGACGAGTGTGATGCAATTTGATGTTTTTATTTATGTGATTTCAAAGGTTTATCTTGTTTACAGAAAAAGATACAACCTTCTCATTTGTGCAAGGGTTGCGTACCAGTACAATCAATAACTAAATGACAGAGGACTAAGATCAGTACAGTGTAGGTTATCCCGAATGAATCTGGAGCTATTGCAAATGCCATGGAAAATATTGAAAAAAAAAAGGAAATCTGCCTGTCGGCAATTGTGTTGATCAGCACCTTCTGTAGGTCTAGTTTAGATGCGTGAGAAGTGGCGAATTCCCACAAAATAGTAGGTGCAACTTGAAAGTCAATCATGACATTTATTTCAATTGAAGTTCATTGTGGGTTCTCGATGTGGCGTTGTTACAAAGCATGGGATAGCGATATGGTTTAAAACAAAACGTCGAAATTGGTTTATCCATTTAATACGGGTTGTTACGAATAAAGTTGATAGGTTTGCTTAAGCTTTAATTGAATGAAGTATACGATACATGGTTTCGCATTTGTTTGTTTTCCAATTAATGGTCTGGAATCAATATAAAAATTAAATCTTAACAACCAATAAAATAAACAATAATTATTGTTGTGTTGTTAATAAATAATTAGAGTAAGAAACATAAAGTACGCTCCTTTCTTTAGTGGAACAATTATACTTTCAAACTGCTAATAACCGTCGAAGTGAAAACATGAATTGTAGATTTTACATATACTTTGTTAATTTGTTTGAGTTAGCGGTAATAATCTACAAATAATCTCAAATAATAAAATCCAAACAAACAGTAGATTATGTTAGTTTTGATGTGATCGTTTACAGAACCTTTCAATACGGTAAAATTGTATGTTCAATAGATTTATGGATGCGTAATAGTAGCAACGTAGATAGAAAAATAGTGCACAGGTAACGTGGTACAGCGTCGTACAAAGAACGTTGATGGCGTTGATTTATTGTTGTGTAGCATAGCGTTGGCAATGTTTTGTTTCAACGATGAGGTTACATTACGACAAGGAAGATCGCTTCGCATGCTGCGGCTAGCAATGTAGCGCCATTGACCTTGTCCTCGACATGGCGTTGGTTTTGCGGTAGATACTTGTACAAAAAAATCTGTCGATAGGACAGAAGCCTAGAAAAAAATACTTTACCTACTTACTAAGGCGATTGTTCAGTTGATTGCTAATTGTAATATGGAACAAACGTAGCGATTGTCTGCGTGTTGCTATGCTTTGTGAAATGTTGCAACAATGTTTTGACAGCACATTGATCATCTCACAACCAATTCTCTGTATTTGCTAAAATTCGCACGGATAAAGTGAATGAGAAATCTAAATTCATTTATGCCACACGAAAAAATAAAATACCAAAATTCACCATTATTTGATAGCTGTCAATGTAAAGTAAGTTTTATCTTTAAATTATTCAAAAAAAAACTATGCAAAACTATTCAAAAAATATTAAAAAAGAATATTTTTAATTAATAAACATGATTTCAAATTTCCATTCTTATTCACATCATTGATTTTTTTTTTCTATAAATTCCGTAATGGGCAATCGATAGAGCTAAAATGCCACATTCACTTCCTTACATACAGCAAACTAGATTGCACCACTTAGAAACTTGCTTCATATGCTGGTGTGTTTCTGATCGCAAAACATCCGCTTGCGAATCACAAACATCTAAAGAAGATCGTTGCCGAAGGTGTTTGTAAACATGGTTGTGTTTGTGTTTAGTAACGATCAGACGATGCTGGTGCTCGCAGGTGGAATACGTAGGTTTGTGCATACAATCATTACCAGCAAGCTAGTATATCCATCAACGGTTGCACGACCATGGCCCGTTCTTGTATGGATGAGAATGCTCGGTAGTAGTCGAACTGGGAAAGATTGGCTTACCCTCTAGGAGTGGCGCGCATCAAACCGTAACAAAATCATCTCCCACACTCTAAAACATCCATGAAGATTAGTAACATAACGAATTCTTTGCCGCTGTGGTGTGGCGGTGCACTGAGCGCAGTTCAATCTTGAGACTTTATATTTGTTAAAACATAAATATCAAGGCAACTGCTATGGTATTGAGAAGATCACTATAGCCGTTCCTCCCTTTAGCATGTATTTAAACCAAACGTTAAAGGTGCGGTTAAAGCTCCAGATTCTGTTGCTTTTAATGTAGCGATGTAAAGACCGCTCCATGTGAATGATGCGGCACCTATAGCATCCCGTATGTAGCACTTGTGACAGAACCGTGTCAATGATGTGAATGTGTGATGATTCGATGACATCAGTTTAATGAAATTCTAAATTTGTAGAATTAGAATAGAATAAAAGTCTTAGCCAAAGGCAGGAAATTTGTGTATAGGTATGAAATATGAAATATGAAATATGAAATATGAAATATGAAATATGAAATATGAAATATGAAATATGAAATATGAAATATGAAATATGAAATATGAAATATGAAATATGAAATATGAAATATGAAATATGAAATATGAAATATGAAATATGAAATATGAAATATGAAATATGAAATATGAAATATGAAATATGAAATATGAAATATGAAATATGAAATATGAAATATGAAATATGAAATATGAAATATGAAATATGAAATATGAAATATGAAATATGAAATATGAAATATGAAATATGAAATATGAAATATGAAATATGAAATATGAAATATGAAATATGAAATATGAAATATGAAATATGAAATATGAAATATGAAATATGAAATATGAAATATGAAATATGAAATATGAAATATGAAATATGAAATATGAAATATGAAATATGAAATATGAAATATGAAATATGAAATATGAAATATGAAATATGAAATATGAAATATGAAATATGAAATATGAAATATGAAATATGAAATATGAAATATGAAATATGAAATATGAAATATGAAATATGAAATATGAAATATGAAATATGAAATATGAAATATGAAATATGAAATATGAAATATGAAATATGAAATATGAAATATGAAATATGAAATATGAAATATGAAATATGAAATATGAAATATGAAATATGAAATATGAAATATGAAATATGAAATACGAAATATGAAATATGAAATATGAAATATGAAATATGAAATATGACTCACAAAAGTTATAGTAGCTATTATTAGATTAAAGACTATTGTTTGAGTTTCATACACGTTTAGCAGGTACGTTGTACTAGATTAAGGTAAAATGATATCGATATTTAATTATTCACGCTGTTGTATATTGTGTTTTTTTTTTCTCGTGACGAACATCGCGCTTCTATGACTTTGGTAGCGATTCAACCGCATAACAACCCAAACAATTCTTTACAGCCGGCACAAATTCTGATCGCTTTCAGTTTGTGTGTACCTCTTCCGTCATTGCTTTGTAAACTACTTAGTCAAATAGTCTAATTTCTTAGTTTGCTATAGCCTAAAGGTTTAGACCGAAGTTGGATTGCTGTAGGTACAAGTAGCCAAAGAATGGCTAATAATAAATAATACGCATCAAGGACAATAAAAGTAAGATATGCTCAAATCAAATATGCGTATCAAATAAGATATGCTAGTCCAAATCAATTTGATGGCATCGAACGCTACGGCAAGTCCAAACTGCAAATGAAACATGTAAGCAATTTCGTAAAACAAACTTTACGGCCTACCTATTACATTTCTAGGGGAGTGATTCAATTTGAATGACTATCATAGCAATATGAAAAGGCCAGCTCCCGGAATTTGACTTGGTTATGGATATTACGTTTCTGCATTGAGCTTATGATTGATTCATTATAAGTTTTCTTCCCGAATGAATGGCGTAGTCTCACGTCGATGCGCTCGACTGAAAGGTATTCCAATTACCGTAATAGTTGATTTAGCTTGTACTCATCTTTAGCTTCTCATGCTGGGATACCGTTCATTCGCAGGGGAAAGGCAAATTGTCAGCTTGGCGTCGCTGGTACAGCAACGCTCTCAGTGAATTTACAAATATCACTACAAGTAAACGATTACAATCACGTTTGCTAACAAACCGAACAGTGAATAAGTTAACGCGTTAGTTTTGCTCAATCTCGAGCCAGCCAACATCGACGATTTAACTACGACATTTGGAGAACGTCTCAAAACTGGAACACAACAATAAAAGTATAACTCGCAACCGACGCGAAGGTATCGGTCAGAAAACAAGCGAGAAGAAAACACAAACGATTGCTCAATTTCTCTACGCAAATCAGACGAAGAATCTTCCCATTAGCTAGTGGTGTTCTTCACAGTTGCCTTAAATGTTTGGAGGCTGTGCTGTGGATTGCATAACATTTAAACGATCGCGGCCGAAAGTGCCGAAGAGGAAAGCCTGCTTGCTTTTCCTTCTCAGATAAATATATGTGTGTATGTGCGTACTTTTTTATATGCATCAGTGAGTAACCTTCTCCATGCAAGGTTCATGTGTGCCTTCGTTTTCCTGTGCAATATGATGAACATTAAAAACAAGCCTCAAAGATAATCGATCGATTTCATTGGTAGGAATATATAGCAGCTACGATGATTCAACGATGAGCAAAAGACAATCCATAATGTAGGTTTGGATTCAAGGTTTTCTGTGAATCGTAAAGTTGATTTTAGTTAGGTCTACAAAAAATTCTAAAAGACAGTAGATTTAACAGTTTGCATTTATAAAACAACAAAAGTCGTAACAACAAATTAAATAAATAATTGATTGAATTTTGTTTTTAAAAACAAATTATATGCAACTGGGTTTCAGCAGACAACAGTGGTAGATCAATAGAATGTGACGAAGATGTGGTAGCGCATAACAAAAATCTGAACGACAACTAAACTGGTTCAGTTTCAATTTTGCGAACCCTCATAAACTAGCTTTGAAACAGCAGTGATGAGATATTGTTAAAAAAATTTGAAACCATCGCTTCAATGTTACCGAACAATGAGAGCAAGCGCCTGCATTGTGTGCAGTGCTGAACACAAAGCAGGTGAATTTCATTAATTCAAATGGAAAAACTGTAACAGGTAGTACGGCAGCAAATGAATGAAAACACTTCTCATGGCTGGAATACTCTTTCACCTCCACCAATAATGATTGAATCGAAAAGGAAGATCGGAACATCCAAAGTGCTAGGTTTGCGCGACAAGTATGATTAATGCTCGCTGTACTGCAACCTAGTCATACAATCACCAAATAATTAGAGAGCAGCGAATCTTGGAGAACCGTTCATCTAGCCAATGTCGGTGCAAAAGTGCCACACAGTAAACGAGTACAAATTGCCAACGGATTTTGCAAATTCGTTCTCAATAGTAAGACATGCGGCGCCTTGGATCTTGAACGTGATGAGCACACACTTTGTGCAGAGAAGATCAAGGTCGGATGCAGATGCAACAAAAAAACTTTGGATAGGGTGTTTTGCTGTTGGATTTGGAATTTGATATACTGTATGATGATTTAAGGTGTGAACCTCGGAACAAAAGGTCAGGTTCGTTTACGTTGAGTTCGAATTTGGACTACATTTTGCTTCCCGAATTACAAAACTGCTTAGATCAGCGGAACAGATAGTCACAGGACAATTGGCTGGTCGAATAGCATCCGCTTGTGTGCCCTCGGGTCAAAAGCTTCTTCAGTAGTCTATTGAATATTATCTTTCTATCATACTTAACACTCGAACGAGCAGACAATAAACCATTTCGATGTGCCATTGAAGATGATGGCAAGAGGCTCTGCAATCCTATGGAGAATCGGTGTTAATTAATATTGTTACGTTTATAAGGAAGGTGAATAGGGAAAGGTAGAGGAAAACATCTAGACACAACAACCATAACCCTACTTGAAGCATAAATCCGATGTGATCACGTGTACATATATTGAGTTGAAAGATATTCAGCACGTGTTTACAAAAAAAATGCCTAAGGCTTTGAATAAACTACATGTCATATAACGTACTCATAAACGATTATTAAGGTAATCTACAATTATGTCGGCAATAATGTACGCTGAACGAATGCTGTCAAAGCGGAACATATATATCCTCCATACAGTTTATTTTGGTTTCAGTTAAATTATAATTATAATGTTAAACAACTAAACTTTTCATGCATGGGGTGTTATTTTCTTCACTACTTTATCACTAATCGCTATCGGGAAGCTAATGATGCTAATAATGCGTCAAAATCGACAGGGAAAGTGAGATAATGAAATGCTACACACATTATTTTTCTCACTTATTGTAGCAAGTAACATCATTAAAAATTTATATGATCTACTTCTACGGTTTAGAATTGTTGTAAAAATCAATGTAGAACTATTTTAAACTGCTTAAGCTTTAATGTTAGCAAGTTAAGAAACATCGATCATTAAAATAGTTGTTGTTCTTAAGAAATGATGAAAGTAGGTTAAGATTAGCAACGAGCATGAAAACATGCACATGTTCATATAAAGATCGTAATCTGTGTAACGAACACCGGTTTAAGTCATCTATCTCTTGGGATATTATCAACGTAGACTGTCATTTTTAGCAAATCGTCATAATGAACAATGCTCTATCCATTAAGACACATAACGCTTGGGTTAAGACTTTCCTGCGAAAATTGTGAACAGAGATTTAAATAAAGAGCGTGAGAAACAAAAAAATGGAGGATATAGTTTCATCCAAAATTGTGTTTACTAATAGGAAAAGTTGTGGTATAGCAAACATATGATGTAAGCCGGTTAGTGTTGTATAGTGTCACGTGAAAATCAAGTCAAGTTTAATTTGTTTCATTATTGTAAAATATACCGAATATATTCATAATGGTCATAATTTGTACTCAAAAAACTTATTTATAGAGCATGTATCAGCCTTGACAAGCTTAAGACTGTTTATACATACACGAGATAAAGAAGATAGTTAAACATACCTAGTTTCGAATTATTTAGGTTGTTTTTTACCCCTTTCTGACGTCTCATTTGATTCCGGATCTTATGACGAAACGTTAAACAAATTCAGGTAACAAGTTTAAGACGATACTAGGTATATTGGTGCCCAAGACAAAGAACAATTCTATGCAACTCCTATGCTGGGGAACGATCGTTTGATCATGAATCAGTCGCAGAAGGAGCAAGCGCGTTCTTCTTTACAGGATGGATAAAAAACATCAAACAGCTGGAGGCATCGTATAGGATTGCCTGTTTAGGTAGTCACGATTTACGTTTGTTTTCATCGCTCTAAATGCCATCAAAGCTGCGCAGACAAGCCGCACATCGTCCAAAAATGTTCAATGGGATTGTATTGGGATGTGCCAGCAAACTTTTTCGGATACAAATATCATATTTGAGTGATCGAAATATGTCAGAAATTACGTGCAACACATTTTCGTACACAAAAATTAGGTGCTAAACAATCAGACACGTGGTTTTCGATGCATTTTTAAACTATCTTCGACAACGAAACCAAATAATCTGGAAAGATTATTCACTATAGTAACAAGGTTCCAAAAAAGGAGAATTCCTTTCCCGATTACCTCTACGTTTGATTATTATTCTAGTATTTTAAGATACAAATGTTAATGATCACCATTGACATATCGCATGTAGAAAGTATTCAGCAAATTATTATTACTTGGATGTATTTTTTCTCTTACCACTTTTTGCATTGAACAGAACGGTCAAGGCCGTTTAGGCAGTGTAACATCATTGATGATCTCCTGCAGAATGAATTGCCAACTGAAACGCACATTTACGATTTATAAATAGTACCATGGACACCAACTATCGAATATTTAAACGTTAAATTTGGATAATACTTCTTTTAGTATTGATGACCACATTTTGTTAAATTTCCAATGAGAGATGTGTCGTGCACAAGTAGGATTTTTTGAAAGGTACTCCTCTCGTAGTATAGTTGATGAGATAGCTTATTTTATAGTCCCGTCGTGTCAATGTAGTAATAGGTAATTCTACATTCATACGTTTTTGTTCGTTGTGCGCAATGGGTTAACTGGTCCAATCATACTGAACATCTGATTAGATAGATCCGGCAGGGTAAGAAACAATGCTTTGCTCAACTCTTTCACTACATAATGCAATAATTTTTATCTAAAAGTTTTCAATTCAGATTTGATCTATCTTGGTATTTTTACAGTACTAAATGTTTAACAAATTGTTGTTGTTGGAGGGGTTATATAGAGTGTCTTTTGAAATCATGTTGAAAGAAAACCCTTCCCCACTGAGCTCATCTCCCACTATTAGTTGGCGATTCACTTGTTAAGTGTAAAGCATTTTTGTCTTCCGCTAACCAACAAGCTCAGAGCAAACTCATCGCAAGAGAACATCTCTCTCGTATGTATCAACGCAGACCAGATCAGCGTTGGGCACCTGATGCGTCTCCAAAGGTAAGAAAAAAAAGAGTTCTCCCATTTTCATGCCGTTGCACGGTGGTATGGCCCTATAGATGAATGGCACCGCTAGGCAACGATCCTCGGCAGGTTTTTCTCACAAAACCTATCTCATCATCTTCACAAAACGTCCGTCAGTTGTATCTAAGGTATAGTTGTGTGTGAACAGCGGCTCAATACAGATTTGGTAGACGGGTGCCTTTCACGTGTACGAATGTGCACTGCCGTCAAAAGCAAACGCTTCAGCACCGTGAAGCGAGTAGAGATGGCAGCGTAATTACTGCCGTCATATTAACAGTTGGGCATCTTCGGTGGAAGATGGTACTGTTCGTATTGTATTGTAGAGAAACAGCACACCACAGAGCCAGGAATGAAAATGAGAGAGGTTTATGCTTTCTGTTTTCATTAGTTTTGGTGTTTTTGTGAGTGCAGAAACAAGCCTTCAAAAACAAGATGCTCTATTCAGGGGTGGAAAAAAATCTACACACACGGTTGAGGCTCGAAAAATCAGAGGGGTAGAATAGCCTCTCACCGGATGGATTGTTCGCATAAAGGCTGGCCACAATGTAGAATCGAGCAATAGTCCATCACAGGATACGGCCGTGTATACATCCGATAAAAGCCTACTACAGTAAAAGTGCAACATTGTTCTAGCGTTTACTGTGCGCGTTTATCAACTAAGGTTTCATTCTTCGACTAAGTGCCAACATAAGCATTGCGATGAAATTTCTGGTGAGTAGTGATTATATGAATGTTGCCTTAGAGCAACAGTGTTCGATTAACAGTTATAATTCTTTAATGACGAGTGAGAGTGCTTTAAGATTATATGCAACGTTAGGTTCTGTCCTTTGCAGTGAACCATTGTGTTTAAGTATGAAGTTTATTGCTTATAAAGTGAAGTTGAAAGGTAACTTGTGAAAAATTTCTGCTTTTGTATCGTATATTGATTCGCTAATTTGTGAAAATGGCACGATAACATTTTTTCCGCATACATAGATACAAATTAATATATATTTATGTCCATAGGTGAAGTTGTATGATTTCAAATATCATATAGTAGTACATTGCGAATTACAATTAATGGATAATAAATTATCAAAAAGTATATATGGATTTTCAAATAGTACCAAGTTGTTTAAACTGAAAAAGTTTTCATTTAGATGCCTTCTATTTGCTACACATTATTTACATGAACTGTTTCGGGGCCATTCCTGGACCAGCAGCATCATTAAGCGGTTAAAAAAAGTAACAAATTACATTCGATCTTGTTTTAGTATTAGGCGTGTTTTGATTTTCAAAATTAAAACAAAACGAATGTATAACATTAATTAAAATAAGCAAAAGAAAACAAAACTGCTGATGCACATTTAATTACTTCTAGATTCATTATGTGTTTTTCATTCACATATTGCAATTGATAGTGCTAAAATATTCAAGAATTTTAAACCATGAAGATGTGTATAATTATCTGTATTCAGCTACAGTGAAGATAATGTTAAAATCATTTTAAATCTAAGTTGTATTCAGTAATATTACCTGATAAGTAAACCTGAAGAATTGTGTCGATGTAAATTTTGACAAAAAATAATTACAGATATCGATGTAGAATGCATTCAGGATTCCAGACTAAACTAGTAGCAGATAGGAATAGATCGTAGACAATTTTGTAATTATAAGATTTGTGAAATGTATATCTAATTAAGAATAATTATCAGTGTATGTTTTTTTGGTTCTGAACTTATTTTAAGCCTACTCGTTAGTCTTAGAAATTTTTCCGCTCTACACAGAATATTATTTGAGCATAATTTATTCAGATCTTGATTTTTTATTTTCTGATACAAATGGTTGTTCCAAAAGTTCTAGTATTAACAACAAGTACGTAATATCGTCGAACAAAAACTGAAGCTATTTTTGTGTGCATTTGTAAGCATATACACGTGTAAAATTTTAGTAATTCACATTCATCATACCGTCGGCCCGGTGGTGCATGTGATAAACGGCGCCAGTCCACACGGCCTGACCGGGTTCAAATCCCATCCGGACCGTCCCCCCGTAGCAAGGACTGACTATCCGGCTACGTGGTAAAAATAAGTCTAGTAAGCCAGAAATGGCCGGCGTGATCTGTAAGGCCGTTAAAGCCAAGAAGAGAGAGATTCATCATACCGTATAATAATGATGAAGTTTTACAGTCCAAAACTCAAAAAGGGTAAAAGAGATGAGGAAACGCTCTCGTTTTCACATTATTCACCAATTATTGATATTAAAACTAGTTGACACCGCAAATCTAGCTTTGTCTCTAAAAATATGTTTGTTTTGTTGAGGTATGTTTTCCATTCGACATTTTTTATGTC
This sequence comes from Anopheles funestus, assembly GCF_943734845.2. Taxonomy (NCBI): domain Eukaryota; kingdom Metazoa; phylum Arthropoda; class Insecta; order Diptera; family Culicidae; genus Anopheles; species Anopheles funestus. Next base: position 46,497,409 of record NC_064599.1, read on the forward strand.
GAACATAACATAATACATAACAAACACACACATAACACACATTCACATAACAAACATTTCGTTAACAACTCTTCACATTTGTTGTAAAAGAATTTATTAGAAACACTCGATGAATTTTTAGAATAAATTATCAGTAAACTTTAAATAGTTGATTAGAATAACAGATTTGAATAGGCTATCGGAGAAAAAGCAGAATACCTATGTGTCAGTAAGAAAACTATTCAAAGGTTGCAGTGGTAGAAACTATTCTCCACAGGTAAACCTCAACATTAAAATGCCGCTGAAACCCAGCTGATTCTAGTTTAAATTTGAGCGCATGACAAGGTGGACATTTATTGTCCATTGCAGCGATAACCGCTGTAGGATGAGTCAAGTATTCAATGTCGGGGTTATTCTTGAAAGCGTGGCGAAGAAATTAAGCAGATGTAAATTCCCGCTGTGTTTATTGCTGTTGTTGGTCTGTGGAAAAACTTTAATTTTTTCTCCTTTTGCGGCATTAAAGCTTCAGAGGTGTGGTATTTCATGACTTTATTTACCCGTAGCAGTCCTGCGTACGAAGTACGGTCAGAATATGATTTGATACCCGGTTCTGTCGTGTAAGACCAGAACCGCTTCCACACCTGTAAGACCAGCACCGCAAAATGCTTGTTGGAAACAATTTGTATGCTTGTTTTGATATGCTAATAATTATCAAAAACCTCGTAGAAAAAGCAAAACGAATGAATAGCATAGGTCACCTAGCGAAACGAAAAGTTCTTAAAAACCTATTCTCATACCTAACGAACGTACAAATACAAATCGGTACAGCCGTTTCGGAGGAGTTTGCATACAAACACCGCGACACGAAAATTTTATATACTATATATAGGGTAACTGCTCCAGTTTTCGGCAGTTTAGAGTAGGTGCTCCAGTTTTCAGCAGGTTAGTGCAGCTGTTTTGCAAAAAACGAAGAAACACCTATTATTTGCAATATTAGTGATTGAAAGTAACGTTATTTCGGTTGATAAACTTTCGTAGTATCTTTTTACATTTTCGTTTTCGTGATTCTAATGCGTTTTATGTGCAATTTTTATAAAAATGTAAACATTGATTTTGTTCCTGTTTTCGGCAGCAATGTTCCTATTTTTGGCAGGTTGTGATCCTATTTTCGAAATTATTAGAAAATTCAATTTTAAACACTTTTCCATTCTTATTTTGTTGAGTTTGTTGCTTGAAAGTGGATGAAAATATAATTTTATAGCTACTGACTGCTTCGGCAATATTGCTGTCAGATTTTGAGGTTTTCATGCTTGATCTAGGTAGTAGACAACGCTGTCATTGCATTCAAAACCAAACAGCTTTTTTACTGTCAAACATCATCTTTCGAGTGTAGAACTAAGTAGTAATCTAAGAACTTTAATTCCTGGATAGATACCTTTAGAAGAAAATGATTAATACTACCAGTCGATCATCGAACGAAAAATCCCTTTACGACGTACTACCAAGAATATCTGCAGCTTCAGAACGGTAACGTTGTTTCCTGCTTCCCAACGCGCTGTCACTCTGTAATCACTAGCTGGAATAGATCGAGGTGACAGTCGTTCGCCCATAGTCCATAAAATGTCATATGTTCTGTTCTGCAAAAATGTTTAAAGATGTGTTTAATATTTTTCCACGTTATTTTGATCATTTTGCAAACATACTCCATGTGGACAGGGAGGAAGTACCATTGGAAGCGATTCCTCAAAAACATTGTAATTGTATAACGATAATGGATCGATTGGTTTGTCTCGTATAAACTGTCAACCTTTTATCCTAGTATCAAACAGGAATGGTTGATAATCATTGAATTTATATTCGACTTTAAAAGAAACAAAAATCTGATTAAGTAAGTCAAGAATATAAATGGACATATTCAACAAGGTTAGTTGATTACGACGCGGAACAGTGTTGCAAAAATGCACAATAGTACGTTTGTAAGGTTGATCTATACACTATATTTTCACTAGGTGAAGTTGGTGATATCTAGTAACGATATCTTGAACACCCGTGTTGAAATATACGAAATGCGAGAATCATACCAGCACATAAAACAAATACTGTTTTTTCATTATTCTCATTTCTCATCTCATCTCATCTCATTTTTTCATTATTATTGGACAACTTTTGATACTGCACTAAAACCCAGTACGTTTAGTTTTGAGTATGTAGTAAGATTAAGTTTAAAAAATGTTGTGCCGTTGTGAAGAATTAATCTATAATCAGATTATATTTAATTGCAAACAATTACTATACAACTGAACTCGTACTGATTTTACCCGATACCTCTATTACGTCATTATGCTTTTGAAACTTAGAACAATAATGAGACCATAATTGGTTGAATCATTTAAACTAATTTTTAATGTGTGTTACGCTCATTACACATGCTGATAATAGATATAGGAATAATTTTACAATAAAGCTTGCTTAAGGGGGATGATTAATATTTTTAAATTGCTTTTAGTAAAATTTCAGATTTTCAGAATATCTGAAATACCTTGCATGAGATAATATTACAACTATTACGAGCTAGATCGTTCAATTACATCAATGTTATTTACACAACTTTTTAGCTTACTTGAATAGTGTTTTATTTGTACCTCGACTCGCTTTGTTTTATAGGAAAAATTTCCGACAAAAATATTTTTTTAATATTTATTGATTTAAAAAAAACTGGTGTTCTTGCGTATGGTTTTTTTTTAATTTAATAGTTTTGAATTTTTACTACATTTCAATGTGCTACTAAGTTCTATATAAACGGAGACTATATCAAGAGTTAACGTTTTTTTAAAATTATATTACATTGTTGAAAATAATTTACAATACTAAAAATAGTCAAATGTAGGATAAAATTTATATATGTTTGGCTCCTTTTCCTGTCCGAACCGTGAAAGGGTTTCACACCCTGGGTTACTCGACCCAAACGAACAAAAATATTGTTAAAATTGTGATTTAGAATTTACGCACAATACTAAGTTCTGATTCACAGGGTACATGAAATTTAGGAGCGGCCTGGTGGTGCATGTGATAAACGACGCCAGTCCACACGGCCGGACCGGGTTCAAATCCCATCCGGATCGTCCTGCCGTAGCAAGGACTGACTATCCGGCTACGTGGTAAAATAAGTCCAGTAAGCCAGAAATGGCCGGCGTGATCTGTAAGGTCGTTAAGCCAAGAAGAAGAAGAAGATGAATTTTTTTGATACATGCGAAAAATAGTAAAATGAACATACAAATAAGTATTCTAAATATCCAATGTTACAAATCTTTTTATGTTGTTAGTTACAATTATTTTTTACAAATATTTCAAATGTTGAACAATAAAATAAATTTAAACTACATACTACCTGAACAGAGAACGGTTCGGATTGGATTTGATGTCCGGTCCTGTCGTGTGGAACCGACACTGTTTATCCCATGCACCGGGCAGCTCCAAAAAAACACATATTTTTTGTGAAAAATCCAAACATAAAATGAAAATCTGTAAATTAATTTCGATATTCTTTGATGAATATTCAAGCGTATGTACTAAGGTTAAGGAAAGAAATAAAAAAATGTGTGACATACAGTGCGGTTTATGCTGTGCGATATAAAATAAGCCATTAATTAGTAAAGATAATCACATTTAGTACAATTTAAATTATGCGATAGAAACGGGCCCAATGCTCTTAAGTGTATACTTACAATCAGAAATATCTTCTCAATTAGAGAATTCACATCGCTTTTGGTTTCCCGCTTAGGGACTCACACGTCCGCTTAGGGAGCGGACATCCGCCCGCAGAAATGTAAATCCGCCTTTGACTGTAAATTATAAATAAACTAATGTACACTTTTTTCGCAGTGTGTTGCTGTTTGTCTTGCCGTAATGTGCGTTGAATCACTAGCACAAAACAATCAGTACCTGCCCCCAGACAAAGGTTATGCCTACGACAAACCGAATCAGCCATTCCCATCTTCCCCCCAACCTCAGAATGTTCCTCGACCACAGCCCACTCCAGGTCGTCCGGCACCATCTTATGGTCCTCCTGCCCAGGATGATGTTAGTAGTATTGTACATTGCGAGTTAGCGTGCCAATGAATAATTTATTTGTTTTTTTACTGAAACTTTTGTTTAGCACCATCACGAACCTGGAATGCCTTTCGATTTTCAATATAATGTGAATGACATTGAAACACAAAATGATTACTCTCATAAAGCAGCAAGTGACGGTGACGTGACACGTGGCGAGTACCGTGTTCAGCTACCTGACGGACGTACGCAAATTGTGCGCTACACTGCTGACTGGAAGAATGGCTACAATGCTGAGGTGAGTTAATTTAGATTTTAGTTTGATTTTTTTCAATAACTTTTGTTGCTTGTTTATAGGTATCGTACGAAGGGGAAGCAAAATATCCCGAAGGACCTGGTCAGGGTGGTGCGAATGCCGGTGGATACAAATACTAGAAGCAGATAAACAAAATCCCTCATCACTCATCTGATTGGTGGACAGAACCGTCCATTCTCGCGTCCAATAAGACTAGATTGTATTCTGCACAACGGTAGAACCATCATTCCTCGATAAAAGTGTTTCCTTTCAAGATGCATCAAATACGATAAGGTTATCATTAAAGTAAGAGTCATTAAGCAGGTAAAGTTTACATGCAACCCGCAACTTATTTACAAAGAGCACATTACTCATTGCAACTGTGCAATAATCGTGGAAATTGTTTGCGAGTTCATTTATTCCTAGGTAGGTGGTTGCAGAATATCCCGTCAAGTCAAGCAATATCCATTTTATGATTCTGAAATCAACTACTGTGCAAGAAATCTTTAAAATAAACTTATTATGAATCCATAGCGAGCCAACTAGGTATCTTGTTTTAAAATATCATTACTAAGATGGAATACAGTCGGACCTCATTGGTTGAGTTCTGAAACAACTAGCGTTCTAAAACAGTTTGAGGGACGAAGCAATATAAGATGAGTATGACATATCTAATACTACTTACTTGCCGTACTTTGTGGTATGCAAAAATGATGACATCGCGTAAATTCATTGCTCGAGACATCAGAATGCGTTTTTATGGACTTGCAAGAAAGTTTTCCCAAGAGATTGATGATCACCGAAGCAACTTTACAACTAAGGTGGAATGATGTCAAAATAGGAATGGGGATATGATCAGTTACCAATCAGGTGTCCTCTCGCGATGTGCTTAGTATTTTGATGAATTATTAAACTAACAATGAAAAAATCGACAAAAGGTTTCACTAACAGATGACATAATACTACAACTGCAAGGCACCAGGCAGCGACGGAATAGTAGCTGAACTGATCAAGCGTGGAGGTGCAGCACTAGCACAAAAAAAATCAAAAATTAGATCAGATGTAGGATACAGTGGATCGATGCTTTGCGATTGGTATCTTCACATCGTCTACCCGATATATAGCAAAGTACGCAGTTTACAACGGTGTTGAATACCGCCTTAAAAATATTTTCCCTGATGCTACAAGATCGATTTGATTCCTTTGCTTCCACCAAGCTTGCGTGCTTCCGCCAAGGAGATGGAATAGCCTAGGAGAAGTGGAAATTTTGTGGACCTTCTACTATAAGTCAATCTAGATTCTGACATACGCCGATTACGGCTCTCCTATGTATTAAAATGAAAAACAAATGATCGTTGCACCACCTGCAACCCTGTTAACAAATTTTGATTTACGCAGGGGGGCCGTACAGATAGGTAACCACATTTTTGAAGTCGTCCAAAATTTCACCAATGGGTCAGCACTGATGTTGGATTTTATTATTTATTCATTATTTACGGACGCGTTAGCATCGGGACTACGGCCAAACCAAGTTAATACTTCATATATTTTAAACATGCTGTTGTGGTCGTATTACCGTGTGGATACTATTTTTTAAGTGCATTGTTTGTATCAATGATACTAGGCAACTTTTTACTTCGTACCATTTATGGTAAAAGCAAAATTTTATTGAGCCAAAAAATTAGGATACCAACTGGTGCAGATGTCAACCGCGCCGATCTTTACATATTAGGACAGTTTGAATGAAACTCCTGCCAAATCGTTCGCCGGTACGCAGAACTTACTATCCTGCTACGGGTAAAATTGCAGAAGAAATTGCAAGCCAAGAACTTTGGAAGCTGTATGTGCCACACATGAAGAAGACGAGATGAAAAATAATAATACCTATCCACATTTATGTACCTTACGTAATTTATTGGTATTGTTTATTAACTGCTGTACGAATTGTTGAGGATACTTCATTTTAACGCAAAAAGTGGTACAGACTTGATAGACCATATGACTGTATTTGGTGGCTATTCCAGGAAGTTTTTATTTGTGTGAGGAAATGGTAGAACAGAACGTCATAGTTACAAGCTGCCGTTATTTCCTTGGTGATATTTTCGATAATTATGGGTTTCCCGTACAATGAAAAATGAACTAATGGATATAGCACTTGTTTAAATCTACCGATCTATTTTGATTTCTCAGGTTAAATTTCAGAACCTTAAAAGGAATACCAATAAAATCAGACCTAATGTAGTACCATTAAACCTAAGGTTAAATTTAAGATGACTTATAGTTAGGGGCGGTTGTATGTCCCTTCTGTACTAACTTCCTACGGGACTTTAAACTACTAGGGTGGATTAACTCCTTCGACGAGACAGGTTGTTTGGTGAGACACCTTACAACCGCAACTGAAAGTCCACATGAAATTACGAATTAAACAGATATTGATCCAAGCTACGAAACAAGGACAACAATTGGAAACTAGTGACATGGAACTGCAGACCCCTCACAGCAAGGCAGGGGGGAGAAGATAGGTTCTCGCAATAGGGTAACATATCAGTCCACTCCAAGGCTCCACATAGATCGGTTGAGGCCTGGTATTGTGGCGAGAGACTTCGCGAAAGCATTGCCGGATGATATCTCCTTCGAGATGATGCCCCTATATGACCATTGGCATATGATGGGGCAACCCATCAGCAGCACGACTGACCGAACAATTGACCGCATAACTCGTAACCAGAGGATGATGATGACGAAGTGTCCCGCCATCCTTGTACGAAGTCATCAGTATCATCAAACACCTGAAATGGAACAAGTCAGTTGGCAACGATGGTCTGGTGGCCGAGCTGTTCAAGATTGGTCTGGAGCGGAATATGTTTTTTGCTGCATGTTGTGTACATTTATAAAAAAAACTTCTTCGCAACAATACACAATAGACAATACACAACAATAGTAGGAGTCTGAACAGATATCAAATCTACACTTTGCGTTTTAACATATGTACAAGAATTTGTATTCTTCAGTCAGAGGAAGCAGAGCTTCCTCTCTCTGGTTTTTTCAATTTCCTGTTCATCACCGAAAGTTCAACGACCCGAAGTAGCCTCCTCGCTGGCCGCTGCCAACTCTGAGGAAGTCAGGACACGTGCCTTAACTCGCTGTGCCAGTTCTTCGTCACTGTTACTGCTTTGACTGCTGATTGGTGACGCTGGGCGTTTACTTAACCGGTGTACTGTAACAAGCCATCCGTTAGCGAAGAACAACAGCTCTCCGCTCTCCGCGAAAATTTTGCAAGTAGAGTAAAAATATCATTAGGGTAAGTATATAAAATATGCAATCTATGTAAAATTAAGTATACTTTATTCAATTTCGTATAAGGCATTTAGTAGTATTTATTTTAAGTACTTTACCTAGACATGGAAAAGAACTTATATATGTATGTATCTTTAATGTATGTATAATTTTGTTAACATATTTATTTATATTCTTTAAATAAAAATTCTTCTATGAAGTAAATAAAGAAGCAAATTTTTCATTTCACTAATCTGGGTTATATCATTGTCAACTAGCGGCTCCGACGGCTCCAGCTGCCGACTAGTGGCTCCACATGCCGACTAGCGGCTCCGGACGGCTCCAGACGGAACCATGGTTTTCACCTAGACGGAATCAGTGCCAGATTTGCTATGCTCAGAAGCGATTCGGGACCGTGTGTGCGATTCCGAGAACCCATCACTACTCGGATGCTCAGTATCAGTAGACGGCGACGATCTCAAAGTGGTTCTGCCACCTTGGTACGATTGTAACTTTGGACAACAACATAAGCAGCAACAATCCGATGGCGTACTGTTCAAGGAAATTGTGCCTTCTATGGGTTTCACAAACTCCTGCGATCCACAAGACACACTGGTTCGTCCGGTAGTTCTCTACGGGTACAAGTCCTGGACTATGCTAATGCAGGACGCCAATGCAATGAAGGATATGGTGGTTGGGAAGAGTGAGAGAGAGAGACATAATAGTGCAGTTAATGCAATACACCAAAAATTTGTTGAAAATAAAAAAAGCACCTGCGAGTATGGTTGTTCTTTTAATAAACCAAGTCCAGCTATACACAGAAACGAGACGGTCAAAATAAAGAATTTATATTAATTTCTCCAATTCATTAATTATAAAAAAATATCCCAGACTTACAAATACCCTATCTTTTGAAGAAATAGCAAAACTGAGTAAACTTAGGGTGCGGCTATAGAAATTGGTCATCGTTATACTAATACTATCATAAAAACCATTTGCTGGTTGTGTAGAAAGTTCATGCTTTCGATAAAGTGATTCAATAACGCAATGTCTACCATTCGATCATCGAACGAAATATCCCTTTACGTCGTACCGCGCAGTATATCTGGAGCTTAATCATAGTTTCGTTGCTTTCGGTTTCCCAATGTGCTGTCACTCTGTAATCACCGGCAGGAACAGACCGTGGTGACAAGCGTTCGTCCATAGTCCATAAAATGTCATATGTTCTGTTCTGAAAATAAATGTAAGAATGAGTTAGTTATTTTCCAACCTTATTTTGATTACTTTTGAAACATACTCCATGTGGACAGGGAGTAACTACCATTGGAAGCGTTTCCTTAAAAATGCCATAAAGGTATAAGGATAACGGATCGATTGGTTTTTCTCGTAAAAATTTGCAACCTTCCAACCTCGTGTCAAAAAGGAATGGTTGATACTCATTGAATTTATATTCGATTTTGATAGTCACGTAACATATATTGAACACTTCAGGAATAGTAATTGAAATATTCAACAAGGTTGGTTGATTCCGACGCAACACTGTTTTGCAATAATGCACAATAGTACGTTTGTAAGGTTGATCTACACACAATATTTTCAATAGTCGTAACTGGAAAGATCTAGAGGAATTATCTTCAATATCCACTGCAAAATTCAAGGGAAATATTAAGTACATTAAAATGCAAATTATACAGTTAGTTTGCATCATTTCTAAATAAGCGATATCACAACAAAATGCGTATTGTCACCAGTACTACTAAGACGACACTAGGTTATGATTGATTTTCACTATATTAGTAGTCAACTTTTATAACTTATATGCGATCAGTAATTATCCAGTTGTAAACAAGCACCATCTAATTGATGGTTTTATGACTAAATAATAAAATAAAAATAATTCAATTAAATAAATCGTTATCTTTCAACATTCGTGTACACATATGAAACCATCGAAGCATTTTGGTAATAACCCAACGCTCATATGGAGATTTACGACCCACGTTAGAAGAAGGACAAGCGAGGTAACGGAGCACTTAAGAGTGAGATCTGTTATCGGTAACAATGAGTTGCCTTATCGGTCTTTCAGACGGTTTATAAAAAGTGCCTGGATTACGGAAAGTTCCTAGACAACTTATCAGAAATCTGATAAACCCTCTTTTAAATCAGGCTCGTTTACGCCGAACTGTCTAATTGATGGCCTAATTGATGGTCTAATTGAGATGAGCTCAACGGACACCTCGGACAAACCAAAGTTTAACAGACCGACATGACCATAATATGGTTTCCGTTCCGGAAGGTCAACGATCGATGCCATGTAGACTACTTGAAATCATTACTTCGGCTCACAAGGGAAACCGCGGTAACTTCGATTCACTACCCTGCCGTGTAATCTACAGTTCGAAGTCTTATAATGAAAACATAAAATGTTTAGTTGTAATAGAATAAAATATTTAATATAAGTTATCATCTAGTGCTAGACTCATATTATGGATACACATTTTCATGATGAATAGCAATAGTCAATCAATTTAATATGTCACATTTATCATATAACACTTTGTGGGTAATTCATCATTCAATCATAGATCGGAAAATTCCTTTTCTCCTTGTTGTACCGTATGTGTGCAATTTTATCATATTCACGTTGTCTTTAAAAGAGAAAATTGTAGTCAATCGATAATCACCAGCAGGCACAGATTTTGGCAAATTCTGAGGATCCACCCAATATTCGAAGCTGTATGTACGGTTCTGAAAATGAGAAAAATTGTTAACATCGCTTAATTTCGGAGATTTATCGATCTAGTGAAAAAAATATCTTCTTTCCATGGAATTACATACACCGTGCGGACAAGGTTTCGCTATATCTTTGAACTTTTCGAACACCACTTTATATGCAATTTCTGAGGCAGGATCTCGTGTTTTTGATGACAAAAACTCACAAAGTTCCTTTTCTAAGTCGAAGAATAAAGGCCGAAAAGTAGTAAATTTGTATTCCAAAAGAAATTTCATTTTGAGAAAATTGAAGCTTTCCGGAACCGTTATTGACAAATTCAGAATAGTTGGTTGATTGCGCCGAACTACAGTTTTGCAGTAATGCAACACGCTTCGCTGATAAGGCGTATCAATGCATTGAAATTTAGTAATTCTCAGATCGTAATCCTTGTCATTTCCAGTTGAAACTTGTTGAATGAACACATAAATTAGTATTCCAAATATCATATACACAGTGTAACTATTCTCCATTTTGCACCAAAACTGACTTTAAAATTTAAACCGTCTACCACGTCTCACAATTGTTAGAGAAGCAGCTTTATTTCTGGTATAGTAATTTGGAATTACTATGGAATAGTAATTTATACCTGTATCAACGATATAAATTACAGTACACACAATTAGAGTAATGGTATAATTATACCTTCATTAACCTTAGCGAGGTTTGAAAAAAGATACAATAACAATTAAAGCTGATGATGCAATAAACGGTAAATTTTTATATTAATAATTACAGCTCCTATACTTTTGTAGCAATATATTAGAAATCAAAACATGTTATCATTGATTCTGATTGACGTAACGATCGACTAGACCGTTACCATCGTGAATTGTATCACGTAGCTGAATAGATCAATCTTTGCAACAGAGCAACTGTATAGATAGGAACTGAGCGACTTTTGTCAGGATTTAAGGGCCTACATATACACAACTGAGCAACCCATAATCCGGATGGTTTTAGAAGTCACCAGTCTTAAGACACGATTTACCTATTCTTGCACCTCCATGAACAACTAATAATGCAAGTTCTTAATAAAGCAAAATATATTTGAAAATGGTAATGCTGATACTGATAGAATTTTTTTCAGATATTCACCGTAATTAGTTTTTCATTAATCTGTTCCAAGACGGGTAAGTAATTGAAACATATCTACATTATTTTTGAGTACTAATAGTTTGATAGATTCACTGTTTAATTTGTTTTTATACATTCATCACTAACAACCATTTAACCGCAATAAATGAAACCCCAATAATCGTGGTCTAGAAATAATTCCACGAGCATTTAAACTTGCATGCCTTCTAGTGAACGGCTATCAATTGCATAGGTTTGATAAATTGCTATATTGCAGCATGTTTGTGACTGGCCGGCCGGCATTGTATGAATCGAAACCAATCACACTGTTGAGAAAATGTGGGGATGCGATCTATAATCAACCACAGTGATGTGGGGCTGGTTGCTAATCTTTAACGTAAATCACGATGCAATCACCAAGTCGAATCTTCAGTTTATTTTTCGTAATCAGTTCATTCAAAGTTAAGCGATTGTAGATTTGCTTTTGGTGATGGGACATCGTTAGAATGCTATCCATCTGACTAGTGTTGGCAAATGTTGTCATCAATTTGCCACCATTACCATCACCAAACAGCTTGACAATGCTTCTTCTTCACACTAATGAGGATCTGGTAGGGAGCTTTAGTACGTAGAGACTCTAGTAGGATTTTTTTCAATTGAAGAAGATCAATTGTAGATCATGATACTGTTTTACCGGTGAGAGGTATAAAGTGATTGAAATTGGAACAAGAACTTCGTATAAATAGTTTGGCGAATGGCTCCAATCAGTCAGTATTCGGTTATTTGGCTGCTAGATAAGTGAAACTAGCTAGTGCAGTATTGCATATTACCTTGTTTCTTACAGGTTTTACTGTGCGTGAACAAATGTGTAAAAAAGTGTACAGCATAATTGAATCTACTCAAAACTAGTTTCATAGTTGTGTGTGGATAGTTCAGCAATAGCTGATATTTGTGATTTTTGGGAAGAAAACTAGTTTAAAATACAATAAACATCATAGAAATGCTAAAATTAATAAAATGTGCAAGTGTGCCAAAGGTAAAAGTGATATAGTAATACTATAGCAAACTTATTCAAAGCATGATAGTATGAATCATAGAAACAATTCCTATTTTTTCATAACTCGTAATATTTTCCTCATCTCGTATCTCGAGGGATTTCGAGGGATAAAGTTTACAAAATAGTTTTCTTTGTTCTGCTACACGGATAGCCCAGACGAATTATTCATAAGAATCGAAGCTTTTTTAAAATTTGGTGCTTGTGTAGGTTGGATCTTATTCCAATGAAAACAGAAATGTTGTATTTCGTAAAGGATTTCTTTGTCAATTGACAAATATATTCGTTTCCTTTAGTAACACTATAAAGATTTAGTACGTAATTTTAGTAAACAATTCAGTGTTAAAGAAACTTAAAACAGATTTAGTGAAACTTGTCTCTAAAAATGTTTTTTTTTTTATAATATCGCATAACTACAAACCAGTTGAGAGTGAATGCAAAAACAGAAAAGATTTCGAAAGTTTAATAGGTACTTTGACACCAATTCTTCTTCTTTTGTTGCATGTCAACCTCAAAAGATCAGGGAATTACTGGCTTTCTTTGACTTATAGTCAGTTCGGCGTACGGAAGTTAGGCCCTTATAGGATTGTATTCCCAGTCCTGTGTTAAATTTAAGGGTTAACAAACGGACGGGTCATTTGTTGTGTTGGTAACTACCAATTAACGATTTTTTTTTATAAAATCAATACAAATTTTGTATACTCCAGTTAATAGACAATTTTTGTCGGACATTTTTTGAAAATTTTTAGTATTTCTCAACCATCTACATTTTTCAAGTCTCTAGCTGGATTTTTTTTAAATATTTTGTGAAAATAAACTCAACAAGAGGAGTCCAAATACGTAAAAAAATGAGTTTTGTTTGTGGCCCTACAATCTCAGGCACACGGGGAACGACGGTTGAGAATTTTCTCAGAGCTGTAAACTTCAGAAACTCACGAGAGATTTTGAGTGATTTTGCATTTTTAGGAAAATCTAGCAACTTTTTAAAAATCGTTTCGTTAATTATAATTTAATGCCCGAATTTGTTGTTTGGTTTGGTTTTTTGTTTCTGCAATTGTAAATTGTTCCTTGTGTGATCGTATACGTTTTAATAACAAACTTATACTTTTTAACCGAAATATTATCCTTGAATCTCGTTCATTTAATTGATAAAAAGTTTATTTACATTCTTTTTCTTAACACAAATTTTTATTGAGCATATTTTCCATTCCAAGATTTCAATTATATAAAATACATAGCATTTGTAGCATATTGTTTGTTGTCGCTGACGAAAAGAGAAGCAGAATTGCCGCCATAAGTGATTGTTTGTGAAACCAAATTTGAGGGAAACCTCAAAAGTCCAAGGACACTTTGATTTTGAGACGCTTTTTGGGGGATTTGAGTAACTGAGGGAGTTTGAGGAAAAGTCTCAACTGTCGTCACCCGTTAAGGCACGTCAAAGTTTACTCTATACCGCATAAAAGCTTAGCAAAGCACATGAAAAGCTTTCCTATAATTGAAAGCTTTGAAAGAAAGAGCTTTTTCCAAGTTTAACTATTATAGCGAATTATACTCAACTTCTCTGTAGCATTGCTGCTATTTTCTGTTGGTTTCTGTAATTATGAGAGTTAAGGCCGAGGCTCCAATCAACTCATACTTACCGCCCGCTCATGGTCATGGTCACGGTGGAGAAGGTGGGCATCATGACGATCACCATACGGATTTAGTACCACCATCGAGCAGCTATGGAACTCCCGATTCAAGTTACGGTCCCCCTCATCATCAGTCTGGGTTTCATCCAGATCATCACGAGTACGAAGACCATCACGATCACCATGATAACCACGATGATAGCGGATCCTTTGAAGATGTAACTAACAATTGTTGTAGTATATGTTGTACACCATTCTAAGCTATGACCTCTATATAATGTATATTTCGCGTAATTAAAGGAACCGGCCAAGTATGAGTTTAGCTACGAAGTCGATGACGAAGATGCTGATCTGTCTTTCGGTCATGAAGAAATGCGTGATGGAGACTACACCACTGGAAAATATAATGTGTTACTTCCTGATGGTCGTCGACAGGTAATGTGTCAGAAGCATTGTTTATTCAAGATATGAATGTCATTAAATACTTTTATTAATTGCTGTGAATGTACAGATTGTAGAGTACGAGGCAGATCACAAGGGATATAGACCGAAGATAACCTACGAAGGAGGAGATGAACATCCGCATCATCATGATCATCCTCATGAGCACGGACACGAGCATGGACATGATGGGTACCCAAAGGAAACTCCACATACACAACTTGGTTACCCTAGGGAATCACATCACGATTTCGAGCATAACGGTATTGGACATGGCTCGAATGAGTACGACTCGCATGGCCACGATAATGGACATAGTCGAGCTGATCACGGAATTCACGACAGCCATCGGGGCTATGATAGCAATGCTCACGAGAACCATGGAAACGGACATGGTCATGGACACGGGCACGGACATAACGGTCACAACAGTCATAATGGGCATCACCATAACGGACATAATGGTCACCACCGCAGAAGAAGCAGCAATATTAACAACCACCAACACTCCTCGAATCACCATAACAGCAATAATCATCGTCACAATGGCTATCACTAGATCTATGAAAGCCTAGAATGCATTGCGTGCAAAATGCTTTGGTGAAACAGAAAATACGGATCAGAAAACGGATTAATGCATTGGAAATAACGTTTAAGAATCGAAGAATCGGATATGATGTTTCGAAAACATGAATCACTCAGTTTCCGTTTCTTATGCTTCACTTCGCTTGTCCCTGTAATAGACACTGAGACAGTATCAAGACACTGTACTAGACAAATGATTTGTATTATATAGGTCATTAACCAACGCTAATGTAATACGAACAGCAGCTAATTTATAAGCTTATAAGCATATGCAATACATGCGTCCTCACATAACGAAGGACTTAAAAGCAACATTAGTGTACGGTGTGTTACTTTTATGACTTGATGACGTTAGCTGATAATGTTGTATATAAATAAGAAGAAGTGTTCACAAACGCTCAAGAAGCTAAACCATTGACCTAACTTGCTGGTTATTCGATGTATGCTATACTTACATCTGCGCATAAGTGGAGAAACATACAAAAATTCAACAATATCTTATGATGCCTAGCTATTCCCGTTACATGGGCATTGGTTCTAGGGAATTTGTAACAATACTTTCTATAGCATGCACGTGATTCAATCACCTATAGAGACGACTCTTTGGTAGGTTTAGCCCGGTTCATTCACCATCCATTGCTACACCTGAATCAAGCAGCATCGAGATTTAGAGTCCATCGTCGACGTGATTCGTGCTGTCAAAACATAATTGACGTCATATTTTACAGGTAAGCGCGCAAAGCAATTCGTTATTTGCACATTCTTTCCAACTGCAATCTGTACGAAACGTTAGAAGCCAAATAGGTTGCACAACTGTGATGATGCGCCAGCATAAGTCGTTCGAAATTGTTCGAACGAATTGGAAAGGAGACTTGTGCTTGTGCATCCGAAGATCATCTTTTACAGGAATAGCGAGTGCGTCATACCTTTTTTTAACTCAGAGCAAATAGTTATTTGCACTACCAAATCAGGGAATTCAACAATTTGCACTGTGCTACAGTAATATGTAATTATAATGTGAAATCAAACTTTTGTTGAGCTTTTTCCTGTGTTACTTTTTGTGATATTTGGCAGTCTGTGTGTCTGTTTTATGTCGTTGGGTATCTTTTTGCCATTAATTAAACTTTTCTAGTTTAAAAACTTACCAAACGATAAAACTTTTATACATTAACTAGTTTACCCGGCATACCCAGCTTTTCTCTTAAACATGCGTTTTGTAATTAAAGTTTTATAGCAAACAGTTTGAATGTTCAATTTTGATCCGTGTGGTGATTAGAGAAAATCGTTGATCAATTGAAATTTTTTAAATAACCTATTATCATTCTTGATCAAAATGATATTACTAAGGCCCACTACAGACAGGCCGCGACAACTTGTGTTGTCAATGTCATACTTTTATAACAGTCTGGCTGTCAAATCGACGCGCCTCCAAACGCGGGTGCTGTTTCGCAGAGCTGTAGATGTTCAACAATTTTGCGTTTCCGCGGTACCGCGTTCGGATGAAATGCCTGTTTGACAGATTTTGTACCGAAGTTATACGTGTTTTCTGCGGTACAGCATCTACCGCGGCCCGTCTGTAGTGGGCCTAATAAAAACAACTTCTTCTGCTTCTGTTGTGAAACTTCTTCTCCTTTTCTGGCACTTCAGGAGGTATTTCTGGCTTTCCTTGACGATTGGGATTTAATATCAGGTCCTTCCGTGCAAAGCGCCAATTCCATATGCAAATCACTACACAACTTTTTTTTTTATTATTCACACACTTATCTCGATTTTTACTTACTTAACACTCACTTTAGGTTTTATTGAATTACTGAAAAGTAAGTAGTATTACTGAAAACAACTATGAATTATAGTTAACGTTTAAGAAATTAGTTTAATAAAGATTATTGCTGATTAATTACTAATTACATGCAAGATTTAACCAGGGAATTTCGCTTTATTGGTAGTTATGGAAAACATTAGCATTAATAATCTGGTCCTGAGCGTGGCCTAAGGAATATATAACTTATATTGTGGTTTAAAGAGTATGTTTGCGTCAGAGTTAAAAGAGTTTTTTTCAATTAATGTATATTATTCGATTCTTACTTCAGCCCTCTGCGGCTGGTAATACGGCTAAAGCTGTGATCATGTAAAATAAAATAAAAAAATAAAATATTATTTGATTCGACAATCAAGGAAAATATAGAAGGTCATTTAATGAAATTCAATTTGTCACGCAGTTCCTTTTACTATGTGTCACAAAGATCAAGGGCATTTTTATGATGCCGATGAGTCCCTTCCATGCTAGTTTATTTCTGATGGTAGCATGAAAATTATGCTCTTTTCAGTGCGCCATAAGTTACATCCATTGATCGATAGAAATAGTGTGTCCGGTCGTTAACGAAAACAACTACTTCCTTTCCTCGTCTTTGGTATTTTCAGTCACCCATCTCAACATTTCAAACCAGTATCGCATTCACTGTATTAAGTGAAGCATTCACGAACGCATTTACTATACTTCTACCGCACACTCAATTCTACCTGTATTAACGATGCGTTGCACAGTCAAAGCTTATATCGAGGGTCAATTAAATTAAAAATAGTTTAAACTAAACGTCTAAACAATACATCAAAGCTGCACGGGTAAACTTCGATAATTTTGTAAAGTGTTTTTTAGTAGCACTGTTCACTAAGCTCAACAAAAAACATTAGAAGGATGGTACACATAAATCATTACAAATCTTCCATTCTCTTCACCTTCACAATGATGAAAAGTGCTTTGAAACATTTGTTTTAGCAAAAAAAAAACATGGCAAAGGAAATGAAGAAAAATATTTCCGGCACCATTTTTAACGGATACTATTTAGATAGTTACCACTAGTTGAGCATGTCGTTATTTTAAAGCAGTAAATATGTTTTTGCATTTACATCAATGAACTCTATACTACTAAAACTATTATTCGACGTATTCGACAATCACAGTTATGATTGTTTTTCTAAAAAAATACTTTTCATTCATACCCATGATTCTCCGACCGCCATCTGAAGCTAACGCTGTGTTGAGAAAAATGATCAATTAACACATTGTTAAGATTAGTTCAGCTTAACATTTTCTTTAGATGCTTGGTATTGTATCTTCTTAGTAACGAAACTGTCTTATATATTATATCACAACTTATTATTAAAAATATATTCTTTAGTATAATTATTTTGTCATGTAACGCATAACGTTACTCATGAAACTTGCGCCATATAGAATAGCCACACCATATTGCACAGTACAAATGGTGAATAGACTGAATTCCAGTATAGGTAAAAAAATCGTTATTTGTTAGTTATTAAATTAAATTCAGCTGACCATATATTTGCTCTCCTGATGCGTTTTTTGTCATTTTTAATATAACTACCTGTCAAAAGTAAATCATCATCTCGTTCAAGAATCATCCATATTGGTTTATTAAACTGTTGAATGTGCTAGAATGGAACTGAGTCTGCGGAATGGAACGTTTTGCGATGACGTCGAGTGATTTCGATTATGACAAAAAACGACATTTACCATCTGAATCAGAGCACACTTCTGTGAACCTTGACCTGAACCGCATCTTTTTCTAGACAGCTCACTGCGTAGCTCCGATTCCTCAGTACGTTACGAAGCTGCGAGATGGCATAGCACGTCTGCCAGACTGCCATAATGGTAATCATGAAGCTTGTAGGAAAATACTTTCAAAATGTGGCTGTTTAAGTCCAACTGAGTCTTCTAGCAAAGGGAACCTTCCGTTCTGTTTGCTTACTTAGTGCATAATTTGGAAAGTTGCTCCATTTGCACTGCCTGCCTTGCAAACGATTGCAAAAATTCACTCTAGTCTATTGCTGCTGACGTTCATTGCAATTTGTTGGTACCCTTAGGGTGGGTCACAAGGTTATGAAAGAAATAGCTTTGACACTCGCATCAACAGCCTATCGAAAACTCATCGTTTTCTGCCCCTGTGTAGCATCTGTTTTTAATGGTTGATGAGCTGATGGTAGATTAAATTGTAATTATTAATTAAATGGGTATAATACATCTGCTTTTTGGTGGCACATCGACGATATATACGATGTACAAGATGTATGTACAAGATAATGCTTGTATGTGCATACCGGTAAATTATAGCAAACAGCGTGAAATGTATTATGATTGAATTTGTTTTATATCGACTGTTGTAAATTTGGAGAACAGTCACGTGAAACCATTACATGATCAAGTTCGATATGCTCAGATTAGGCGAAGATCACCTTAGCTCAAAGACGTAGCTTTTTACGCACGGAGAGACCTCTCACTTAACATCAGGTATAGATTGTTTTTAAGTAATTTGGATTCCGTCGAACTCGCATACCTTTACATTAGCTGGCGTTTTAGCTGATCAGCACGGCATGAGGAGAATTAGAAAGGTGAGAAGAGAGGGGAGCTAGAAATAGACTTCGGCAATATGAAAAATCTGAAAGTATATGATTGGTCAAATATTGGTTACAGCTTCCCTCTCGGCAGAAGTCTACATTTGTTTAAACAACTAAGCACCAAATGAGTACTAATTGAAGGTTGTACAGTGATGATTTTCGCGCGCAAATGTCAGATTGAACATGTTTCGAAACGGATTTGGATTTGGGGGCGATGACGACCGCCCGTGTCGTGGGATAACCCGGTTTCAACCAAACTATTACAGACTTTTCCCAAGCGTTTGACGCCGTCTAAATCCCAAAACTAGTTAAGTTCATGGACACTTTTTGGGTTCAGACGAGCATAATTGGGTGCAATATGGTTGTTTTATTACATGACAGGTGCTGAATTAATAAAAATGGTCAAGAATTGCTCTTTGCATGGTAAATACAACACTATTTGAAAAGGAATATACCATTTTAATCAGAAGAACACCCAAAATGAGACTACCTATATTATATTAGTTTCTAAAATCACCAATTTGAATCATATATCGCACACCAATCAATATTACTGAATGTTTCAATAAATAGTAAGGAAATGAAATGTGTAGTTAACAATCAATATCGTTCTTCATCTCAAGTTTTATTGTGCTTTTTCATATAGAAATGTTGCTATTACTTTGTATGCTCGAAAATACTGTTATTTACGATATATTCGCGTTATTTAGACCATTATCCATTTTTAGACCATTATCCACATTTGGACCACTCCAACAAATTAATAATTTTCATTTTATTTACATTCATGTATGCCACATATCCTTCCTTTGTTTGTGCTTGATGTGAGATGTGTCCATACAATATCTTACTAAACTTACATGAATCGCATATTCGGATCATTCCTTCCTATGGGATATCAGCTAAAATTCAGACTTCGGTGTTACGAAGAGATACGAAATGACGAAAAGACCACCCAGAAGCCTTTGTTTCATATTTATTTTATTGACGTAAACCTGTAACGGCATCTGTCCAGATGCGACTGGAAACTGTTGAAAATGTTGCACTATATAACTGTCTGTGGTTCTCAGTACGAGCGTAACGTTTAACGCTCGTCGTCTTTTATGTTTAAGAAACTCGAATTGAAGTTGACTGGAACCCTTGACCTTGAAATTCTTACTGAGAACATTTGTGCAATAGGATTCCTTAATTTTATTATACTTTTCTCACAGTTGGATAGATTGGTAACTTTCAAAATAGCTTACAACAAATGAACGCAGGACTAGAGTGCATATAGCAGCTAAACCTAATATTTGAAATAATTCATTAGATTGATAAGTTGAATTGCATAAGAATATTACATACACTATTTGCTACATATAAATACTAATTGTTAAAACTTCTCAAATGAGGTCTACAAAACATAGTAAATAATGCAAAAATCGCAAAACCTCTAAGCAACAACGTACATTTTCTGTACCCGTTTCAATTAAAAGTTTTACTTTATTTTGAATAGTTCTTTAGTTATTCACTTTCTTGACGCAATGATGGTGGCTTTTTATTTTACGGCAATATTTCATAGAGCAGCTTGACGTGGGAGTTGCTAGAAACGTTTCTCTGTCAGTTTTACTGAGCTTCAATTTGCTACTCGTTGCATACCACAACCTTGTTACAACAACCTTACCGTCACATTCATAAAACGTTTTCCCTTTCGTTTGCCGTGCCGTTCGAGCAAAAATTTCTGCATTTGTCCCAGCATCACGTCACATCACTTCAACACTCTGCTGTACCGCAAAGTATTAGTATATGGCTCAATCAGATTAATGATTTCAATTCACAGGCACAGGTTTCTTGCTCGGTGCCATCAACTCTATCGCGATCTTGGGCAAATGCAAAGCATTAACAATGCAAGCCAGTGCATCACTCGGGTGAATGAGCGAGAGTGACATACAAATGAAAGACTCCCTAATCTTTTGCTACAATTTTAGAGTGTAAAAATAGTCCAGCAAAGTCGAATCGGATGCTATCGGATGCATGATTGGTCCCATCGCTTTGTGTAATCATTAAAAAAATTGTTTAATAACCTATTTGATTGTGCTAATCGGAACAATGTACACGCTATTATTTATTTATATTTCAGGCAAAAATAATAATATTTGTAAGGCAACCATGTAGTTACTCTTTCCAGAAATTGGTTCGAGATTTGTTATGAACCCATAACCCACGAGATTATCTACTTGCGTGTATGCTGTAACAAAGCACATAAAATGTTCCATGTTCCAAAATAATGAATTGAATACTTCATCCGGCATGAATGACCGTATTGCTTTTTCACATTCACCATTTGATGTATCTAGGGTCAGCGTAGACAGGTAAAAGGAAATCTATTTACCAAACACTCTGAAGACATTCAAATAGCGTACGAACTATTAGCACCGCGAAGTATTTCAAGTTCATTCATACTCTACCACCTTCTTCAGGGTCACGTTCTGTGGTATCTGTAAACCACTTAGAGCCAAAACGAAACAGAGATCTAGTCCTTCGCTGGGAGAAGAGCTTCCTTTCATGTTCAACCTCCAACCATGCTCCGCGCAAGAATATCATCAATTATTGCGTTAACTAATTGTTGTGATCGTGAATGAAACGTTCATTGTGGTAAAGCAGCTTTGATCGATCATTGCAATTGTGTTCATATACCTTACATTTTATAATTTATGTAGGATATCATTGACAGGTTTCTTTTCAGTTTATTTATTATTTATTTTTATTTTTTTGAAAACGTACATATCATGTTTTTCTACGACCATTAAGCGCTACGAGCAACTTCAAACAAAAAAAGATTATACGCAGATTTACGCTGGATGTACATGTTTTGCTCGTAACACTTATAATTTCAGCCCCGAACGGTATTGGGTTGGTTTTTTTGGTATTCGTTGCGGTGCAAAATTGACATCGAGTTAGGTATGCTAGATAGGTTTGTAAATTTGTGATATAATTTTGCTTTCTGTAAGTATTATTTCGTCAAATTAAAAGAATGCCATGAATAAGCTGATAAGCACGGTTTTGATGTACTGCAATACTTCAACGCTTGACTATCGAATTATTTTTATTGACAGCTTCGGCGTAACGAAACAGGAAAATATATCTTTGAAACGCGGAAGATGGAGAAAACTAACTGTACACGATATCGCTATTTTACGATTGCAGTTCATCTGAAGGTCGTGGTTTTCATGTTGATAAAAGTAGGAAAGTTATATGACGATTTTTATTAATAGACCAACATTAATTTAGATCCAAAGTACTTCTATAAACACAACGAAGTGTTCATATACTTTATTTGATGTAATTCTCTCATTACGCTCATTCCTTGTCCACTCGGTGTATAATTAATGTTCATGAGAAACTAATGCACTAATTACACTCGATGGAGTCTCATCCACATCTTGTTTCGCTTCTAATGTAATGGAAAAAAATGGCACAGAGAACAATTGATGAGGCGAACTGTCTTGGAATCAATCCATGCTCCTTTTGATAAATTCGAAGCATTGTGTCATATGACCATACGTAGTTTTCAAGGTCATCTGCATTGTGTGATAGTACCTTCTATGGGTTTCTTAACGGCAACAATCTGTCAATAAAATCATATTCCTTCGAAACAGAGAGATAACCTTACTGAAAATGAAAGTACCTCTTAAACACATGCGCTAGGTAATTGCATTGCAACCATTCCCAACGGACACGGTCTGCATTTTTTCCTGTCTGCTGGTATGGTTTATTTTGATATTTATTAGTCAGTTTGTCGCATCACAGACATCTTTCAATATTTTTAAGCATTTTTCATACGTTGGGCAATGGAAAGAAATGAGCTTACTTTTGTTGTGTCGTTTTTGAATGGATGGACCTCAAGCACGCTAAGGTACAATTTCGATACTTCTATCCCTCCCAATCTCTTCTCTCTTTCTTTTTTTTTTTCTCTCTCTCTCTTTCTCTCTCTGTCTTTTCCTCTCACGATAGGCAATGTTACAAACTTCGTATTTCAAGGAAGAGAATCGACACTTTAGCACCATTTTTGGACAATAAATTATACGTTTCAAAATTAAACGATCAATTAAGAGTTTAGCGAAAGACTGTCCTTCTGACTGAGGTACAATAATTGAACTTCATTATAAACATTCCGTCACCTTACTGCGCATGGCTTGCTTCATACAGGCGCTACGATTAAAAACGCCACTACCTCCTTATAATCGGAAACAAATAATATTAAATGACAAAGGTAAATTACCATCACACTTCTGGCCAGTAGACTTACAATCCTCCTACAAATCTGTGAATTATTAGAGTGGCTATTTTATTGTATTTAATCATAAATGCACACGTTTCAATTAGACAGTTTTCTCATAAAATTTTATATTAAAACTTTTTAACCCATTGTACCGCATTGTACAGAAAAGTGATGTGTCATCAATCTGATGATTTATTTATTTTCAATTTTTAAATCGCATCTATTTATTTGAAGGTGTAAACTACGTTACGTGAACTACGTAAACTAAGTTTAGTTAGTTTTGCAGTATGAACACAAGTGTAATTCACCTACCAAAAACCTCTGATTTGTCAATTTGATTTGTGTATTCAGCCACTCACCTGCCGCCAAATTGTTGATATCATCGATATAGAACTAGTGCTTGTTTCTCCAGCATGTTACTCCACTTTTGATTGTCAGCAGGAATGCTAACCTAGGTTCAGTGATTCTCATGATAATCATCATCAGTATGGTTCAACTAACCCCCATCAGTTCAAATCGCCATGCTTGGGTATCGATTGTTCCAGTTTCAAAACGTTGGTTTCATAAATCAAAACAGAAACACAACAAAGAGTATTACTGAAAGGTCAACTGTAAGATTCGTGATTTCGGCAGTTGTTAACCTGTTGGTCAGTGAGCTACGTTCGGTAATTTATTTATGTTTGCAATAATGCTTTTATGTTTTTTTTTTCTGCTGACATGGCTTTCACAATACATATGAGGTAAAATGAGGTACAATGAGGTAAAATAACTGAAAGATCCTTAGGTGAAAACATTTCAGTTGGTGGTTGGTTTTCATTATTCGAGTAATAATATTTATTATAATCAATATAACTATAATTAATAATAGTAATAATATTTATTTAAATAAATTAAAAACTCGATTTGAAACCTGCAAACATATAATCATTATTTTATGCTACAAAATTGTCTTATTCAAGCAACTTGGCGGTTACAATCACCTTTTACGTTGCCTGTTACTAGATTGTAAAATATCGAGCAAAATATTAATTTACGTTCGAGTAATTGACTAATTCAATGACACCACAAAATGACAGACTTTCAGCCCACGCTGTTTGTTCAAGTTCAACCGGTTAGTGGATGTACTAATAGCAATTGAACACACAGATTTTCGTAACCGTTTATACGCTCCGTTAAAAGGGATAGCGTTTGGAACACCTGTTGCACATTCTATTTCATATCAATTTGCACGTACGAAGATTGCTCCAGAAGATGCAATCAGAAATACGAACCGCTCTTCACGGCTGCTGTTTTGGATGCAGACCATCATAAATTTATGGTGCAAAGCTATGCACCCATTGAGGCTTTAAACACATTAAGCACATTTTACGTAATTTTAAGTTTCTTACGATTCTGGTCGAACAGTTAGTTTTCTGAGAATGGTAATAGTTTTGGAAAACTTAAGTGAACGTTCAACGTAACACTGGTAACCGCATAGTTAGTTATTTGTGAACATTTTTTATTTCACCCTAATGGTTGAAGTTAATTTCAGACGTTTTCTCTGGTATCGCACCGCCGTAATCGCCTTAAATAAATTGCCGCTCCATTTTCAAGCATGAAAGTACAGACTAACGAAGTGGTTCATTCAGTCGAAAGAATTAATTAATAATTACTTAAACATTTGCACGGATCAACACCAAACTGTGCAATGCAATTCATGCCGACGTCTATACTCAAGATTATAAAAACAATAGAGGTGGAAGCGATGCGGATTGTGACTTTAAAAAGTGGTGTCAAACATAATGGGAGTGTTGGTAATTACAAAATAAAATATTTCATTAAATTTCGATGTAACACAAAGTAAAAATATATTATAAGTTAAATAAACATTTTTCCAAGATATTTAAACATTGAAGTCGCTGATAAGTAAATGCCAAATTACCTGCTTATGCTTTTATAAAATATCTCAGTAAGAAAGATGTGTAAAAAAAAGTAGTTGAAAAAGAATGTATTGGAAAAAAAATTAAAAAATGAATTTGGTTTTATAGAAAAATAAATGTGTAAGTTAATGTTTTGCACTTTATATTTACCTGTTTCAAAGTCCTAAAATCTCATAAAATTCTTGTCAAAAACAAATTTCATTTTATTAATTCAGTATTTGAATGTTTGATGTTTTAGCATCAAGTTTCAAAACATGTATGCATTATTTTTAATTAAAAAATATGGATAATATTTTGAATGAATTATTTTTAATCAAGAGGTATTGATAAACATGTATGCAACGAAGAAAAAACGACGGCTGCACTACTGGCTTTTTAGGCAGTAACCATATCGCCTGATCATTGTGTGAAAAAAAACTATATAGAGCGACATAGCTTCAACGTTTTCGTATTGTTCAAATACATAAAGAATAAACTATTACAAAAGAGTTGTGAAGCTTTTCTACACAGTGTCCCATGATTATTACAAGTAAAATGCTTGCTGTACGCCACACATGAATGCTTCATACGAACAGTTTACAGTACTACCTAGGGCACTGTGATGACCCCACAAATAATGTCATATGGTCTACTTTTCCCATAGGCTGTTCTGTGAAAGATTCTGCCAGACCTAATCTTACTGCAATACGTTGATACGGATGTGTGGACAATGAGTGAGAGCTTCGTTAAGGTGTCTGATAATCTCTTAAACTGATGCGATGTTTAAGATGAAAACGGTGAGGTTCTCGCCTTACGAAGCTACCCCAAACTTTTTGTCTGGCTTAGCTTTCGGGTTGAGCTCGGATTCCTTCCCTTTGCGCACGACAAGCGCGTGTTGCGACTAGTGCTCGTGAAGTACTCCCTTCCTTTCAGAGAGTGGTCTGATGAGTACTCCATTCTCTTTTGATCTTCTTCAATCTCTACAGCTGATGTACAGCCGGCGAACGTTCTCTAGTTTTTATTCATTTTTTTAGATATGCAACATTTTTTACTTCTTCAAAAGCGAGATGCACGCGTTTTGCGATGGCCATGCTCGTTTATTCGTTCCTTCCTTCTCACCCAACTCATTTTTCAGCTCAGTTTGGGAAGCCTTTCTCGGCACGCTTTTAGAAGGCGCGAAAATGCCCGTTTCCCGTAGTAACTGCGTTCAACCGAATCTTTTGCGGTAAGCCATTGACCAAAAAGAGACAGCATTTGCAAAGAAGATTCATTTACTTAGTAAACTTTGTTGGACCGAAAGTACACTCAGCTCACATTTTGTGATCTTGCGCCGAAACCACGTATATATACCGCAGATATGATTGTATCAACCCATAAACAAATTAACCATCATCAAGAGCACAAACTCGAGCGCAGTACAAACAGTGCAGACCAGCAAAGTTTCACATTTGTTCTATACATTCGTTAGCATTGTTTTAGTGTATTGTTCTAATTTGCTATACTGATTTCAACGAGCTGTTTGCTCAAAAGTGCAGTGCAACTAAGCCAACGATTAAGTCAATTGACATAGTAGTTATTTTCTACGAATACAAACAAAATGAAGGTATGCAATGAAATTGTACAACGGAACGTATTATATCGAAAATAAATAATACGGACAATTTTTTTAAAATTTGTTTTTAATAGTGATTAGTGTGTGTCAAATTGCAATGAAACATTACTTCAGCAAAGTCTCCAACGTTTTTTTTTTTGTTTGTTGCATGATATTCCTATGCATTTAAAAATTAGTTTTAAAAAACAACTATTTCAAGTTAATGAAACCATATAGCTACTAAAAAGTGATATGAACTATAAACAAATAACCGCAGTGTTGAAAGCGTATTAAAAAATAACTACAAGCATAATGTGATAAATGCACTCTTAGCATAGTGCAATTTACAAGTAGTTGTAAAATTGAATACACAATAATGAAAATTTTTCGCAATTACTTTAAGCAAATCACAACCTCTACCACGTGTTTTGTTGCAGAAAATTAATCAAGACAGTTAACTAAAATTACATTTTTTTTAATTAATCATCTTCATTCATGAAACTAAATAGTATAAGCGAATGCAACCGATGGAACCGAATTTATTCTTTGTTCTTTATTTAAAATACTGCTGGTTATCGATGGTGAAACACATTTAAACTATCGTTGAAAGTAGGTGTTCTGTATAACAGAAGTATTCTAACAAAAGAAAACGATAGTTTCACACGAAACATGAAATGTTTCACGTCAGTCTTGCAAACAATTTTACATTATTCCATACCCACCCATTGATGAACAATGTTGATTAAGTGACGTAAATTGAAGCAGCCTAATGTGTTAAACAACACATACACATGGGTAGATATACAAGCAAAAACAGTTCTTACGAAGCACAAGCGCTCTCAACCATGACGCCAATCGCCAATCGGTGAAGGTGACTGAATCATTTAAAATCTGAAAAATCTTCATTTCATACCGAAACCTACTGAGCAGCTTACCTATCTTGTTCTCTCGGTAGAATAACAAAAAAGTCATTCCAGTTTGTTTAAAGATTGCAAATCAAAAAGTTTTATTTTTTTGCCTACAAATTACAGATCTTTGTTGTCGCTACAATCTTCTTGGCTGCTCTAGTCACAGCCGAACCACCTGCCCCACGCAACGGGTTTTCCTCTCCTTCGAGCAACTACCTGCCCCCCGGTCAGTCGTTCAATGGGAATAATGGTTACAACTATAACTCAAACGACAATGGTTACAACTACCCCTCGGCCTCCAACGGCGGAAACTTTCCTGCCCCATCCCAACAGTACGGATCGCCCTCTGGCAACGGTGGAAACGGCGGATACAACTATGAGGACGCTAATGCACAACCAGCCAAATACTCATTCGAGTACAACGTGCAGGACTTCGCTTCCGGTAACGACTTCGGACACATGGAATCTCGTGATGGCGACCGAACCGTTGGACGCTACTATGTCCTCCTTCCCGACGGTCGCAAGCAAGTAAGTGATCCTGTTGTGTGTTTTACGTTATTGTTTGCCAGTTTACTTTTTTTGCATCAAAATGTTTTTAAAGAGGCTGATTTTTATCGTTAGAAAATGTTAAAAGAAACCAAGCTTTAGTTGATTAGCATATTGTTTGTTTTATTTTTCTTTGTAGGTTGTAAATTATGAAGCTGACCAGAACGGATATCGTCCAACCATTACCTACGAAGATGTTGGTACTGGAAATGGAGCTAATGGTAACAATGGTGGATATGGAGGTAACGGCCAGTTCAACGGATATCAATAATTTTCCGGCAATCCCAACGACGACAACCCATTGGTTATTGTAGATATTTCCAGACAGTATCGCTGTAGTTAAACGAAATTCATAGGTAATAGACAACATTGTAAGTACTGCACTCGTCATTTCATGAAGCACAAGAATGTTGTTATAGGCCCCAGTCATTGAAGTGTCAACTGATATGCGCCAGTTATCCTTTAGTCAGCATAACCACACTTCTACGATACGACCCAAGCGATGTTTAAAAGAAACTTTGATCAACACGTTTAATGAAGGAGTAGAACATAAGCGTTTCAACTCTGCAATACAATTTAAGTGAGTTATTAAGAGCAATGTGAAACAAATCTAAAAAAACCCCCTCTGCAGAGGATGGAGTAAAAAAAGACAAAATATTTAATGAAAGTAGCATAAACTATCATGCTTTTTTTCGAGGAAAAAGAATAACGATGATGAAGGTACTGCCATAACCAACAAAAACAACGATAAACACCATACGTCAACGCTTTCCAAAACAACAACACCATAGAGCATGAAAGAACATTGTCATTAGCAAAACAACAAACACTAAATCAAACACCTATTCTCAGTAGATGCCACTGTAAAAATCATGAGATATGTTTTAGATTTCTGTCAAATTGTTAATATTGTTTCACCGTTTTGTTATCGGATTGCGGCGTCCCTGCTGTAAAGTCTATATATTTGTACATGTACTAGGTTGTAGTAAGTTCATATAAAAGAGGAATGTTTTGTTAATTGTACGTGAAAATAAACTTTCCAACAAGTCTCATGAATGAACTCAACAATGAACTATAATTCAACATTAGACTGTTTTATTTACATTCAGAATCCTTTCACTTTTTGTATATTAACCCTCGTTTCCCTCAACACTTGGCCAATGCAAAAGGGTCAACAAAAATGCCATTAACCTACGGGTTTAAAGAAGTTGATTGAAGAAGTTGAACGCGTTTTAAGTGTTTCACGATATTTTTGACTTACTGTTGTTTTGTAGTCGTTCTGTCGTCCTTCAGTCAAAATCCTGTAGTCGCTCAAATAATTTCGTCTTTTAGTAACACGATGGAATTCCTGAAAAAAAGACATACGCCTATCAAACTAGTGAAACGTCCAAGTTTATTGAATGACTTCAGAGTATTATCATATAAAATAGCAGAGAACTGAACCTATTCGATTTCAGAGCGTTGTTGTTCTACATGTGACTGCAATAATTCAAAGCTCAAAGCTCCAAAAAAAGCTTTCGCCTTTTTGCCGAGAACAGCAACCTCGGATCCGCATGTAAAAATATCAACACGCGTGTTGATTCGTTTCGATTCGTCAATTATTTTTCACGAACTGCGTAACGAGACACGAAATATTTCAAAATTGATCTATGAATTATTTCATTTTAGCGATAATCTTTTGAGTTTGTCGTTTGTAGTAACGATACAGCTTTTCATTATGCGTTATGTTAAGGAATTCAAATTACTGTAAAGTCGATTAAAAACTTGCAGTTAATATTTAAAAGTCAGGTTTTTAAATTATACGTAGTTAATGATGGGCAGAGCCAACTCTTTTCAAATTTGATCAAGAAACGGTCACACAATTTAATTGGTCAAAGCATACTTTTTTGAAAGCTACGGCAGTTTTCGTTACAAGACTTTACTGATGAATCGTTATTCGTGTAGACGATAAACAAACACCATATCTGATTAATAGAAACAGTAGTTTTTCAGTTCGAGGCGGGCGGGTGGTGTATGTGATAAACGGCGCCGGTCCACACGGCAGGGCCGGGTTCAAATCCCATCCGGACCGTCCCCCGTAGCAAGGGCTGACTATCCGACTATGTGGTAAAAAAAAGTCTAGTAAGCCAGAAATGCCCGGCGTCACCTATAAGGTCGTTAAGCCAAGAAGACGAAGTTTTTCAATGATTTCAATGATTCAGTGATTTTGTATTTATCGAGTAAGGTAATTAAAACGTCTTTTGTCACCCGAAGCTATACAAATCAGCAAACTAAAAGCTGTTTAAAAAATAACAATAATTTACACGCACAATTTACATTTACAATAACACACACGCTAACATGAACATACATGAAATGTATGATCTCTCTCTCTTTCTCTCTCTCTCTCTCCACTGCTTAATCACTTTAAGGTCGCGCAGGTCATTTCTGCCTTACTAGACTTATTTTTAACAATGTAGCCCGATAGTCAGTTTTTGCTGAAGAAATGTATGATATCAATGTTGAATGGCACCGGACGACGCAGCGCGTAAAATCCTTTCCAATAGTCCACAAGAACAGAGTAGGCACAGTGAGCTAAAACTGAGAACGATAAAAACTGATAAAAAAAACCGAGACCGTGTTTAAGCGGAAGAGAGGTGCCTTAAGTGGACCATTCCATTCATATGGAATTCTTAAGCCGAGGATCCACGACAGTTGAGACTTTTCTGTAAACTTCTTCAACCATTCAAATCCCTCAAAAAGCGTCTCAAAACCAAAGTCTTCGTGGTCATTTAAGATTTTCCTCAAATTTGGTCTCACAAACAATCACTCATGTCGGCCATGCTGCATCCCTTTTCGTCAGCGACAACGAAGAGTTTGTGACAAATGCTATGTATGTAAATGATAGGGATGGCTCTTTATTGATCGCTTGAGCTTGACTCCTTGACGGTTGTTTCACTACTAATCTTTTTAGCCGTTTCGGGACGCTTTTTACAACCCTGATCGCGAGTGCCGGGCGATGCATTTTTACATGTATTTGATGTAATTGTAATCTTTGTTTAAAAGTGTTTTTGATCAATTCAATCAAAAATCTGGTCAATAAAATGTTGTTTTAGGAAAAGAATGTATTCAAACATTTTATCAATAAAATGCACGAGATTAAATGATAGTATTTTTAAAAAGTTTAGCTTAAAGTAAAACATATACACACTGTGTCACACACTGTGCATAAAATGAATAATTTACCGTTGGAGAAACAAAACAAGTAAACAAACAAATAACGTGGTAATGTGAGTTTTAGTTCTTCAGGAGCGGCCCGGTGGTGCATGTGATAAACTGCACCGGTCCACACGGCAAGACCGGGTTTCAAATCGCATCCGGACCGTCTCCCCGTAGCAAGTACTGACCTTGCAGCTACGTGGTACAATAAGTTTGGTTACGTCAAGAAGAAGAAGAAGTTCTTCAGTAAGTATTTGCATTAGCAATGGCACACGAAAAGTGTACTTTCATTTAAAAAAACGCAATCAAAAATATGTTTTGTTCATATCTGAACAGCTGAGGCATCGGATCTATCGAAACGATTACTTTGTTAAAATCTGCATTTAATGACAATAGCAAATTATAATGGTAGATTATGCGACACGTTAGAAAAACATCTTAATAAATTTAATATAAAATAACACTAGATTAAAAGGTTTTCAAGACATGTCAGTTTTTGTAATGTACATAAAATGTCCACTCTATTGGCCATGGTGCAATGGTTAAGTAACAATGCAAGACGTAAACCAGTGGCTAATACTTGGCAGGAGTTGTCCTAAAAGCACGATAGTTCAAGGAATCGCGATCAAGGAATTATAATCGTATGAAACATGTAAGTTGCAAAGGGTGCAAATTAGAACTTTGATATTCTACAACGAGTAGTTGTAATACAGAAAGCTGTAGATTACCTACTGTTGGTTTTACCCACGAAAAGACACAATTTCTATAATACGTCGTCGGTTACCCAACGGCTGCAGTTAGAAATTGAATGAAACATTAGTTAAACATTAGTTAAACAGTTGTTAGTAACCTTGAAGTAAGTTGAACAGGTTAATAAGAATGGCTTTTGGCTATTATGAATTTTTACTACTTTTCATACATATCTTAAAAAACACAGAAATACGCAAACACAAAGAAAAAATTACACCATAATAACTCCTATAGCTTTCTCCTAATAATGTGTCCTACCTATAGATCGGTAGTGGTGCAGTGATTTGCTCTTTTTTCAAATGTTATGCTCCTAAGAAGCCACTGCATAGGACTCATCCAACATCGTAGATTATGCTCTCATATTTCTCACAACACCTGCTCATTTGTTTGAACATGCTGCCGGGTTCCGATGTCATTTCAATTGCTTGCTCTTGTAAATTCGCATACTCCGTTCTCCCGAAACGTCTCAATTCTCCGTTTACTCTCCGCTGCTTTGCTCTCCTATCGATTTTATTACTCGCCAACATCCCCGTGAGAAAATTCCAACTACATACATAGTAAGTGGCCTCGAAGAATTTAGTTTTTCAATTGAGCTAACACAGGAAAAAAGAGTGATAAGTGAACGCATCGCAGTTAGTTCACCTGAAATATATTTATCCCGGGGCAAATACAGTGCTCCTTGTTTTAGTTTTAATAAGTTGACTCGTTGCAGGGCCAAACAGACGGTAATTCATTTAAATTCGGTCAATAATCCAGTGAACATATACGATTGCACCATGTTCAACATATTTCTATCGCGAAATGTAATTTTACAAGTCAGTTCCGTGCCTAGGACTTGAATAATATTTCTCCCCGGGTTCAACAACAAACGGAAACAATCAAGCTACTCGAGGACCTAGTGTGTTTTGATTAATCAAATCTACATTGTTCGTAGTGGCTACAGTAATACTTTCTTCGTCTGCTTTTTTTCGGCACAACCTTAAGCCAATTTTATGCATAACATTCGTAAAACAATATTGTGTATCACGAATCGATCCAACGACAAATGTCACATGTTATGATGAAAATATCCTTCCGCTAGATTAAGGTTAAACAGATTGAAGATACAAATATAACGCTGGCAGTATTATTTCCTTTCAGCAGACTGATGGTGTAACCATAAATGCAGTGATTGTCAACGCAAGTGCATAGCAAGTGTTGGTGAATTGTCCCTGCATGCTTAAACGATATTTATTAGCGCATTTTGTGAAGTATCCCTAAAGTTTGTGCCAGGTGCACTTGTTTTTGGTCTGAATTAAAACCAATAATTATTCGTTTGTAAATCCGGTGTACTGTGCAAACGATCACATTTAAGCATTTAATGCTCAACACAAAGTGCTTCAAAAGTCCTAATATATCCACACCGTTGTTTGTTAATCATGATAATAACCTATTCAAAGTTATACAAGAAAACATTAGCAGTGCCCAAAAATACAAACAATGAAAACTAATAAAAAAATGCGGTGACTCACTGACACTTGGCGACTTCATTATACGGATCAATAAGGAAATAGTCGGTGACGGAAAATGAATATCACCTAAAAACGACTGGTATGTAGCAAAAACATATCTACATATATTTATATGACTAAAAATATTAAATTATTCAGATATTGACTGACTAACAAACAATGCACAACAAAATGATATTAATGTAACATAAAAAGAAGGGTTTCATGTGGCATGTTTAAACATAAAAGTGTATTAAATAATTGTAATGTGTTGAAAATATACAAAATGTATACTTTTTACATATCGTTTACATTTTTGTTCAGTGTTAATTCCGCTCGATTCGAAACGTTATTAGAAACGGAATCCGGCCCACGTGTACTTTTTTTTGGAATACCCTTATTGCATCGAAGCAAAATGCATATAAAAATAGAGAACCATAAAATGTCACTGCCATTCACTTAATCTTTACATTTGTTCGCATTTCCAATGGTGGGTTGCGAACGTATTTAACATTATTAAATAAACAATGAAAAAAAGTATGCAATCTTAGTTACGAATGATGAGAATTTTTTAAATGTCGATCCATCTTTAGTACCTACAAGCATTCACCGTATTCGTAAAATATCGAATGTTTGCAGTATCGATGTTTTATTCGAAAAGATATTGTCGATATACATACTTGATTCCTTTGAGAGCATAAATCCGTGACGACTCTATCTTTTTGTCTTTAGCGTATTAATCGAAAAACGATCGATTGTTCCTGCTCAGCCTCTTTTATATAGCCAAACATATTTTGTTCTGTTAAATTGCATTTAATATGTTCAATTATGAGCTAAAATTCAAGCCACTTTACAAACCAAATTTCATATATGTGATATTGTATACATGATTAACGCTTAATCATTCAGAAAAAGGTGGTCTCTTTCGCAAGATAAATAATTCACGCTCTCAGTTTTTACACCCTTTTCATTGTAGGAAGGGCTTACTAGCTTTATAAACAATAAAGTAAAAGCACGTAAGGAGTGATGGCATATTGATTTATTGATTTTTTATGTATCAGCAAATATTATTATTCACTGATGTAGTCGAACAAGGACTGATCCCATGGTTTGGTTGAATGGTGAATATCCCTTATAAGAAAATATAAGAACTATAAGAAACCAGATAGACCCATACTCATTTTTAATTGAATATCAAAAGCTTTTGTAACTACTTAACATGTAATTTCAATTGAACCACAAACTTTAACTACTGCATTCGAAACATTAATAACATATAATTTTACATCACGCCGACAATTTTAGACAGTAGCAAACAAGGACGACATTTTGGTAGTAAAATTAACACCCCAAGTTACGCCAGAAAATGACTGAATAATTGAATTATATAAGAATATCGGGTATCAATCGTCTATCATAATAAACCAACAAGAGGGGAATTTAATAGTACCAAACAATTTTCAACTATACAACTACTACTTTTTACAATATTCGACACGTACCAGGTAGACAGTAGAAAGGCAGTAAAAAACTATTACTTATTAATATAAGTACTTGCTTTGGTGAAACAGTGGAATATGTGTCCGTTTCACAGATTAGAAAGTCCAAACAAACCTTGGATTATACATAAACATTCATTTATTCTTGATAACCGTCGTTATTCATATCACCAGCTTATTTCATTCGGGTGATAACAAAATAATAGCAGACAGACTTTCAGTCGCAATCCAGCAAACTTAGTTGTAAAAAGTCAAGTGCCATGTACTGTCGTTTAAGTTTTAGGTCTGTAGTTGCGTTCATTATTAATTTTGTTTTATAATCATGGTGTTTTTATAACAAACGGAATATTCAGAGCCATAATGTTTAATACTCAAACAAGATTCTAGGGCTGAAAAAAGTAGGTAAGGTTGGAGTGTTGTTATGGTCAATCTTACTTTTTCATGTACACAATTACGCTTTAGCCAGTTCTACTATACATCACTACAAATGTTTACTATTCAAATACTTATATTGTATAGTAACGAGACAAATGACAGTGGCATAAAGTGTGTTAAACAGTTAAACTGTATCTGGGTGCCTCTTCCGATTTGCTGATAAAGTGACTCGAGTGGTTTAATAGCAAGCGAATCAGTTCACGAACTGTAAGATAGTTTCCGGATTTTTTTAAAAGTCATTGGGGTGTCAACTTTACGCTACATATCAACAAACAATATTAGTACTATTTGATAATGCTACTAGGATCCTCCAACAACCAATTTTTGGGCGAACGGTCCAATACATCAAGTATCTAGTATTGAATTTTACTAGAATCAGCTGTTCCGGCAATGACAAGCCAATACGTTAGTTATGTCTAATAAACGATTATATATGACAGACATATAACATACTTAGAGCACGGAAAAGATGTTTCAATGGCACTTTTACAAAAGTTCGAAAGGTTCGTTTATCGATTGTGTGTAGGCACCCACTTATGTACCCTTCAAGACACTAAACTAAATCGATGCTAATTTAATTTGTTTACCGATGCACATAGCAAGAAACATGTAATCTAATATTACTAACTAATGACATCACACACGTACATATGTAGTAACGAATTAGAATATACCTGAACCTTTATTCTTTTTTCAGATGTACAGTACCATCAGCAGGACTCAGTGGCACAGTCGATTGGTATAGAGTATCGCACAAAGAATAAATTTGCATTGCGGTAAGTAATGAGCATTTGACATATACAGGAACTGCAAGCATGGTGAACTTTATCTCTCCTATTTTCAGATATACAGAATGCAGTTCAGTTGGGCGTACGATGGCGTTAACGGGTCTGTGCCGCGTAATACTGGGCCGGAATGTGCAGATTACCTATTACCGAGCCGAAAACTGATGGAAACAATCGTCATAATACCGCTCTGCCTGATCGCAATCAAGTGTTCTATAAGCAAGTTGAAACCGATCACATACCGACAGCTAGATCGAGCGACTGGTAGTGCTCTCGGTGTGAACAGATCACTTAGTAGCAGCAACCATAATCTACACCATTTACACTACCAGCGAAATCTAATTGACTCAGAACCGCGAGATTTACTGATGCCTCACCATCGAGAGCGATCTTTCTCCTCTGCTTCAATTGCCAGCGGAATGCTAGAGGATCTTCATTGTCAGCGATGTGTTCAAACGGTATCAGGTCGCGGTATGATTTTCCCTGGAGACATCCTTGCACCTAGCTGGGGAAAACAATTGCTGCTTGTTACTATGACGCTTACGTTAGGGGTTGAGCTAGGCTTTAAATTCGCTACTAGAACAGTGATTTACATTTTAAATCCATGTCATATAACTACCATCATACAGGTAAGTGTTCTTAAAAGTGAACGATGATTGCCTCATACATATTTTAATGTCCTTCTTTACTCCCTTCTTTAGATATATCTTTTAGCTTGCAATAAACCGACCAAGAGCAGTACAGTACTCTTTCGACTACAGATGAACTTTTTAAATGGGCCACTGTTAGCTTTCATGTTTCCGGAAACCGACAGCCGACAGTTACCATTAGAATCATCTATCTACTGGATTCAACACGCACTTATGTGTATAATACCTGTATTCCTATTAAGAATTGGAGGTACGCGCTTGGGTTTTTTTCCGCCATACATTTGTTTTACTGTTTATCTTTCTGCATTACATTTCAGGAGTATATAACATGGAAGCATTAAATGATTTCACTTGGAATATTATTGGCTACGCTACTTTAATAATCTATCACTTTGGAGTCCTACAAGTTGTAGCAACTGTAAGTAATTTACTTTTCCGATATAAACAATTATTTCATTTTTTTAAGTATGATGCGTCCAACGATCCAGAATTAGGTCCTATAATGTAATTCAATTTAAAAAATTAACGATAAATCGGACGAATATATGGTTTATTGGGGCGGCCCGGTGGTGTATATGATAAACGGCGCCGGTCCACATGGCAGGACCAGCGATCAAATCCCATCCAGACCGTCCCCCCCCAGGAAGGACTGACTATCCGTCTAGTAAGCCAGAAATGGCCGACATGATCTCAGAGGTCGTTACGCCAAGAAGAAGAAAAAATGGTTTATAATTTCAGATCTATAACCATTCCAACCCTTGCTAGGACGAAATATTGTTGTTGATATAGTATTTACAACGTCGTTCGTGATTCTTTTAGTTCACGACCATTGCATGCGATTTTATTTTTTTTTAAATCGTGTTTCTTGCAATCGAATCCCGTGTAATGCCTTTTTCTATTCAAATGCTCTATCTATACAGATAATTTATATACCGTTATACTTATGCCTATACATATTCATCACGTTATTTTAACTGCAGCAGTTGCACAAAGCATCGCTAAACAAGAATGCTTACATTGTTTACATTCGTTACGGATAGACAGATGTATTACACAACATTCGACCCTATTCTACATTAATGTATTAAATATATATCGTTACTTTTCAAGATACTTATCTCAATTATTTTCGTTTACAGCCAGTGCAAGTTAATCTGAACCACATGCTGTGTCCCGCACTAAAAGATCCGTTTGAAGGTTCCAACTACCGCATATTTGCCGTTTTTCATGAGGCAATTTTGTGCACATTACTGTGCAAACTAGTCACATTTTTGTTTAGTCCGTTACCTTTTTCAATTGTAAATCATCCAACGTTCAAGAACGGAAAGCCCACGGACTCATCACCAATTGTTCCTGCGAATACCATAGGATCCTCTACGTCTCTACCACCACATATAATCTCGTCATCTCGTCCATCTTCACGTTCATCGTCGCCAGCAAAATCCACTTCAGTACTGCAAGAAAACAATATAATTATAAAGACTAGTAAAATCGATTAGTGCAGCTTGCATCTTTCCAAATTTCTTCCTTCATGTTAGGACTAGGGACGATGGTCAATACTAGTTAAAAATTCTTCGCGTCAATACATATAAAGGCTGTTTGTAGATAAAAGTAGATACATTTTCAATCTTCTACCTTCCCCATTAAAGGATTGTAGTAACGTAGTCCAGATCAGTAACACTGACTAGTTCAATAGGTGATATATTTTTAATTGCAATGGAACATTCATTGAAAAGTTAGAGTAAATATTTGCAGATGACGGGCCATCAGCTGATCTCTTGATAAGAGAATAAACCGATCGAAAGCGGCGCAGTATCTCTTCTGTAAGGATATAGTGAAACATGTATTTATATGGCTTGGAAAATTACCTTTATTTCGTTCATTTATTTGGCGTATCGAACTACTCGATTTTAAATGCCTTATATTTGCTTCATAGTCTTATTATGCGTGCTACACGGTCAAATAGTCAGTCAGGCTTAAATAGGGTGGTTCCAAATAGGGTGGATTTGAACTCATGAACCTTAATCGACTAAACTAAACTAAAATAAATACTTAGCATAGTAATATAGGACAACTTCCGTGAAATAAACAACGCAATAAATCTAGCGTGTAGAAAACGAAATTTCGTACTATTAGAAATTTCTTAACAATTATAACAACAATTGATTTCTGTTTCGAAATAATCATTATAAAAAATTGTCCTAGTTACCTTTTCACAATTTATTTTCGATTTATTATAATAATATTATAAGGTTGATTACTTCATGCTTTATCATTATATCGGTCCGTTACCTGAACTCAGCAATAAATGAAGAACGGTCGTCTTGTTTGTTCGAAAATGAAAATATTTAAAAGATATCATCTTGAAGAGATAAATTGCAAGTCGCATTTAAAGAATAAGATATATATTTAATTTAAGCCAATCATGATTTACATCCAGGCTAATTTAAAACCAGCCATACCTTGTAACTAATGCGATACGCATTGATGAATTCTCTGAACACACTAGGTTTAGATCATCTTTATATTGTAGTCCTAAAAAGTTAAACAAATTTAAATAAAGCAAAGAGTAACACAACATCGTAGCCAACACACACGTAAATGTGATGGATGTGCAACTTGTGTTAAAAAAAGATCAAATAAAAACCATCAAAACCCCAATCATTTCACGTCGTCATTGACGAAGGTTCCCCAAAACTAAAACAATTTCAGTAAACGAGTTTATCAATGATTCGTAATAAATATGAAATAATTATTATGGATATTTTGACACAAGCGTTTAAATACATTTGCCTAAACTGCTAGGTAATGTGTGATATTAATGTGCTACAGCATAACTACAGTCGTTTGTTGATATTCCTTACCGTTTTCATATTTTGCATCAGCCGTGCAATGGCTCAGAGAGCCTATGAATTGAAAATAGATTTAAAAAACTCAAATATCTTTGCAATAAAAAAATCTCAAAATATAATCATAGTATCAACTCAATGAGTTAGTGAAAGTTAACACTCTTAAACTACACACAATATAAATCAACTTTATTCAATATTTCGCATTTCGTAGGAATGATGATTTTAAGTAAATTATTATTAGAATCACTATTTTAAGTAACAGTTATTTACAATAAAAATAATCGGCCTGACACCAGACAATACCATTTTAACGATACATGATAATCCCACTATTAATCAAGTCTGCGGCTTTCTGTTAACACCATTTACACACCAGGAAAAACGAATGTATTCAAGTTATTTTAATATTATACAACATTTTATTTTTGAGGTAGACGATTAATGTCCCCTGTGCTATTGCGTGTACAAACAATAAAAATAAATTACTAATGCAAGAGTGAGACAAAGCAGCAGTTACAAATAATCTCTTTGAACAAAGTCAATTTTATTTCAAAAATTCTCTGTATAAAATAGGGGAAACTTTTACTTCCTAATTAAACTGTGCCATAAGAGCTGTTATATCATTTTTGCAGATATAAACATGTATTTCAATCAAATGTGTACTATCATGTAAATTCATTTCATAAAAGCTCGAATTGTTTTAACAGGAAACTTCTATCAATTCGGCGTGCCTTCAAAAAACCCGTCTAATATTCAGTAAAGCGTTAAAAGAAATACGTGTAGCATATGTGACATTTTGCATGCATTTTACACCCACAATCTTCTCTTCAAAAACACATCCTGATAACAACTGAAGACGTTGAACATAATCATGCTATCGTGTATGGAATTCATTTAAATAAAACAATAACTACTATGTAAAAGCTTTTGAACTGGCCCCACTATGTTCACTTGTTCCTTTTTGTATAACGCCATGTGCATATGAGAGACAATGTTATGTAATATATTCCGCTACAATATTGAGATTGTTTTACACATTCCAAAAGGACAATTCTTAACATTAAAATCAAACAAATGTAACTTCACTGAAAACCTAAGTCAATATACAAGAAAACTAACAACACTAGACGTAAATCTTAACTGAATCAAAGGAAAAATTGGTTACTTCTGATAAAACACCACAGAGAACCAAATGTTGATGAATAGATGAATTATTGCAGCATTTAGCGCTACTATAGCACACTCCAATTCACCTAATAAAGAGCAACCATTTTAAACCCAATATTTTATATTAGTTTCATTGAACCAAAACCTGGTAACGAGCGTTTCCACTTAGCAAATGTTAAACGTATTAAATTAATGTTGCTTCTATTCATTTGATTAGTGAAAGGTTTGTTTTTTTTTATTTAATGTGTTCTTAATATTTTTATTGTGAACCTTCTGTTTAAGAAGCGCTGTCTGACATGAGGCGTTAGAATAAGGAATGCTAGTTTGGGCTTCACTAGGATTGTGCTGTCGCTTTAAGACGGTATAAGACGGTGTCTGATTTCTGAACAGCTGGCCGCGTGGGATCATTTATTTGGATGATCCAGTTTGAGGTAATAAGTTTGGAGGTAACAAGTTTGAGGCTCCCTGGAATTATGGGGCCCTGTCAATGTAATCCACAAAAATAAAGAAATTGAAAAAGCCGAAAAGCAGAAATCGGAACACACAGATCAAAGAACAGGAAATTTCCGGTATATACGCACTTTGAAAATGTTGCACAAACTCGACACCTTTCCCATGTTTATAAGCTATATTTATTTTAACAAAGTATAAAAGATGTACAGCACTAAAAGAAGTAAGAGAGATTTCAATTTTTTCCGCTGACTGGCCCATTTAACGATGAAGTCCGAAAAAAGGTCTATCTCTCCCGTTTTCCACCCGTAACATAGTCTGGTTTGCGATTTGTGCTACTCCCTTTCCAGTTCTGGAAGGGTACTGTGGTGTGCGCAGAATTGCTTGGCACAAGTCCTCATGGAACTACCATTGGCACGTTGGTTTGGCTTATTTCATCGGGCATGCATGTATCTCAACAAAGAACTTAGTTCTTTTTGGCGATTGCTTTTATCGATCACTAAGAATGTTGCCACGGTTCATAGCGATCCGTAAACAAACACTGACAGCACAAGACAGATCGCGCCAGGTTGTGATACCCACCGCTATAGGTCAAGAGGGCACAGGTTCGTGTCTCGGGGTCGATTATCCTACGGCTCGGAACCTGGCGATTTTGGATTTACGCCATTGCTTTTAGGCCAGTACGACAGGCGAAAAGTGATTTAGTTAAAAGGGGTTTTGTAACAATAAAAAACGACAAAATACAAGCTTTTGTAAAAAACCCAGCAACAGTTTTTTTGTACTAAAAGAACGGAGAATACTCCTAAAAAAACTTATCGGAACGTTAAAGTTCGGGTGCTTACAAAGGAGAACAAAGTGCTAACAAAGGCCATTTCTGGCTGACTAGCCTTATTTTTACAACGTAGCTGGATAAGCAACGGGGGATGTTTGGGGGTGG
Source organism: Anopheles funestus (assembly GCF_943734845.2). Classification (NCBI taxonomy): domain Eukaryota; kingdom Metazoa; phylum Arthropoda; class Insecta; order Diptera; family Culicidae; genus Anopheles; species Anopheles funestus. The sequence continues at coordinate 46,540,400 of NC_064599.1, forward strand.
AATTTGATACTCGGTCCTGTCGCGTGAAACTGGCGCCTTTTATCACATACACCGGCCCAGTAGTTATTATTATAACTTAGCTAATAGTGTCTTCTTTTCAAACAGAATGAAATGCGACCTAACGAAATATACTGAACAACGATAGACGCAACGGTAGACGCTTACGAAACACAGACTGCGGCATTCCAAATTCGTACATGTTGTAACATTCTTCAAAAACGAAACACGATCAAAAACGATGCATTTAAGGGATCACAATGTCAAAATATTATCGTGTACCGATCGTCCGAACCGTCCCCCGTACCAAGGATTGACTATCTATCTACGCGGAAGATAGTCTACATACGACCCAGCCGGTCCTAAAGCAAAAAAAAACAACTGTTTCATCTGATCCACGAGGCTAACCATACTATACTTGCATACAAGCACGAATGCCAAAAAAATATCCTGCGTTTCGTACCTCCGTCCCTAAACAATGGACGCACTTCGTTTTTACACTGCTTTTTTCACCGCGTTTTAGCTTTGATGCTCCTGCGTAGGTTCTGCAGACAACAAGTGCGGTACGCATGTATTCAAACAACCAGCATCCGATCAAATGAACAATTTCATTAAATGAAAATGTTTGCACAAATTTTCAGTTAATTTTTAACATATAGTACGAAATCTCAAAGTAAATGCGTATATGAATTTAACTTTGACACAACCACTAGTATAAGATCATACAACATTAAGCTATTGTAGAATATTAGCGCCGATGTAAACCGCTTGCATATAACAAAGATCTAATTCAATCCCGATAGGAAAGATTAAAAAAATCGGATATTTAATAAAGTACTGTTTTTGATACGGTAAAGATATATTGCTTCAAACTTATGAGTGGACATATGGGTGTTGCAATTTTCGACGGTCACGAAGTAATGATGTGCTGTTTTGAAAATAAAATTAATAATTGTTAAATAAAAAAAGCATAGTGCAACATAAACAATCCTAAGTATAAACACGATATGTTGTCCCAAAATTTGAAGACACCCCCATAGACGATAGATAATAAAATACCTATTATTTTAAGTCTCGTTATGATTTTCTGTGGAGAGGATTGTTCGTTCACAAAACAAACAAAACAAATGCCTGCTTTCCGGCAGATACTTTATTTGTGAGAAAATCAATATATCACCTATGATTGCACCTACAAACGTAAAGCTGCCCAAGAGAATGAGCAATGGTGTATAAACATATCATTGTTACTACAGCAAAACAAAAAAAACAGATACTAAATTTTATTAAACAACTGCTGTTCTAGAGAAACGACCTTGCCTTTGTCAAGTCCACTCATGAATACTTCTGAGTGCTTTATCAATGTTATTGCCATGCATTCAGATTAAACTAATAACCTTCTCTTTCAACTGCCATAGATGCGTTTAGGTAGTTGGTCGTATACTGTCGATTGGTACTGCGAGGAAATAGAGCATTTAATAACTACTACTTGCCATTAAAGCACGCATCATTCGTGAACAACTTGATCTAATTGCAACTATAATGAATGTCCCAATGGATATATGACCTGTATCCACAACTATACTGTTTTTCTAATTCCGGAAGCAATCCACAATAAGAAAAAAAATATGTTTAATAAAGCTAAGATGTTAATATATTAAAATATGCGTACCAAGAAGATAAATAAATGTATATCGTTCTAGAAAAGCCACTATAGCAAAACAACTCACTTGCCGGGTGTATACTATTAAATCACTATACGTGTTTAACACAACACATGATCACTAGTGAGTAGGCTATTTAAGCCCTAATGTGTTGCAAAAATGTTCTTATCTTGTTGCACTGTGCTTGTATTTGTTTGCTGCATCGTACACGATCCGATATGATCAAAGTTATGACAGACAGCTACGACGGAGATCATCAACTCTCGATTGCGTGTATCGGGAACAGTCGGTCAACATGCCTAACCCCACTGGATGCCACTTATTAGTTTGTTAGATGACCTGTCTGTAACGTATGGTACAAAAACAAGGAAGTTAAAACAAAGAGAGTGAGGGTGACGGAAGGGCTTGGCAATGCATCTCTAACTATAAGCACAACTGTACAATATTTATCGCATGATGTGCACGGCAATGTTCTTTCATTAGTCTGAGAAAAGTAGCGCTCAAGTGTACAAGCATGGCAAGCTATGGTGTACTGTAAGTGACCGGTGCGAAGCTAAATGATCTTAAAGCATCTGAAATCATTTTTGCTTTTATATTAGTGTACAAATTATGTATTCTTTCTTCGAAGGATATTAATGATCGTTACATCACTATGTGTGATTGTGCAAGGACGCTACAGTCACGTTTCCTGCCAGGTAGTGGAAAACAAATGGTGCACCGTGCAGCGGTTACGAATCACAGCCCGAACAGATGTGCGCGGCTTAGTGTTTCCGGATGATCGATACGAGAAAATCCGCATCGGACAGTTCTATGATTTCGTCAACACAGACAGCACGATCGTAATCTTTTCAGGCGAGTTATTCTATCGTATGCGCCGCGTTCGATACCTACAGATGAACGGAGTTCGCATGGTAGGACTTGATATGCCCGACACCGTCATCGAACTGGATGTGGCAGACAACTGGCTCTCCCGGGTGTACATAGACCCAGAAAAGAGCTACACCGTACGAAAACTGATCATGCGCAACAATCTTCTCACCAGTATTACTAGCTTCAACTATCTCAACATGCTGGAGGAGCTAGATCTCAGTGAAAACATGCTCCACACGGTGAACTTTGACGTGTTTTCATTCATGCCTTACATCCGACTCATCAATCTGGCCCGGAACCGTATTTTCAGTACTACCGCTGGTAATGGCGTCATTTCACTTGGTTTCCTTGAACAAGCAAATTTAGCAGAAAATATGCTAACAAAATTGGAAGTTGGAGTATGGCTGTTCCCTGCACTAACGACATTAAACCTCACCGGAAATCCTATTAGACGTTTATCATTGTCCAGTCAACAGTCCTTTCCAAGATTGAAAAACGTTTTATTATAGGACAATTTGCGTTAATGTGCAACTATCAACGCGACCCAGTAACACTGAAATTGGATTAACAGACTGCTATAAACTAAAATAATAAAATTTCGTATAACGTGCAACTAGGAATTATTTCCATAACGCAATGCTTCGCAATACAATCCACCGGGTATTACAACCACCAGGTATACAATACCATAAAGGTATTTTCAATTTTGTTAAATTGATAATATGAATTATGTAATCGGCACACGAAAACATGTATCTTACCAACATATACAATAAAACTAATTCCACCTCATGATTTTTGAGTTTTGTTCTATGAAAAAAAAAATCTGTACAATATGGTATCATACATTGTAATTGTAGTGTAAGGCTGTGTAATAAATGTTATGTATTTTCATTACAAATATAACTTTTGTCTCAACAGTACCATCGATCATAAAAACATTAAAAAACACTCACTCGTTGAATACGTAGCGTAAAGTAAAAGTAAATTTCCACAAATTAACATATTTATTGGCTAACAAGATTTGTTGGAACGAGTTTCTCCATGCCGTTATGTTCGTAACCACCGCCTAAACTTGGAATGGTTACATAATGTCCATGGATTTTTTAGGTAGACTTTGAAATTATTATAAATTTTTACAAGAAATTTACTACACATAACACAAACAATGTGTACACAAACACTGAAATATATATGCTCTTATATTATAGATATATAGTTCATATGTGCGCTGATCTGAGCCTCAAGCAATTATAAATGTGATTTAAAACATGTTAATATATTTAACAAAGAAATTAATTATACTATTTCATAAATTTCCAATGTAATATCTGATGGTCTTAAATACATCAATGAGATGTATTTCACATCCGCCGCACTGTCGCCGAGACTATGCTATTAACGAGGCTATGCGGAGAGATATAATTTAATTTCGATTTGTTAATTAAATCATCAAGTCTCTGCGCAAAATTTTGCTAGATTTCTTCCAATGCAAGAAAATCATTTGGGCATGTGAATAAAGATATATTTGCCTTGGACATATGAAGATCTGCATGCAGATATTCAATTAAGCGAGATACGGCAGATGTTAGGAAAACCAAAGTATGAGGGAGAGATTGCGCGGGAAAATTCAAAATGTTTCTCACGCATACTGCGTCATTTTGACTCCTCCCGGATGTGACACAAGACCAAATGCAACGATAAGAGCGCGCAATGTCGCATATTTCTTATCATCAATCCAGAGCAACATTTTGTGTATAAATACCACACACTTTACTGAAAGGATTGTAGTTTTCCGTTAGCCACACGAACGGCAGCAACAACAGGTGCGGTAAATATTCGAACATACGAATATCAGTCGAAATGGGTGACGATAAATAAATGAAAAGTTACCAAACAGTGAAGGATCAATGTAATAGTGTGCCAAATAGTAATCTTGTTGTATGGTGTGGTTTGAATCGTATTCAACATTCCTCAAACATCTTTTAATAAAAGCAACCGTTAGTGTATCATTATGAATTCTGCGGCTTATGTATCAATAATTTTAGGATGTAAGTATTTCCAAGCTAATTACACATTAGCAATACAAATAAATCTTTTACAAGTTTTATATGAAAAGTAGTATGCAGTATTTTTTGTTTTGGTAAATTAAACGTGAAATAGAAAGTTACATAAATGTATGTAGGTGAATAGATTTATGTTATTCCTTAAACATTATATTAAAGGCCCTCAACGACCTGCTTTAAATTATATTGTTATATGTGTTATTATTTATGGCTTAAGTGAAGTTATTTTTCCGATATTATTTTGCAGTAGTAGGACGTTTCAAAATACTATGTGCTAAATCCGGCCGTGATTCTACCTAAAATTTGCTTTTTATACATTTAACATGCATAACAAAACATATAATTTAGATGTATTTCTACTACTGATATTGTTTCTAGCACAATAGCCACCAAAACTATCTTCGTGGATGATTAATTCGTTATTAATCCGGATCGTGGATTATGTAAAATTAGAATACATTTGTACATGCCATAGCTTCGTTACAACAAACAGCAATACAGAATTCGTTTTTATGTACTTCAAATAAGAATTTGAACTTCTAGTCTATCGATGTAGAAGTTTTTAAGATAGTACACCAATTTCCGTTTACTTTTGTTCCTTTAACAGCAATGATTTGTTCGCAATAGATTGAGCAGTATAAAAATGGTTTGGTTTTAATACAATTCTAGTAGAAGTAATTATTAAAAAAAAAAAATATTTATACTCAAATATTATGCTTTTTACAGTCAGTCGAACAATATGCTCAAAATCTTTTATTGATTTTTAAAATGAATGCGGTTTAATCACAACAACTTTTGGAATAAAATTAAGACATTTCTCAAACCTATTCCTAAAGTGCTAAACCTAACTTTTATTCCTATAACAACGGCCAGGCCAGTCCGTACATTTGCAACCAAATATATCATCAATCATGTATATCTGGTATGGTTATCATGAATTAATAGAAATCCCTACTATATTCAAAATTTACGACATAAAACTTTTATCCAATGTTAAAATTGAGGATGGACCAAATAACGATAGGCAAATAACAACTAGTGAAATAATAGCATGGGAAAAGGCTGTTGTACAGTTAGTTTTCTTACTATCTTTTTTTTTAACTTTAGCTTTATAATCATATTTCGGTTGGCCAACTCACCCTTTCCGAACTCACCCTCACCGAAAAATCCTTTCGTGAAGTACGAGAAGCGACACAGACATGTCAAGGTCTGAAAGAAATTATACCAAAAAGCTTCGTCTTGCGTGTTTAATACGTTACACAAATCAATTACAGGTGTCATAAAATTGTATTCATTCATTTATCTTACATTTACGTGCAGTTGTATAAATTGCTATAGTTAAACAACAGCCATATCTCAATCATAAATCATATGTATTCATGATTATCGCACAGTTTACCATTCTGATTCAGCGTACATTTGTTTCATTTCGTTATTTGCAGGCTGTGTTTTGTGGGTTGCCTGCTCGTTCCCGGTAGCACTGTCGTGCGATTCGTGTGGTCGAGAATGCGCATCTGCATGTGGAACAAGACACTTTCGGACGTGTTGTTTTAATTACCTTCGCAAACGCAGCTCACCACCACCGCGGGATTCTGTTGGAACCGATAAGCGATTGGAACTATGGTACGGGACAAAGGCAGCAGAACAGAAGCCCCAGGAAAACATAAGGAATTTCAATAATTTCTTACTCAAAAATGCTGAGGGAGATATAGACTACGAATATATACCGATCGTGTCGACAAATCATCTTGCACATGGAATATCCCAATCTGCTGCACGAACTACCTTACAGAGAAGCCCATCTATTAGTACACCTGAACATGATGAAATTAATGAGAAGTCTTCTGAAGAATCACAATCAGGATCATTGCAATTGCTTTATGAAGCTTAAATTACACTAATTATGTGATGGATTAATCACTTTTTAAATTTTTTTTTTTTCAATATGCATATACCATTATTATCTTAGTTCCATTCCGATGATTGATAATTTACAATATAATAATTAGCATACTTTGGCGATTAACTTCACGCTCGACCACAAACTTACATTTAGGCTGGGTAGATGTAAGCTTACGGTCGATAATCAAATATTAGATTGACTCACATATATGCTCACCTTTTTTACCATTTTTTGTGTTACCTTCAAACGTTTGCCACACAACTAAACGTATATCTCCTTCCTGAAATACAAGAAATTCAAAATCGAATTGAAGCCTCATAAAAACATTGTTCATGCATCCTTCTGAAATATTCAATTAACCCCAAAAATCGATTATCCAAGTAACCGGTGCTCGTCATTCCCTAATCACCCGTCCCAAATGAAACACATTCACATTGTGACAAACGGGTGTGCTTTATAACCGTTTACTCCGTGGGATTTCACAAATTTACGTACTTCAAAGCACAAACACAGAGATACGGCAAAAGGGTTTCATCGCAGAAAATATCATTAGGACAACAAAGAGAGCAAATAATTGCTACCAGAAGTTATTAATAGTTAACTCAACAAAACGCTTGGATCGTGACGTGTTGAAATTCGTAAAACAGTTGAAGTGTATACTTTAAATGAAATAATAAATGCAGACATCTGTAAAATACTAAACAACGCGTTTTAATTGCCAGTTAATATTTAATATTAGTAGTTATTTTACGATTCGAGCTGCGCTATACTGTCCCATAAGAATTACTTATTATTATTTATATTTTTGACACTGTTATGTTTTACTCGCGCTAAATGTTTCTTTTCAATCTTCACTAGGTGCATCTATCTGTTTCATGTCAATTTCAACTTCAAATGTGGAGGACCAATCCAAAGACCAAACGTATATCCATGCAAAAACACATATCATATTTAATGTTAAAAGTCATTTGTCTCTAATCAACATTTTGTAAGTCGCTACCTAGAATTTCTTGGAGACCTGTGAACCTTTTTCTTCTTATGTGGGAGTACAACCTAATAGCCTGTATTTCTAGCGCTATTCGACTTTATTTGCCCTTAGTAGTATAATTGCTGTAATAGCGTGGCGGTGTACGGTCGGGATGGAATCTGATATCCGTTCTTCTCGTGTTAGTTAGTTTAGTTAGTTAGTTTGTTTCTTTATTGAAATGATTTCTATTATAATAATTGCCTTAACATTGGTGCCGATCAATTGATCTCTACTCAATAAGGGAACGTTATAACGCATTGCGACAGTGGAAATTGTGCTGCTACGATATGAAGTGAGTTTTCTTATATGTATCGTATAGTCTAATGCCTTAACCTATTTTACTATCTAACTATTTACAAGTACATCGGTATATGCGTTATGGATATTATGTTGGAAAAAGTTCAAGAAAGAAAGTTTTTAACTAACTGAATTCCTGAAATTCTATGGATTTCATGTGTGCTATGCCATGGAGGAAGATTCAATATTCTTTATAAATACTTATTTTGCAATATTTTTTATTTCTTAATATGGACATTTGCACAATTCGCCCATATCTTAGGTGAATGCATAATTTTTGGTCTAATAACGGTAATGTATAACAATAGTTTGTTTTTTAAATTTAATTTGGAATACTTGTTAATGAAGCTATATAATGTTTTAAGTACTCTCGATCCACAGACAAGTTTTTCATCAATATGTTTCTTGTATGTAAGCCTCTTATCTAAGTATATCCCTAAATATTTTACATTGTCAGTCCAGGCAATATCCCAATCACGTATGTATTTTCAATTTGCTATTTGGAAGTTTACTTGTACTTGTGCACCGGGAAAAATAAATGGCTTCTGATTTGTCACGATTGATTTTTAATTTCCAATTGTTGCAAACATTTTCGTAATTTTTGATTCCATTGTTAAGGTTCTTTATAATTTGTGTTGGATCCGAATCTGAACAACTCATGGCAAAATCATCCGCAAAGCAATACTTTTTAACCGACTTAGTTTTGGGTAAGTCACTCACGAAAATTTTGAACAGGACGGGTGACAATACACTTCCTTGTAGCAAACCGGAAAGTGGAAAAAATATATCAGATTTTGTGTTATTTAATTGTACAGAACAACTCCGTTCGGATAGGGGCGGCCCGGTGGTGTATGTGAAAAACGGCGCCCGTCCACACGGCAGGACCGAATTCAAATCCCATCCGGACCTTCCCCCCGTAGCATGGACTGACTATCCTGTTACGTGGTAAAATAAGTCTTGATACGGCCAGGCCGTTCTAACCGAGAAAAAAAAAAACTCCGTTCGGACAAAAATGACCTAATAAGCAGAATAATGTATGGTGGAAAATTGAAACTAATTAGTTTGTGTAGAAGTCCATTGTACCACACCGTATCGAATGCTTTTTCCAGGTCAAACATCACAAACCCAGTAGATTTCTTTATTTTACGCTGTGTTTTGATAGTGGTAGTAAGTCTATGGATTTGTTTCGTGGTTGAAAGGCCAGGTTGGAAACCATATTGATATTTTGGATTTATTTTGTGTTCTTTAAGGTGTTTGACTATTTTCTGTAATAAGATTTTTTCAAGGACTTTTCCTATGCAGCTGGGAAAACTTATTGGCCTGTAATTTTTGGGGTTGTTTTTGTCCTTTTTGGGTTTAGGAATCGGTATGATTTTGGCAATTTTCCAGACATAGGGGAAATAGTTAAGTTTTATACAAGCGTTGATGATACACGTTAAATAAATGATAGCTTTGTTGGGCAAATGCTTCAATAAACGATTGCTGATTTGATCAAAGCCTTGAGATTTTTTTGTTTCCAAGTTTTTAATGATGTTTTTAATATGTTTTGGTTTTGTCCAGAGCTTTAAGTTGGAGTTTGTGCTAGGATGAGTTTTGTGATAAGTAAAGAATCGATCGATTGTGGATTGGACATGTTTTTCTATAGGACTTTGGTCATGAAGGGTGGTTTTGTAGGCCGATTCAAAGTGATCTTTAAGAATATCGCATTTTTCTCTATAGGTAATAAGATTTTTGCCATTAAAAGTTAAAGAAGGGACTGCAGTAGAACCACTTTTAATCATTTTAATAAATTTCCATAACCTAGACTTATTTGGGTCATTATTCATTTTTTTAGGTTATCGGACCAGCAGTTGTTTCTAAATAGCTGAATCTCCAGTTGTATTTCATTTTTTAATCTATTGTATGTTAATTTTAGTTGATTATTTTGTCTGTCACGTTGCCATAACCGTCTTGTGACAATTCGAAGTTTAATTTTGGAAAGTATGCTTTGCGGTAGAATTATTTTAAAGTTGTCAGGTCTTGCCAGTGGAACACATTTTGTATAAGCGAGGTCAATGGTTTTGTTGAAATACTTTATCATTAGGTCTATTTTTTTGGTTGTAGTTATATTTTGAGTATTTAGATTAATTGTGTTAAACGAGGAGTTTAAGATTTCTTTAAATAAAGTCTAATTAGCCTGTGAGTAGTTTGGAATCATAAAATTATGGTTGTTTTCTACTTATGTTGTGCTACATTCAAAGTAAATGGGTAAATGGTCGGAAGTAAATTTTTCCATACATTTGATATTACAGATTTTCCCTGGTTTGTTAGTTAAGGCAAGGTCTAAAGTTGATGGACTACGGTTTATATCGCGAAGGTAGTAAGTGTGCTCTTCTGACTTTCCCCATCTGAGTAGCATTGTTACAATTCCAAAAACGGTGCCGTGCGTTGAAGTCACCACAAATGATAAAATGATTGGGCATATTACCTAGTTTTCTAATGTCTTTTTTAAAGTTGGCATGATCAGTATTTGATCCACGGTTATAAATTGATATTATATGTAATTTACTGGTTGTAGTGCTTTTCTAGATATCACTAGTGCTACTCCACCTTTTTCTCCATGCGATCTATCTAATCTATAGGTGTGGAATTTTGGGTGAGAGAATCTTGTACCATTCTTTAGAAATGGTTCACTTATGGCAGCGATATGTATATTCTTTTTTAAAAGAAAGTTGAAAAATTCGTCTTTTTTATTTGAAATACCGTTGGCATTCCAGTACATGATTTTTAATGAATTATTTAAGGTGTAGAAAGCAATATTTCGCTGAAATCTGCACGATGACTGTGACGAGATCTTTTTTTGAGCTGCAACGGCTCAGGTTTGAAAAAACGTCTTCTACGATTTGCCCTATCTCGTTTAGGTCAAAATCTACATTCTGACTAAAGTTTCTTTGTTGTTGGTTGAAAAGGTTTGCGTATGTGTGTTTTGGTTGATTAGGACGATTTGGTGGTTAGGGAGGCGGGGGAACGCAGCTTCGTTGTACGTAAATTCAGCACGAACACGAGGTAGTGTTGGAGTTACCTTTTTAAGCCTCAGTCTTGCTGAGCAGCCTGAGAAATTTGCCGTATGGTGTTCACCACAATTCGCACACTTCAATTTGGTTGAAGCTATTTTGCCATCTGAAGAGGTAGTAGTTAGGCTTAGCGGACATGATTTTGATGCGTGGTTATCAGCGCATTTAACGCACACAGGGGAAAGGTAGCAGTTTGCATTACCGTGCCCGTAGCGCTGGCAGTTTATACACTGCTTGGGACCGTTTTTTAGAGAAGCACTCAAAGTAGACACGATGATGGTCTACTGCTCTAACTTGTTTCAGCTCGCTGAGGGTTATTGATCCTCTAGGGAAGTGGAGGAGATACATACATTGGTCGTCGTATCTCTTTTTCTTTATCTCTAGCTTTTTAATCACGATTGGTGTGATGTTGACTTCGGCAAGCGCAGCTTTGATGGATTCTGTATCCTGTTCAGGTAACCCGAAGATTACCACCTTCGTTGTTTTGCCTTCTGCTAGTTGGTGCGTGAAGAACGATCTGTTATTCCGTTTTAGAACGTCCACTACGAGTTTGAAGTCGCTGGATGTGGTCGTGTTCACGACAATGCCCTTACGTGTACTGTTAGTGGTATAGTTTACTACTCCAACGGAGGTGATTTTTTGATGCACATCTCCTACTTGTGTGACGGTGACGATAATTGGCGGAATTTTTGATGTTGGCTGTTTTGATGGTACCGATGTAACCGGCGTCGATGGCGCTTCTTCGTCTTCACTAAGGATTTCGTAGTTATTGCTCGTCGGGATACTCGACGGAACGTTGAAATATGAACACGAGGGCACTACGTCACCTGGTGCTATTTTTTTCTTGCTACGGCCCATGGCTGGGCCCCGAGCTAGCTTTCTCTTTCCCCTCACTATTATTGTTGTTTGTATATGTTTTATCTCAATATCACTTGTCGCAGATCACGGTTAGACACGTCATATCGGATCGGAGTCTAATAGAGGACGTTCTTCTCGTGTAAAAACTATGCTATGAACCGGTTAACTTGAAATTTTCGGCTAAAGTCTGAAATAATTATTTCAGACTTTAGCCAAAAATAATACCATGAAATGGGGCGGTTTGGTGGTGCATGTGATAAACGGCGCCAGTCCACACGGCCGGACCGGGTTCAAATCCCATCCGGACCGTTCCCCCGTAGCAAGGACTGACTATCCGGCTACGTGGTAAAATAAGTCTAGTAAGCCAGAAATGGTCGGCCGTGACCTTTAAGGTCGTTAAGCCAAGAAGAAGAAGAATACCATAAAAGGGGTCGATGAAATAATATATGGTACGCTCTACATGATTCTACATGATGAGATGGCAGTCAAAATCATTAAAGAAATTAACGACATGTACCGAGAGGGACAGGTACCACATAGATTACAAATACTTAAAATCATCGCAATCGGCGAAATCGGTAAAGAATTAACTGAAGTTATAAACTTTAGACCGATAGCATTAGTGATAACAGTTTTAAAAGTAGCAAACATAGCCGTACCTTAAAAAACGATCACAGATTATCTGGAAAAACATTTACATCTGCCTGAGTCCAGTTTCGGCTTTCGTGAAAACAAATCAACCACAGACATGATTGATCTGTTAATCAACACCATTATGAAAAACAATAGGAAAACGGTGAAGTGGATTTTATAGACGTGCGTACAATAGTGTATTAACAAATGAGCTAACAGCAATAATGCAATCCCTGTTGATATCCAACGAAGATATTGCTAGGATAAGCAGCGTCCTTAAGAACAGGTGCTTAGAAATATCCGTTGATAGCGAAATAATCAAAAGAAGTGCGTCGGACGGGCTCCCCACCGGGCAGGCTCTCTTCAACATATACACTACCAGATAGCGGAAAAATCAAAGTGCTGCAATATGCAAATTAATTTGACATTATAGAAGCGGAACTTACACCAAAATCGGTTGAAAAATCCCTTCAAAGGGACTGAAAACAACACTCAAAAATGCACATACATACATGAAATTCCTAAAAGATAACTTAAAAGCGAACATACACATAGCAGGAGTTAACATACAGAAAATCAAAGAACATTGGTTGTTGGGAGTCACAGTAGACAGCCAAAAAAATTCCATCAACATTCCGAAAATCGAAAAACTAAAGCAGCAAAGCGAGTAAAAGCCATCAAAACAATTTGCAATTTTAGAAACCATATAGACCCTGAAAAGACCATGCAACTTCATAAGGCACTAATCCGAGGTAGTATGAAATATGGTATTGGTTGTAGCTTAAAGGCCACACAAATAAAATTAAAAACCATAGACACCAGTTTGAATTGTAGGGCTTGCGCGATACCTTTTATTGCGTGATGGGCGTAATATCTGGTTACATCCGTGCTGGTCGGCGGTCGAAGGATATGAAAGCGACGATCGGCGCATCCGATCGCTCGTGTCTTATGCGTAGTACTGCTAACTATTATTTACATAATAACGCTACCTACACTAACTTACATTATGGGGTCGAGGGTGATACTCCAAAGTGGTTAATTTGGCAACGCCGCCAGTAGCGTAGCGTTTGCTCATCAGATGACACTGATCAAAATGGATTACAAATGCTCATCAGATGGCACTGATCAAAATCAATTACAAAATCAATAACTAAGAAGAGTAGCAGGTTGCTGAAGACCACCGCCAAAAATACGCTTTAAGCCATTGCTGCAGAAATACCATTTTCAATCAGGAGTACATCAGGAGTACAAACAGCTCATCATAACGATAGCATACACTTTAAAACTTACTTTCAAAAACAAAAAATCACATCCTAACTAAAGTACCTGAAATCGTACATGCACTGAGACCTTCACAACACTCAGCTGATAAAGATTATTCGAATTACATCATATCAACAGAATGATAATGGTTCAAACATTAAACGCGTTTGAATTACAAGATATTTTGTACGAAAAAAAAAACAATCTTGAAGCTACAAAAAACAAACCCTAAAAAAATAGAAACTAGATAGAAGAACTAGATTAGACGAGCAAATGTTAACATCCCTCATGAAGGAATTCTTTGAACCGAGCAAAAAATTTGGAGTTACTACACGACCGAATATGATCGACAATCTCTACACCAATACAACTGCAAGAATCTCCTATCCCAAATTTCCCATTCGAAATCATACATTTGGACATTTACCAAATCGAAGCTCAACTTTTCCTAACGAATATTGACAAAATTTCAAAATATGCACATATGATATCCAATACATCAAAACATACAATTCACCTACGTAAAGTTTTCCATAACACAATCACTTCAAATATAATTCCATCATCAGTTGTAATGGACAATGAAAAAGCTCAGCTCCTTTCCATGTTTTCACAAGTTTTCACACACCGGGCTACGTGACCAGCATGGACCATGGGCATCATAATTTCCAGTACCATGGTATTAACATTGCTAAACCACCAATCAATCGCAATCTCTACCGAAACTGTAAGGAACAACAACGAAGAAACCTTGAAATATGTACTTTCAACCATCAACTCTGGCTTACGCTCATTAACCACGTTAACCAGGAGGTTCAACGCTCTAAAAGGGGAGCAGTTACCACGAAGTTTTAACATGCTGACAAACGCATCTAACTACAGCGCGTGTGCAGTCCGATGACACTACCAGTACCAGATAAAATAAGGTAAAATTTGTATCTTGTATAATTGCAGATCCTCTTTTTTATGATGAAAACGTTCAATCGAGTTTAAAACTCTTCATCTTTATTATGATCATTTTGTATGGTCACCGCTAACTGAATAAAAAGTATGGGGAACGTTTCTACTAGGATTAGATGCCGGTCGTATAGCGCTCTACAGTATAGCAAACCAAAACAAATAAAAAACGATAATGATATGAGACACAGGTACGGATTACAAGGATATTATGGAACACATCAACCGTAAAAATTATATTGCAAAACGCCACGTGATTCATGAAACCATTTCGACTCCAGAGTCGAAAAACCGGATTTGACTAAAAAGAGTCGTTCAAAGTTCCGGAGAGAAGTCAAAGTCGACTGCGGACTAACCTGGATTCCAGGCACTACTTCGACGCCTAGGGAAAAATAAGGATTTAAAAAAAAATCTTTCGTAATATTTTGGTTGAGGTAACTAAATGTCTTTTCAAAGCATGATATTATAGTCGTTAAACCAAGAAAAAGAAGACTTCAAAGAATCAACAATTTAGTCAACTGAACGTGTGAATATTCGATTTTTACCTTCAACTTTGTTTATAAACATACACAAATTAAACCAACATATAACAAATCATCAAATGCTTGTTCCTCAAATTTATTTATCTATGTCACAATCAATTTATACATGGAATGATTATGTCAACTTTACACCTCAGTTGAGGATGCAATAAATCACGCTGAATAAAAACTTAAACAAAAATGTAAATAAACATTTGCAAGACATGTGTATTGCTCGAATAAATAATTATCTATACTGAAACTAAACAATGAAATCGGTACCGAAGTTAAGTAAGTTAATCGCAGTTATTTAATTTTATTTAAAAAAAAACAATATTCCTATCATCTATAGCACAAACAAACGTATTCGTGCCATTGTCTTTGGTCAAGTTATAACAGACACTTCTTCCATG
Source organism: Anopheles funestus (assembly GCF_943734845.2). NCBI lineage: Eukaryota > Metazoa > Arthropoda > Insecta > Diptera > Culicidae > Anopheles > Anopheles funestus. Next base: position 46,555,919 of record NC_064599.1, read on the forward strand.
TTATCTGCTTATAATACTTCTCACATTAAACGGAATTATTTTATGGCTAACAAATAATTTAATTATTATAATAAATAATAATTATTGCTCTATTACCGAGCGAGCGTCGACTAAAATCAAATTATTGTTGAGAAGGAGGAATTATGCGGATAAGAGTTATGAGTATTCTCAGACCTCATATAAACTTCGTTGAAAAAGCTACACAACACAGCTGTTGTTTTCTGTTAACTAAGCCAGTCTACCCGTCCAATGGTGGGCCTAAGTATACCATCGAAATTTCCGTGTTTCCATACACTGCGGCCACAGTTGGATAGTACATTTTATCAGGTAAATCTGTTACGTTGAGTTAAAGACTTAGGTTATTACACATTTCTTCACAGTGAGAT